>NC_140583.1:660609577-660935748 GCF_964204655.1 Triturus cristatus
AGCTGGGAGACGGGAGCGGGGAGGGAAACTGGCTCGGGCTGGTCGGGCTTGGGGGGAATGGGCTATGGGGGCAGCAGCGGTGAGAAAAAGACGAGGGAAAGCAAGCAATAGAGGAAGAAAGTAAGGAGTAGAAAGGGTGAAAAAGAAACAAAAAATGCTGACAGGTGGGAAGAATAGAGGGTGAATGAATTAATTCAGCTTTGTTCAGTTTTCATTTTGACACATAGAAAAACCATAAAAGCACAGTTTTACAATATCAATTCACAATTATTATACAATGGTCATAAAAAGAAGCAGGTTAACATATTAACATAATTTTGCAGTTACATATCATTGTTATTATACAGTGAACATAATTAATATTAGTTTAGAAAGTTAGGACAAGCTTTAAAATCTAAGAGATAGTTAAAAACTGAGGCCTAGGAACATACTTTAATGTGGAGCATTGTTCAAAGGTGCTTCCTATGTCTAAGGATACTTTTTAAAAAATATGCTATTTGTCTCGAAAAGCAATCAATATCTAGGAATTGCAGTGCAAGGTAGGCTGGACGATATTGCCTCATGCCCCATATTTTCAATATGGGTTTAATCCACCTTTTCCTTTGTTCCATGTAGAATTTACAAAACAAGATTACGTGTATTGATGTTTGGGATGAAACTCCATCACAGGGGCAGTTTGGTAGAATTTTTGTCCAATCGTTTCTGGTCGGAAAGCTTACCAAGCGATGGAATACATCAAATCTAAGGCGTGTGAGGACAAATCTGTCGTATCCACTTAGTGTGTATGTTAAGTATGGTTGTATACCGATGGTGGACCGCATCATTTGATTACTTTGAACAGTGGGCCTTGAAGCATCGATGGCAAATCTATTCGCCTCCATATGAGTCATGCATTGCTTTTTAAAAAGTTTTCTGGAGATGGAGCCCATCAATTTAGAGTTGTGATAAAAATCGGAGTGGCCCAGGTCAGTCATAAAATCTTTTATGTATTTGAACCACCTAATCTTTAGAGCATGTTCTAATTTTAAGCTATCACTTAGTACATTCCGGTTAAATATGGTTTTTGATGAGGTCCAGATCTGGTGCCATAGCAATACAGGTTGGACTTTTATTGTGTCTGTAATGTAAGGTAACCCCAACTCACTATGGCAAATGTAGGTTGAGGTACATCGTGGGACCGCCACTTAATATCTTAAAAATGCATTCTCCACTCTCTGGATTTCATTTACATCACAGTATCCCCATATCCCGGCCCCATAGATAGCCGTACTAACACACTTGGCTTGATAGATTAGTAACAACACCACTGGAGGCCTCTTTCCTAGCTTTTGAGAAAAATTCACAAAGGCCGTCGTTGTTCTCATAAAGAGTAGTTTCCTGGCTTTAATAGCCTGACACCATGAGCCCTTATCATCAATTAAAATTCCTAAATAGGGATACGATATAGTGATCTCCACCTTTTTATTCTCTAAATGGATATCCCTCTGCTTCCTTCCACTTGTCCCACAACTCATTATAAAAGTTTTTGTAGTATTTATTCTTAAATCTAGGTTTTTTATAAACTCATTGTAGCTATCAAGTGCACATTGTAGCCCTATTGGTGTTCGGGCCATAATTACAGCGTCGTCCGCGTAGAGTAGGGCGAGTATATGGCGTTTCTGTAGCTGTGGTAAATCCCGGCACCTTTCCAACATGGCTTGCTCCAAGCCATTAGTGTATATAGTAAATAAGAAAGGTGCCAGAACACAGCCCTGTCTAACCCCCCTCTCCACTTGGAATGACGCTGTACACTCTCCATTACGACCATAGCGTACCCGAGCTCTTGCGTTATTGTAGAGTTCTCTTAAGAAATAAATTATGGGAGCCTCCACCCATATTGCCGCTAAAATGCTCCATAGTTTTCCATGGCGTACGCAATCCAATGCGGCCGTGAGAGGTCAACAAAGGCCAGGTACAATTTTCCCTTCTCGCCTTTGTATATTTTCCCATAAGGATGGTCAAATTAAGGCCCTGTTCTATTGTACCCAGCCCCTCCCTAAAACCGAATTGAAGGTCTAATAAGACGTTATTGTCCTCTGCCCATTGCTGGAGACGATTTAGAACTATGCGACCCATCACTTTGCCCACCGAATCGAGCAATGGGATGGGACGATAACATGCCCGATTCTGTCTGTCTCCTTTCTTGAAAATTGGTCCCATAATAGAATCTGACCATGATTCCATAAGTCCAATTGCGCAGCATGCCTCTAGCACGCGCGTTAGTGGTGGGCCCCATAGCTCTATATTGTGTTTAAAAATGTCGACGGGAACTCCACCTGGGCCTGGAGCTTTTCCCCCCTTGCTAGCTTTTAATGCGCATTCTACCTCTTCTAGGGTGAAGGCTAAATCTATTGAGAAATCTATTGGAGGAGAGCTAAGTCTTGCAGCACTTGCAGCTATACCATTCTCCTCCCTGACCTGCCCAAAGATCTTAGCAAAATGTTCCGCCCAATATCTTTCATCAATGGCAATTTCTAAGGTAGGGATATCTTCTATTATCAGGAATGGGGATTTTACCACGCGCCAAAAGGCAGTACTATCCTTATTGACGCTTGCCTTATGTAGGTAGGCCCAGGTTTTATTTTTTAATTCTCCTTTTCGAGATTTCACGGCCTGGTTATAGGCCTTCCTAAGCTGCTTAATTTTATTTATATCCCTTTCTTTTTTGTGTAGCACAGAATTCAATTCTGTATAGGCTTTTGTGCATTTACTATTAAACCACCCCTTATTCTTCCCATTCCCCTTTTTTGATCCTACTTTTAGAGTGTCCCTGATTATTTCTGTTATTTGTGCGTAAAACTTCCTCATATGGTGTGGAGTCATCCAAACACTTCATAATTGGTTTCAAACTTTTCTTGACCACTGTCTGGGTGAACTTACATGGTTCTACCTTATCCCATTTTAGGGAGTAACCGTTTATCTTATCTATTATCAGTTTTTGAGCCGCATATGTCCTCTTATTATATGGGCTGCAAGTTTTTGCCGGGAGAGATATGGACACGCTCAGAGGAAAATGATCGCTTATAACATTCTTATGCGTTTTAAAACTCAGCAAGCGGGGAGCGAACCTATTTGGAATTATTAGGAAATTAATGATCGTGCTCAATACTCTCCCGTTAAAGGTCTGGGTAAATGGAACTGGTGGTCAACATAGTGCATTTGCAAAGCCCAAATCCAAGACAAAGAAGATCTCAATTAAAAAGTCCCCATATACAGAATGGGGGAAGTGGGGTAGATTATAGTTATCTTCATCAACTAATCCACAAGTTAAATTGTTGTTATTTGTACACAAAGCCACATTAAAATCCCCTCCCCATATAAATAAAACATTCTCTATACTGCCATTCTGAATTTCCTGTAGGGTATTTCTAAACTGTTTTAGAATATGCACCAGGTGCTTCTTCTGTGCGTTATTATAAAAATTAATCAGGACGACCATGTTTTGTTCATCCATGTTCAAGGTTACTATTTGATAGTTTGGTTCTGAAATTATAAACGATATTTTATTTATCATCACCAGATTTGAGACATATATACACTCAAACCTCCCTTGGGGCTCCCATGTATGGATGATATAGCAGGTGTATGGTAGGTCTTATAGCCGTTGATATGGATTTCATTAGCAGACCAAGTCTCCTGCAAGCAAAAGAATTTTAAATCTCCCCACAAATTCATGCCAGAGGTGATTGGTTAATTTAGACCGTAAACCCGCTATATTTCAATATAAAATCAAAAAACTATTCCCATTGACTGTTAATTCATTTTGCATATCAGACACTACAACAGTGGGTGAAGGGGTATCTAAGCTCCTATTTCGAATTTATTCCCTGTGCTATCTCTAGGCTATAGTTAGAGATGGCTCCTGTACTGAGGGAATTATCGACTGGAGTTTTGATCTGTATCTTCAACGTATCTTCCCCTCCTAAAAGGACCCTCTTCAAGCTCGAATCGACAGTTTCTGGTCTAGGAGAGGTATGGACTACCGAATTATTTAGGGTTATTTCCAGGGGTTGATCCAGTCAATATATCTCTTCTAAAGAAGGGAGTAATGCAAATCGATGTCCCACCGGTATGTTATATATATACTTATTTCTCGCCTCGATGTCTCTAGTAATACCACCTCTCTCCAACATGGAAGGCGTTTGATAAAAGAAGCCGAGGGGCAATATATTAATGCGCCCCATTATCACGGTATTATTCCCTGCCTTCCATAAGATATTCTCCACTAGCTGGGGTGTTTTGAACGTTAAGACCATGCAGTCGCCTGGTAGGGATTTTCGTTCTTTACCAACCCACTTAACCCGACGGGCCATCTTGAACTCCATAAAAAGTTGTTCAGTAAACCCAACCTTCGTACTTGACCAGTGTAATGCCTTATTTCTTAACGTTTCCCAGGATTCGTTATCTAAGGCCCTCAGCTTAGGTACATTCGCTAGTATAACCGTATATGGGGTGACTGCTGGTGGTAAGTCTAGATACGGTGGTTCAGAGGGATATGTCCTGTCTGATAATGGCGCGATGGGTTGATTAGAAGAAGTTCGGTTAGAACTATACTCTTGAGTGGCTATTCCCATCTTACCCCTATTTGCTACATCACTTGGATGTTGACTAGTTATGTTTTGTATGGAGGTATGTGAGGGGAGCGATCGACCTAGTAGGTGGGTATTGATAAGACGGAACCTTATTGCTTCTCTATTCAAATTAGTATATTGTTGGTTGCTAGATGAGTTGGTACTCATGCATGTTTCGGGGTTACCGTTACCCCCTTGCCTAGAGTCATTACTTGTATGTTTGGCAGTTCCCTCCCCCGGCTAGAAATTTAATCAAATGTGCCTCTATCTGATTTACTCTTTCCCCTATCTTGTCTAATGAGTCTCTCAGAAAGAGGTCTAGCCTTTCGGCTAGCAAGGTTAAGTTCTTTAGATCATTGCCCTGGGGTTTAACCTTTTTTGCCAGCTCTTCTGTAGTTTTGGAGGTACCTTTTTTTATTCCAGTTATTGTTTTACCTTGCTTAGCAAATTTAGAGATGTTTGGAGCGATGGTCTTAGAAATCATTGTGTTTCCCTCCCCCTCCTCAATTTCCTCATTCCTCTTACCTATTGGTGTCGGATTTTTTTGCTGCTTCTGTGGGGGTTGTGAAAAAGAGTCAGAATCACTGAGTATCACTTGGTCTGACAAATTTTGAATGCAACCATTCTGGGGTAAGATATCCTTTGAACCTCTCCCCTGACGAACCAGCCGTTCCCTTGATTGCGTTATTTGGCCCTGTGATTGTTCCTGTCGTACCTGACACTAATGACTCCTCTATTGAGGATATCTATTTCTCTATCGCCCCCATTGCCCCTGTAAGGTAGCTTAGTAGCATTTGCTGTACGCCTCCCTGGGCCTTTTTTACCAATGGGGGTTGTGTATTTGCCACCTTTCTTTTCCCCATTCTTCTATTTGGGTCTATGCTCTAGAATTATCCAATAATCACTGTCCCCTTAATACCAAGGGAAAATATATGATACAGCTAAAATTTGGAATGGCGGAATATCATATAAAAACATGTAACATATAACATATACCATATAAAAAACTGCAATGTAGGGCCTCCTTATTTCATTCAGTACTTTATCTGTGACGGCTGCTTGCGCCATAGTTAGAGCGTCTTGATTAGTGAGAATACCTCTTCTTCTTAGGCTTGGTTGCTCACTGCCTCTCCATAAATCTCATATGTCCAGGCCACAGGGCCAAGAGACTGGGCCCAGCTCAGCCTTGTTCAGTCTCGGACGGGCTCAGATGGGCCCACTTGGCCCGGTCTTCGCCCCGATCTGTGTCCCTGCGCGCGTCACGTGCAGCGGGATACCTCGGGGTTATTTATGGCGCTCCGGCGCCCGTGACTCCTCCTCGCAGGGACCGGCAGGTACCAGCTGAAAAGTGCAAGTGCAGAGTGTCCGCAATAAGGGCTCCCGCTTCGCCGGATACCTCGAGGTGATTTATGGCGCTCCTGCGCCCGTGACTCCTCCTTGCAGGGACCAGCTTGAAGATGTCGATAATCTGTATTGATTGTGGCTTGTCTGCTGATAATTTCTCGTGAAAGAGGAGTCAGTTTACTAACATCCAGGGAGCCAAGATCATGGCTCGAAAGGTGCGGCTGCCCCAAAGTCACTCCCGGCTCGTCGCTAGAGGGTGAAAACGGAGCAGAAAGCAGAAGAAGAGTGCTGAGGAGGGTGAAAGGGTAAAAAGAGCTAACGGGTGAAAAAACGGAGCAGAAAGCAGAAGAGTGCTCAGAAGGGTGAAAGGGTGAAAAGAGCTAACGGTGAAAAACAGAGCAGAAAGCAGAAGAGTACTAAGAAGAGTGAAAGGGTGAAAAGCGCTAAAAGGAAGAAAACAGAGCAGAAAGCAGAAGAGTGCTAAGAAGAGTGAAAGGGTGAGAAGAGCTAAAGGGTGAAAAACGGAGCAGAAGGGGCAGAAAGCGGAGCAAGGGAAAGGAGTCAGGGTCCACTGGACCACCAGGGATGAGGCTCAGGTATAACCTGCGGGTGGAGGAGGGCCTCGAACACCAAATACTACAGGGAGTGCAGGGGCTCAGGAGAGGCCGCACTTAATGGTGGAGCTGCGAGGGTGGGAGAGCAATTTTATTGACAATGAGTCGGTGGTCTTGCTCCCAACCGCTTCCAGACACCCCCACAGAATATGTCAGACGTTAGACCAGCTAGCTCTACAGTGCCACTACCACCCCCCTGTATTCTACAGTGGTGTAGGTAGTTTCTGGCAACCACTGAACATGACAACCCTGATTCCTCAGGGATCGTGGAAAACAATACAGTATGTTTTGCTCAGACACTCATGCTTGCTTTCTCTCAGAAAATACACAGGATGCGATTAGGATGTTTCAATAAGTATTTATTGGTCCAGTGACAGTCTTGTGTAAAACATATGTGCTGCGACAATCAGGAGAAAGAAGCATATGAAAGAGATTGCTAGTACCAATATAGTAAATAGTAGATACATTTCTACCATAGTGTTAATAAGATGACCATAAGCAGTTCAGATAAAAACAGTAGCACTTGCATATTCCTAAAATGCGCGCCATAAGTAATTTACCTAAATGTACCTAGTCTAGATCCGCATATTTCGCATATATATGTGTATATGTGTGTAGCCAAGAAACCCCTAGGAAAGAACCAGCCCCCTCACCTGATGGTTGAGAACGAAGGACCCCGTCTCTGCTGCAAGGATGACACCCCGCAAGGGATGTCAGACCGCTGTGTATCGAAGATTCAGCAAGCAGAACCCTGTGTCGGCTTGGAAGGAATTCTCCTTTATTTGTAGGGGGGAATGAGAGTCTTTTATACTAAAGTGGTCACTCCAAGGTTTTTTCTAGAATCGATATGTTTTTAAAACAATCATGGTTTCTTTGAAAACAATCATAAATGTTTTGAAAACAATCACCAATGCTTTTCTAAACAAATGTGATTATGCACAACTTGCTGTTGGCCAAGGATGAAAAAAGTAGTGACCCTTACAAAGAATAATTCTGCAGTGCCTAGGGACATATTTAGGTATGTCAGGTACAGGGATTATGATACAATACCGAGAGCCTGGTGTCGAAGAGGCAGGAGCAAGCTACTATGTAAAAGGTCTCTTGTTTGGAATCGTTATTGTCGTGTGGATAGGACAATGCATGCAAAAATGGGTATACATGACAGGACTAGCCTAAAGGACATGACAATAGTACTTCCAAGTATGGGTATAGTTTATAAGCACACTCAATAAACAACAAAAGAGTAAAGCCGAATTGTGAAGGGCTGACAACAGGAGTCACTTATGTTCGTTAGAAGAGCCCTCACTCACCAATCTAGTTGGTGACATGCTTCATCATTGGGCTCCCACCAGAGAGGCCGAGTGCCTCTCCAGTGTGCTACGATGCCTGACTACAGCAGAGTGGGATTTTTTGTTTTTGTGATAAGTGCAAGTGATGGTGCAGAAAAGATAATATTGCCTTTACTAGTCCAAAAGGATTTTTAATGGTGGAATAGTAGGGCGAGACTAAAAACGTGTGCAGTGGATGTTGAGACTGAATAGATTGATCAGTCACATCCTGAACGAAAGTGAGGTCTACATGTTTCAGCCTCCAAATGCTTATCACAAGGCTTTCTTCAGGACCAGGGACCACGGCGGTATGCACTCACTAAGGTGCACCCTAACCAGTGACCTCAAAAAGAACCAAGTTACTCACGGTTCACAACTGATGCCTTCAGGACTTCTGAACACGTAAACTACTCTGTAAGGAAAAAGAGACAAATAGGCAGACAAACAAGAGACATGACAATTCACACTTATTTAGTCTTGTAATAGGTCCAAATATGAGTGTTACTGTTCATGCAATCGCAAGTGACCTTTAGCTATGACGCCATAGAGTCATGTGTTCACATGCAGATTATAGTGCTCATATGTGTGACTAAGTAAGCGCTAATCTGGATATAGTGCTCATGTCTGTAACTGGATAAGCACTAAGCTGATATTAGCAAATAGTGACCTGGTTAGTTTCTAGGAATGCAATCCCAGAAGGGAATCCTCATTGTATTCGTTGGGCAGCGCTTAAATTTTAAACATGCCAGCTCCAGCAGTGTCGAGATTTCGTAAATAACAGTGAAACTGACTAAAATAGAAGTGCGTACGGTCGTTTGGTCGGTGGTATCAGGTATGACCAGTCAATATTACCAAAGTTAAGGGAGAACCAAAGCTTACGTTAGATGTAGGAAAGCCGTACACCAAGGATCCTGGCGGGGCAGTGGCTTAAAGTCACACGCTAAGAGTGGGGGAGAAAAAGAGGGTCCCATCAATTCATATTCAACAAGGTTTAAAACAGTTACCTTGAATCGCCCGCAAGGAGCTGCAAAACTTACTACTCCAAAGTCTGTCGCCCGTGTGGCACCTGGTTTGAGCCCGTCGGCAGGACCCCGAGGATTCTCGAGGTCTGTCATGGGGTGTTTAAGCGGCAGCCCTGGCCATGTCTCTGGGCGGAAGCTCCGCAGAGCCGATGGTATGACGTCGGCACGTACGTGCGTGTGCATGCGTCCCTCATCTTGGAAAGAGTGCACCGCTAACCACATAAGTGTAGCGGTTGCATTACTGCGTTGTGTATATGCTGAGATCGATTGTGCATGGCATTTAAAATGGTGGGGTTTAACCCAATGTGACAACATGGACAATGCGACAATTTGTGTACGTAATTTTTTTATAAAAAACACGATGACACAGAGTCACTTGTTGTAGGTAAATGACCAGTAATTACATTTTAAATAGAATCTGATCTAGTATGAAATTTCCATAAAATTAGTGAGTATAACATTTTGTTGACATAAATATTAAAGGCATAATGCTTTAACACATCACAAACACTCTTGAAGGGGGCCCATATCAGTAACCCAGAAAGACACAGATTAGAGATGTGCCTATATCAGGGTGTTGAGTAATTAACTGAACTATAGTGGGTGACTACAGATCCATTATAGGTGTATCTGTTTCTGAGCACAAGTATATAGCAAGAGAGCCCAGAACTTTGAAAGCCACTACATGTTGCTACATGGTGTCATGTGACAAGAAAACTAAGTAACCATATTGGTGGTCTGTGGTATTTTTGCACTTGGATGGTGAATGGGTGTCACTGGAAGGGAAATGGTCACTACCCTTCCTCTAAGTAAGAAGGCTAACCTAAAATACAGCTACAGGGTGATTATCGTCTCAGGATTGACCCCCATGGGATGTTGTCACTCATTCCTTGCTTATGGGAGGACAGACGATACACCCAGCATTGTTCTTTCTCAAACAGAGCCCTTTGTGTATTTCTGCCGGGTTTCAACTGTTCGATTATAGTCCAGTGCATATCGTTGGTAGTGTGGTTAGCCTGAATAAAGTGTTCAGTCATCTTTGTGGTGTTTCTCTTGTACCGGATATTGCTCTGGTGCTCACATTTGCATTGCTTGATCTTCCTGGTGGTCATACCCAGATATCGTAGGCCACAAGGGCACGTGATAAGATATATCATGTTGCTCGAATTACAGTTCGTGTGGGCTCTCTAGGTCCAAGTCTTGTTAGGATCAAATGCTATTGTCTTGGAGGCAGAAGTCAGGTGACAGACACTGCAGTTGCCGCAGGGGAAATGACCCATGACACTAGGTAGGCCCCATGCATTCAGCACTGATGGATTGGGGTTAGTGTCAGTGTTTTTTAGGGCGGGTGTGTATTAAGCAATCCTTGAGGCTTCTTGCCCTTTTGAATGAACAAAGGGGCTTCTCCCATTTTCTATTGCCAGTTTCAAGAAACTTCCAATGTCTATTGATAGATTTTGTGATTCCATTAGACGCCGTACTATACGTGGTCACACAAGTCATTGGGGTTTCCTCTGTATGCCTCGGGATATCTTCCAAGAGGGTTTTGCGGGGCTGGTTCCTTGATTGTTTGTAGCTCTTCTTTAGAATGGTCTCGGGTAGCCACGATTACGTATTTTGGCAGATAAGTCAGTCGATTGTGTGCGGTAATCATCAATACTGCTACAATTCCTCCTGACTTTTATAAGCCACATTGTGAAGGAGTAGCCAATCTGGCAAAAAGTAAC
This sequence comes from Triturus cristatus, assembly GCF_964204655.1. Taxonomy (NCBI): domain Eukaryota; kingdom Metazoa; phylum Chordata; class Amphibia; order Caudata; family Salamandridae; genus Triturus; species Triturus cristatus. The sequence goes on from NC_140583.1 coordinate 660,620,223, forward strand.
AAGATCGTTGTGTTTTGCATGTAGAGGCTACGCCTTTCAAAAGGTCAGAGATTACCCAGTCCTCAAAAGATTTTGCCATATTCTAAAACTTATGACATTACAATAACATTCCTGCTAAAATATGACATGCTTAGTGGCATCATGGATACTAATCATTTTGTCACTCACTTTGTTATTACCCTCATTGACCACACAGCTTCCCCGTGAAAATGGGAGATCCTGCATGCTCCCTGTGATGTCTGTTGGATTGTTTTAGAAAAACAGCAAACTTTACTGGAAAAGTATTTTGTATCAAAATTTGTGATGTGGTGTTTGTTTAACAATCATTAATGTCAGAATAGTCAATTCTGTACAAATTATTCACGTACTGGATTAAAAACATAACAGAGAAGCAAAATAATGTTCAGGCCATATATATTTCTAATAAAAATATGTATATATGTGCATTTTTGTTCAGGCATTGGCTTCTAATAATAAAATCTCGGTGGTTGCCCAGGGTGCTCTGCTTCTCAAGATTTATTTGGTCAAAATATGATTAATATAGTCAGCATCTTATATTTTAGACACACATGGTAAAGTTAAAATATGGTTTTAAAGCAGTGCATGTGTAAATCACAAATTGCCACATCATAGGATTATGAAACAATAATCTTAAGGTGAATGTGATGATTTAAAAACATTAGAGTAAGAGTGTGAATTCACTCCAATGATTTATTTAGTTACTCAATATAAACTTAAGTGAATTTTAAGTATGCAGCTTACCTGACATTCTGCTCGCCAATATAGCTAACTGTAGTTGGTCAAGGCCCCCTTTGCAAGGATATCAAACTCCTCAGGTGTGAAGTTGGGACCCTTGCACCTGCTCCTTGAGCCACTGTTGGTCCCAGCAGAAGAAAATGATCAGCAACTCTTGAGGAGGTCCACTACGCGTAATGGTTATAAGGCAAGTGACCTAATGGCCTTACATGAAGTGTACACAAAAGTGATCGAAATTCAGTTAACACATGTCTTTACGATAGATGACAGATTCCATCGCTCGTAGACCATTATAACTAGGCTGCCCTGCTTTCAGTGTTTATCTTTCGTTGATTTCAGTGGTGTTTTCTCAGTGTTTACCAAACTTTTCAAAATCGGTGCTCATCAGTGTTTATTCAGCTGCCTAGCCCCCAGAAAGAGACAAGGCCAGTGCTTTTCCATTGTTTACAAAGTGTTGCCTTTTTGCAATGATTATTACAAAGCACATCTTTATTTAAAGAAGAATCAATGCAAGGTATGTCATGTCTTCCCATCGGCAGTGTGTCCAAAGGTCTCTTTTGGGACTGTTTAACACATAGAAAGTCTGGGTATTGCACTCTCACTCACATCTCATTACCTGCTCTCACATCTCGTTATCTCTCACACTCTGTCAGGACTCTGTCTGGTTTACAGGACTATTAATCTATTAATGAAGAAAGAGTGTTATATTCAAATGTTTTAATAAACCAGTTCTTAGTATCAGTTGGGGGTCATTAATATACTCCTTACTGAATATTATTACATATTAGGGGTGGGGAACCCTGGCAAAAGCATGGTACCTTTTGAAACCTTTAAACTATTGAATTACACCAGATTCATAGTAGCCCTGCAATATAAAATATAAAGCACCAGAAACTAGATTCTGCAAGCATGCTTACCACTGCTTTTCAGCTCTTTTTGTCTGACTTACCTTAAGGTGCCACTGCTGTTGTTTAGATGTTCATAGCTGCAAAGTGTCCCCTTGGAAAATGTCTCACTTTAAATCAGTCCTGACCTTTTAACAGTCATCACGTTGTATTCTAGGACTCGAAATTATGTTGTTAACATTATAACTATAGGCTCAAAACTCCAGCAGTAAAGTGCAGTTGGATAAGGAGCCTGTATTGTCTGAAGGTATCACACATAACAATGGGGCACCTTGCAGCTATACCTTTTGTTGGTATGTGGAATGTGTTGTGTCATGCTTTCACCAATATTCCATGTGCATGGTGATAGCATTCCATGCATTGCTATCCAGCTATTGAAGTCCTCCCTCTGGGTTACTTTTATAGACCAGCCGACACTCCCAACCTTCCAAGCCAAAGTACCATAAACCCCGTCATTACAAGGAGCAGATATCCGCCATTCTCTTGGTTAGATCAACTGGATTGACTTGATTGTGAATCAGCTGCCCCAGAATCTCCTATGTGCATCGATGTAGGTGGGGCTGTGTCCACTTCCCTAGCGAGAGCAACTGACTCACCCCCAACAATGGGGGGAAACCCAGTGACCCTGCACCCTAGCAACATTGAAGGAGGAGGTAGACGATTTGCATCATGGAGAGTGACAGGGCTGGGTGCAAAATAGGAGAACCTGGACTGGACATTTCATCAAACCCTACGCAGTTCTCTGCCTTCAAGAAACGTGGCTCTTGGAACCTCCTTTTATTGACGGTTTCATGACTTACTTTATTCTTGCGATGCCTAGAGTTATGGGCAGTGCTAAAGGAGCCCCAGTCACATTGGTGGCCCTTACCTTTTTAGGGGGTCATGTGGACTAATCTAGCCTCGCCTCATTATCAGATCATGTTTATGAACTGTGATTGAGCATATATATTATTGGTGAATTTCTAAACAATGCCTTTGATGTCAGAAACTCTGCCATAATGAAGTTATTGCAGGAGGATATAGATCATGACTTGAGTAACTTTCATTGCAGCTATGTGATTATGTGGATGGGGGATTTTAATGCCAAACACTGTCTATTGGCTTCAACATCCTGTGGCCTGTTGAGTACGGATGGGGAACCCACTACACATTTTTGCCACACTCCATTCGAAAATAAGTTCAACCTGCTGTTAATCAGGTATAACCTGATGTTTGCTTTTGATTCCTCCTATAGTGGCCTAGGCAATACGCCCACTTTTGTGGGGCATGGTCGTTTTAGCCTCAGCAACTTTACTTTACTCACACATAATTTGAGGATATGGTTAGGAACGTATGAGGTTCTCAATTCCCCCTGACCGATCACAGGCTGATAGCAGTCATGCTAAGTGATGCCTTCTTTGGAACAGCAGGAGACGGCCCATTCGTTACCATTACCCTTGTCCTTCTCTTCTAATAAGGGGATCACTATGAGCTGGGTGAGTGTGGACAAGGACTTTTTCATCTCAAATGTAATTGTATATGTATATATGTGTGGAGGAGAACAAGGAAAGGGGGCTTGGGCTTATCAGTAGCTTTGATAAAATCAGTGGAACCACACAAGAAATGCTCACCATTAGGCTTAAGACATACCACAACAAACAGGTGAGGTGGTTCGATACCACCTGCACTAAAGACCACAATCTGCTACTGTCATCACTCAAAGCAGAGCCAAGAGATCTGGAAAGTGTTTATGCCTGTAGAAGGGGGTTCAAGACTGCCTTATAGGCTTGGAAAAGGACACAAAGAGAGGAAGCGTATCATGATCTAGTCAAGGCCAGCGAGATCAAAGATTGCAAGCTCTTTTGGCAAATGGTGAATAGAAACTACCTAGAGAAAGGCCAGGAAACTGGGCTCGATACAGCGATTCCGCCAGAGGTCTAGGTCTGGTTTCTCAGTTATACTCGGGCCCTGTCACCTTTGAAGGGCGCACTCCGAGCATGAATTGGACAACAACATCTGATAGCTTCTACTAAACCTCTCTATAATTTAGAGATTGATGTTACTGATGTGATAGAGGATAGTAAAAGGTACTCTGCTTCCAAAGCCCTAGGCAGATCTTTTTGGAGCAAGTGTACACCTTTGGGCACCTGTTAGAAATGGGATGGGGATAAATTAGTTCATATGATTTTTGTTTTTGTCACCCCTGTATATATGAGATAGTTATGTACCCTTCAAATCTTACTCTATGATTATACATTTATTTTAAAAAAAGAAATACACCCTGTTTCGTTTCTTTTGTTTTTAAAGATGTATTCATTATAAAGTTGTTGTATTTAAGTTTAAAATGTATTTGCTAGGATGCTTACATTATGGATTCACAAACATTGTTTAACCCCTTCGCTGCGGCGGAAATTCCGCCGCAGCGCTGGGGGGGGGGTTTGGGGGCAGCGCGGTGGCGCTGTGCTCATGACGGAGCCACTCCGTCATGAGCCACGGTTGGGCTGTGCTCATGACGGAGTGGTTCCGTCATGACTCCGTCCACGGCGCTGATCGCCCGCACAGGCGGGAAATTAGCGCCGCGTGGGCGGCACGGCCGCCGCATGACGGAACCACTCCGTCATGAGCACACGGCAACCGTGGCTCATGACGGCGTGGTTCCGTCATGAGCACGGAACGAGTTAAAGGAATGTAATTGGTGGTTAAACAAAATCCCTTGTAGGCATTTTTACTTTATAATTTATATTACCCAGGCCCACCAGGGTATACATGGTAACTCAATTCTTATAAATACACTTTCTAAAAGTGGCACTAGTAATGCCAAATGCAACGTCACCAGTAAAGAGGATTTGTCATTACCAATCCAAAGATATGAAACATAAAGCAGCTACTCCTCTGCAATCAGGAATGACAGCTTAAATGTATTTTAAGGAATCCCCAACATTAATCTATGAGAGGAGCTGGCTTCACAGTATTGAAAAACGAATTTGGGTGTTTGTCACTACTAGGACATGTAAAACAGCGAGGTACATGGCCTAACTTTTACTAACATAGCCCCCTGCTCTTAGCGGTGACTTATATGTAATAAAAAGGCTATTTAAATGATATGAAAATTAAATTAAGTATTTGTAAAGCGCTGCATATACCCGAGGGGGTCTAGGCGCTACTTTCAAACTAGTGGAATTAGAGGTATTATATTGAACTCACCATCTAGAAAAGCCAAGTTTTCAGCCCTCCCCTAAATGTAAACAGATTGGTTTCTTTTTTCAAAGTTGTTGGCAGGGAGTTCCATAGTCTAGTTGTAGTGTAGGCAATTTAAGGACTGGCAAGTAGTTTTTAATGGCAATTTGAAGTGTCATTATACTGCACACACAGGCACCGCAGTGGCAGGCCTGAGACAGGTTTGAAAGGCTACTTATGTGGTAAATAATTTAATTACCGGGACTTAATTTGATACAGAACATAATAAAAATAGCTCAATAAATAAGAGGCAGAATCCGTGGTATTAGAGGTTAAGAACGGGCTTTATTCCAATAAACGATTTCGAAATCGTGGACCCCAGGTTCCATCACCACGGAGGCTCAGGAAGTGAAGTACATACTTTATTGATAATAAATTACTTTTATACAATAGGCATTACAGTGAAGCAAATGCGAGAGGCGTAACAATTGATAAGGAAGATAACATTATTCGTACGTAATGAAAATGAGCGTGATTGGGCGTAACAAAGGAACGTCATCAGGCATGATGTCATAATGGGGTGGTTCCATGAAAGAATTTCGCAATGTCAGCAGAAATACTTGGCAGAGATGCGCGCGCAGCAGTATGACGTGTGATTGACGTGCAGCTAGGGGGTGAAGGGGACTTGACATTTAGCTCTACATATGGCGACAAATGTCTAGAGGGTCAAGTCAACCTAATCCCAAATCATATCTAACATCCTATGTTTAAAGAACTATGTTATCCAAAAGAGAGGCCTTCTTGGAGTAGAATCTTATTCTATACTGACTATACTGACTGTTAGTGCGTGTACAAGCGTCTAAGTGTCTACACTAGATGCGAGGGCAGGAATCTTCCATAGTAACAGGGCTATGAATTACTTGCATAAAGACAGAGAAGCCGGGCCTTTGCTCGGTAGCTGGCAGAATGTTTACTTAAGCTACTAGACAGGAATGCATTGGGCAGGGAGCGGAGCAGATAATTTCCGAAGGTGAAATACAGATCTTGGCAGGCAGCAAGCTGATGTCAGGCATCGTGAGCCGCGCAGAGGATGAGACAAAGTTCATGGTCACAGATGCAGGCTCGGACTGGAGCTTCAGAGACAGAAAGCAAGAAAAGCTTGATGACAGAATCAGGGCCTACTTGCCTGGACTGTAAAATGGCATAAGTGAACCATATAAAGGCGGTGGCCTTTCGTACTTAGGAATGGAATATCCGGCCCATTCATGGCGGATCTGGAAGAGGACATGTTAACGATGGACGCACATGTATTTGCGTCTTCATAACTGGAACTGGAGGGATCATACATGTACTTGTAACATGCACATAGAACCGTTGGGGTCCAAGATAGGGGACATAACTGACCGGAAAAATCCATATTTCCACATTCCCTCCTTGTCCCCTACTTGCCCGTCAAGAGATATCAATCTTCATTAATCCATTGATCTGTTCATATAGCATCATTTGTTCTTCTTTCTTCTTCCGGGATCTTGAATGAAAATCTTGATTTGGAATACACGATGTGGCACACAGACCACAAATCGCTGGTCCACATTGCAGGCATAGACAGCAACTGAATAGTATGAGAAGGCCAATACCTAGGAAGGATAGAACTCTCCATCCCCAGGCTGATAACACGCTCCAAAACCAACCGGACCAAGTCCAGGTGCCTGGATTCTGGTGTATCTGGCTCACAATCTTATGAAGGCGCGTTATAGCTTTATATACAGATGGCGAATTTTCTGGTATGAAAATGCAACAGCTTGATCCGATGACCCTACAAGCTCCGCCCCTATCGGCCAGGATGACGTCAAGGACAAGACGATTTTGAAGCACAACAATCCGCATAGCAGACTGCTCTTCTGTTAAATTGCCTAAGGCGGAAATAGTTTCGTTCACTACTGCTTCAAGGGTTCTAGTCAATCTTCGTATCAGCTTACTATTAGTAACGGTACCTATATAGGGAAAGAGACCTTTATTGAAATCTGTGTATTTTTCCCATGCTGTTTCAGTGTAATCGACTATTGGGAGATCTCTCCTTTCTCTATTGTGTACTAAATGAGTATTTCTGTGATAATCAGGAGGAGCTAGAAAAACAGGTGGCAAAAGGAATCCAATGTAGCAGGTACCATCCCAATCTAGAGGCAAACGTACATATGCCGTCTGACCACATATAAAATAGGAATGGCGGGAAGCTCTAAATGTCGACTTGCCTTGATCACTGAATTCTATTACAGTGGTGCATCTACTATGGCCCATATGTATGGAACCATTCTTTCTCACACATAATTCACCTTTTACTGGAAATACTGACATGGCGGGCAAACTTGGATTAGCTTCGGATTCGACATTCAAGATCAGGAGATTAAGCGTAAAATTACCTAATCCATATACTTCATTTTCTAGATCAGTTCCTGTTCTTTTGGGAAGTCCCTCCTTGTTGGGGTGGCAGACTTTAAGTAAAACTAAGTTCAGATTTCCCCATACCCCATTGTCTTGATAAACTGCAGAGTTCGAATCTTGGGAATTAAGTAAACTAAACCATGCTCCACAGGAGCCGTTGTGTGTGAACGGGTATGGAAAAAGAGGTAGAATTCCTTTATAGTTCTGATAGGGAGGGAGTCGGCCACATATCCAACAATTTGTAGCATTGCTAACCTGATGGGAATGATGTAACATACTAATAAAGGTGTTATTGCGCAGCGCAAATCTGTATGACAATTCATGCGGAGGTAATTCGCTAAAAGAATGTTCAGCAGTAATATTATAAACATGTCTAGAAATAGGATAACATATGTGCAACAATATACTTGCAGTAATTATTAAAAGACTTAGGAAAAACAAAATCAATAACGTCACTGTGCAATGACTACGCAGTGATTTACAGTACGCCTGTCGTTTCAGCATTTTTCGGGTGCATTCTCTATTCAGGTCCAAGGGATACATGTCAGAGACAATTCAACCGCTTCACCTCGGAGAGGACTTAAACAATCAAATTGCTTGACTGATTGGACCTGAGCTTTAGTTTATAATGTTCGGCATTACTCTTTTCAACAAAATAATCTGTCAGCATATTACAGTCAATATCAGTTATTTTGCGTGGTATAGGCGTCCCCCACATATTTGGTGGTCTGCCAAAGATCACCTCATACGGGGATAGCCCTGTTCGAGAGTGTGCTACCATTCTCATGTAAAAGAGTGCAACTGGTAATGCTACTACCCAGTCGACACCTTTTTCCCTGCATATTTTGGACAATCTGATTTTCAAAGTTTGATTATGTCTTTCCACGAGACCTGCTGCCTCGGGGTGTCGGACACAGTGGAATTTCCACTGATAACCTAACAAAAGTGAAACGTGTTTCATTAGTTCGGATGAGAACGGCTGGCCGTTATCTGAGTAGACAGCACGTGGTAAACCGTATCGTGGGAAGAATTCTCGAACTAACTGTTTGGCAGTAGTCGGGGCAGTGTAATCTGAAACCGGGTACGCCTCTGTCCAACGGGAAAGAGCACAGACAACTACGAGAACATATTTGAATCCTCGACATCGTTCCATCTGGATATAATCCATCTGGAGGACTTCAAAAGCATGATCGGGAGGCTGAAATCCACCCTGCTCTACGGGAATGCTTTTTCCTGGGTTGAACTGACAACAGATCATACAGGTACGAACTTTTTGTTTTGCTGCTGCTCGCAAATGCTTGTTGAACCAAATATGTTGAATGCTGTCTAGCATAGCTTTCTCTCCTAGATGCGCTGGACTATGGACGGTGTTAATAATGACTTGGACCATTGAATCAGGAAGGAACCACACAGATTTTTCCTTCGTCATCCATCCTTGATCCGTTTGGATCCCTCCTAATTCAGTCCATTTCCTTATTTCGTCTGGAGTAGCATGTGTCTGTATGTCAATTACATCAAGAGCGGGATCCTTAACCATCATGCAATGTGTTGGTGTCTGGACTATTGTCTTTGTCATGTCGGATGTTTGAGTTTGAGCCGTCTGTTTAGCTGTTCTGTCAGCTAGATCATTGCCTTGAGAAATGATATCAGTAATTTTCGTATGAGCTTTGCATTTCATAATCGATATTGCAATGGGTAGATGTATTGCATCTAATAAGGCATGAATGAGGGGTCCGTGCTGAATGTGGGCACCGTGAGAAGTTAAATAACCTCTCTCTCGCCACAGCACGCCGAAGTCATGTACAACTCCGAATGCATAACGTGAATCAGTGTATATGTTGACTCTTTTATTTGTGGCTTGAATACAGGCTTGTGTCAGAGCGACGAGCTCTGCTGCTTGAGCGGACAAGGTATTTATACACTTGGTTTCGATAATTTCAGTGTCTGTTGTGACTGCGTAAGCGGCCACTAACTCTCCTGTACTTGTTCTCATACATGAACCATCTACATACAACGTCAGGTCTGGATCTGACAATGGGACATCTGTCAAGTCTTGTCTGGGTTTCGTCGTTATTGTAATAACATCAATACAGTCATGGGCTAGTGGGTCTGTTCCGATTACAGGTAAAAGTGTGGCAGGATTCAATGTGTTACAACGTCTGATTTCTATATGTGGCTGAAACAATGTTAGTTCATACCCTGTAAGTCGTGCTATAGTCAAGTGTTGTGTTTGCGTTCGATTCACAAGAACCTCTACTGCATGTGGCACTTGGACTGTCAATGGATGTCCTAACACTATGGCATCGCTTTGTCTGATTGCTAAAGCTGTCGCTGCCACTGATTTCAGGCACGCAGGCAGAGCCTGAGCTACGGGATCTAATGTACTAGAAAAATAAGCACACAGTTTGTGTGATCCTGCTTGTTCCTGTGTGAGTACTGACAAGGCAGTACCTTCTCGTTCTGTAACAAAGAGTGTAAAATGTTTTCTGTAACATGGTGTTGCTAGAACAGGTGCTTGGCATAGAGCTTTCTTTAAGCTTTCAAAAGCTAGTGTGTGTTCCTGAGTCCAAGGGAGGACAGTCGATGTGGCTGCCTCCTGTGTTGTTAATTGAATGAGTGGTTTTGCTAGAAATGCATATTGAGGGATCCACTGCCTACAATATGAAGTGAGGCCTATGAAAGCCCGCACCTCCTTTTGTGTCTTGGGTATTGGCATATTTGCAATTAGCTGGATGCGATCTGGTGTAAGCTGCCTTCCCTCCTTGGACAGCGAGTGACCAGGGTAAATAACTCGCTGGACACAGAATTGCAGCTTAGAAGGGGACACCTTGTGCCCCTTTTCGGCTAGAAATTGTAAAACCGTCAGTGATGCTTTTTCACATTCAGGTTCGCTTCGGGCGGTGATCAGCAGATCATCGACATATTGAAGCAGAGCAGTGTTGACTGGCATGTGTATACTGTCAAGTTCTCGTTTCAATGCTTGGCTATAGATGTTGGGGCTTTCTGTAAATCCTTGAGGTGCGCGTGTGAATTTAAAGCTACGTCCATTTAAACTAAATCCGAACAAATATTGGCTTTCCGGATCTATTGGGACGCTGAAAAAGGCATTCTTGAGATCAATTACAGTAAAGAACGTTGCTTCGGAATCAATAGCTGTCAGTAATGAAGAGATGTCTGGAACTACGGGGTATTGTGGTACAATACATTTATTTAATTCGCGCAGATCAATAACCAATCGATATACTGGGGGAGCCTTTGGATCAGTTCGTTTAAGAATCGGAATTATCGGTGAATTACATACATTGGAGTCGGTCTCCACAACCACTCCTTGGCCAATAAGCTCGTCAATGATTTGCAGTAAAGCCATTACAGCATCTGGGGGTAACTTGTATTGTCGCATTCGTGGTAGTACCACTCCTGCCTTTAGTGTGACTCGATAGGGTGTAATGTTCATGCAACCAACATCTGTAGGGCCTTGTGCCCATAAATGTGTGGGTAAAGTCTGCAGTCGGGAATCCATATCTCGAGACACATAATGACCTTTGAAATCACGTAAAAACAATCTTACTCCTTCCGGAGAACAACATATTATAGCTCCTAGAGCTTTCAGTGTTTTTATTCCTAACAAGTTTTCTGGACAGGATTTAGTAAGCAATAAATCTGTAGTTCTGGTCAAGGGTCCTATCGTAAGTGGAAGAGGCTGTGATACTTCATTAACAATAGGTTTTCCTGAAAAACCAAGGGAAATATTCTGTGAGCCTGAGAGGGGTGCCCCTGGAACTTCACTACGTTTTATAGTTGTTCGACTTGCCCCTGTATCTAGTAAAAATTTTCTATCTTGGCCTAATAATTCACTATGTACATAAGGTCCTTCTTGGTCTACAGGGACCTCGATAAGGGGTAAGTCAACTTCCCTCTCTAGGCTGGTTCATGCATATCGTTGATAATCAGGATAGTCATACTGTGCTGTCTGGTACAGCTGTCGTGTCGTGGTTTGTGTGGCAGCAGCAGGCAACGCTGGTGCGGCTGGCACGAACTGTATAGACTGTTGTGGGGCCGGCATGGCCTGTGCATGCTGCGGTGCTCCTTGTTCATTCTGATCCTGTCTAGGTGGCCGTGGTCTTTCTTTTGTAATGCCTGTGGCGATATTACGCTTCAGGACTGGGCAGTCATGTATGTAATGTCCTGGCTGTTTACAATAGTTACATGTCCCTTTTATAGGTCCTGCTGAATCACCAGAATGTGTCGTACCCTTTTTATGTCCTTCAGTTGGAACTGTCTGGGAGACTAGCATTTTCATTTTCGTGTCTTTCATGCGTCTTTGTTCATGTTCTTGTTCTTCTCTAATTCTATTGTAATGGTACTGTAACATTTGTAGCATTTGTGATGGCGTATTACCTTGCCAGGTACTCTCGAATTTTAATACTCTATTCTTCACTTGGGGCAAGGAATTTTCAACTAATTTTGTCACAAACAGATGTGGGTATGACTCGCTACTTGCTTTTATACCACTATTTATACCAAAACATTTTTCGAATCGGGCATAGAAATCACTAGTGTCTTCATCTTGCTTTTGTTTACAGGCTGAGATTGCACCCCAGTCTTCCTTTTTCGTAGTTAATAAACGTGGCAGTACCTGTACTAGTAAACCTGGCAGTGCTTTAGTTTTGTCCCCAAGCCCCGAACCTGGACCTCGGGCCTTTTCTTCATTTTCTAATGCTGTCCACTCTATCTTTTGGTCTCCTACCTCCCACTCTTTTTCCTTGAGTTTTTCATAAATGCCAGCAGGCATTAATACCTTTAATATTGTCATAATGTCGGGATAGGTATACTCTCCCATGAGTAACATGTCTTTAATTTCTCGGTGGAAACCCGCTGGGTCTTTGTCATGACTGGGTACCACTTTCTTCATTTCTAACAATTCTATTTTCGATATGGGCGTATATACATATACACGTTTAAACTGATTGTCCTCGCCCTTTATTGGGTGCACTTCTCGTAAGGGATTCTGTCTGTCCATGTAATACATCGGTCTTTCCTTGATGGGCAGTGAATCATGTTCTGGACATACAAAAAGAATGTACTGTTTTCTAGATTCTAGTATTTCCTTAATTAACTTAGTACCTGAACCTTTCCATCTATTCGTGAGTAATTCGGTCAATATATCAGGTAAGGGACCAGGATCTGAATGTTGGCTTTTATATAGTATAAGAAGTTGTTGAATCATATAAATCCCAGCTAAACGCTGTTCATCTGGGGTGAGGTTCAAAAATGTGTGCGCTACTGTATCATCACCATATTTTCCGGGACTGTCAACCCAATGAACGGCTGACCTGGCTAACTCTTGTTCATCCATAGAATCGAGAAAATGATAACCCCTTCGTTCTTGCAGTAATTTGTCAGCGGCTTGGAACGAATGCTCGGGGGACCTCATATTTATTATAGGTGCTTGGAAATTCCTGTTATTATCTAGACATATCGGACGTATCGGGTCAGTAAAGTATCTAGTACTATTACAAGATCTTCCTCTACCTACATAGGCTATGGTTTCTGACTGTCCTGTGGACAGTCCTGATCCTTCCTCCTCCTCGTTTTGTTCAAACTGGTCTACCGCTAATCTTTCTTCGTGTAGGCGTTCTATTTCTTTTCGGATCTTTCTGCACATGGCTATTATACATTTTTGCCTATCATGTCTCCCTTCTGATATATTCTGGCTCCATCTGGTAAGAGTTTGCATTATTTCCGGATCTACCCCCGGTCGGTCTTGATTTCTGATTACGCAATTTATGAGGAAACGTAACAGTTCCCCCTGTATCTCCACTTTCTGGTATTCCATAGCTCTGTTAATACATTCAGAGTCTCGCCCTGTTTGGACATAATGATATATATTATCTAGATGCATAGTCATTCCTGGTAACTTCCCTAAATACACCGCGGCTCGTCTGATACGTAATGATGCCATGATCATTTCGTCCTCTTTGCCGGGCACAGGGTCATATCTACAATCTACTAGAAGTTCCTTAAGCGTGCGGGCATTTATGAGTTTGGGGGTACGTGGATGTGCTGACTCTTGAAAGGTAAGTTTATTTACTCTGGGTGGCGTAGAAAAAATATTGGTAGCACCTCCAGTAGCCCCGTCTGGAGTATCGGGCGTGAAAGGATTCGTAGAACGCGATACAGCAACTATAGGTGTGGGCACAGCTATAGAAGTAGCTGTAGGAACAGATGTGGAAACGGACGTGCTTGCCGGAACTTGCGTCAGGATTTGATGCTGTAAGGATATAGGTACAGGATCTTGGCGTTGAACCTCCCCGGCCAACGGTCTATGTGGGGCGGGGTTAGCATACTCGGGAGCTGCGTCATCTAAATATGAGGAAAGAAAAACATCTTCTGCGGTTCTAGGATGCCCCTAAGGATGTACTTTTATTGGAAATAACGGGGGTGGCAAGTCTTTTGGTATCCCCGGAGTAGCCTTAAGTAATCCCTCGGCCAGAAGGGGATACATACCCTTCATAAGGGCATGTCTTTGTCTGTCTACTTGTTCTGATTTCACTCGTGTACCTTCTTCAATTAATAGATTTTCTTGAACTTTATTTGAATTCTCTTTACTCTTCTCTTCCTGTCTACGTGCTTTTTCTGTGCGTCTATACGATTCTTTACGCCATAATTCAATGGCGTCTTTCTGTGATTGTCTAGCTTTCTTTTTCCATAATTCTTCCTCTACTTTCACGATGCACTCGGCATCCCAGGTCCCAGCTGCGGGCCACCTCTGACTTTCTGGTAATTCCTTAGTGTAGTCTACCCATAGATCAAGAAATAATATAGCGTCTAGGCCGTGTTTATGATACATGAAGTACCCTGGAGTGTCCCTAGGAGGAATGGGAACAGCTTCTTCGAGTACCCCTTTTCTAGTTGTGATCTGTCTTAGTTTCGAAAAGAGCGGCATATTGAGAACTGGTCTGCTACTTGATCTTGAACAAACTTAATACAATAAAACACAATAATGAACAGTCATTCACACCACAATATGCAGGACGTATTAATACATTTAACATTTAACATTTTTAAATGAGCAACAATGAAGATGACGATCTAAGAAAACTTAATCATAAAACATATTTCTCGACATTTTAACGGAAATTTTCTGAACTTATATACTTGATATACTAGATATACTGCTAAACAGTACAGATACACTGCTGAAACAGTGCAGACCGGATTTGTGTACCCAAACCCGTCTGGACCGGCACAACTTATGTGCACGCCAGAACGCCTCCCCAGTAATGGTACTCACCGGGTAGCTCGGAACGGAAGGCCTCGGAACGGAACTGAACTGGACCGGACTGGACTCGACTCGACTCGAAAACTTCAGACACGTCGGGACATCGGAAACCTGGTGGGCCTCTGTATACCTCGGATCTTGCTCTCTCAGCTAGGCTCTGGTCGGGATACTTCGCACTTCTCACCGCCTCGTCTGGGTGTTGATCGCAGCCTCAGTCGCCCCCGCTTGACCGGAGGGAGATACAGGAAATCCTGCTGGTACGCGTTGTTGTCCGTCCAGCTGTGGCAGGAGACCGGGCCTGCAACGCACCGCCGGCGCGTGGGATGAGAAAGTGTCCCTGTTCGGGCGCCATTTATGTGGTAAATAATTTAATTACCGGGACTTAATTTGATACAGAACATAATAAAAATAGCTCAATAAATAAGAGGCAGAATCCGTGGTATTAGAGGTTAAGAACGGGCTTTATTCCAATAAACGATTTCGAAATCGTGGACCCCAGGTTCCATCACCACGGAGGCTCAGGAAGTGAAGTACATACTTTATTGATAATAAATTACTTTTATACAATAGGCATTACAGTGAAGCAAATGCGAGAGGCGTAACAATTGATAAGGAAGATAACATTATTCGTACGTAATGAAAATGAGCGTGATTGGGCGTAACAAAGGAACGTCATCAGGCATGATGTCATAATGGGGTGGTTCCATGAAAGAATTTCGCAATGTCAGCAGAAATACTTGGCAGAGATGCGCGCGCAGCAGTATGACGTGTGATTGACGTGCAGCTAGGGGGTGAAGGGGACTTGACATTTAGCTCTACATATGGCGACAAATGTCTAGAGGGTCAAGTCAACCTAATCCCAAATCATATCTAACATCCTATGTTTAAAGAACTATGTTATCCAAAAGAGAGGCCTTCTTGGAGTAGAATCTTATTCTATACTGACTATACTGACTGTTAGTGCGTGTACAAGCGTCTAAGTGTCTACACTAGATGCGAGGGCAGGAATCTTCCATAGTAACAGGGCTATGAATTACTTGCATAAAGACAGAGAAGCCGGGCCTTTGCTCTGTAGCTGGCAGAATGTTTACTTAAGCTACTAGACAGGAATGCATTGGGCAGGGAGCGGAGCAGATAATTTCCGAAGGTGAAATACAGTTCTTGGCAGGCAGCAAGCTGATGTCAGGCATCGTGAGCCGCGCAGAGGATGAGACAAAGTTCATGGTCACAGATGCAGCCTCGGACTGGAGCTTCAGAGACAGAAAGCAAGAAAAGCTTGATGACAGAATCAGGGCCTACTTGCCTGGACTGTAAAATGGCATAAGTGAACCATATAAAGGCGGTGGCCTTTCGTACTTAGGAATGGAATATCCGGCCCATTCATGGCGGATCTGGAAGAGGACATGTTAACGATGGACGCACATGTATTTGCGTCTTCATAACTGGAACTGGAGGGATCATACATGTACTTGTAACATGCACATAGAACCGTTGGGGTCCAAGATAGGGGACATAACTGACCGGAAAAATCCATATTTCCACAGTGGCACAATCGGTGCTGCAGCCTGCTAGTAACACTTAATTTACAGGCCCTGGGTAAATTGTAGACCACTTTACAAGGTACTTACAAGCGTGTGGCTCCCTTTCTCTTTTCCCTGTATGTCAACGGTTCAGAGAGGCATTTATTGAACTCTAGAGCTGACTGCCCAATGGTAGGCAAATCCAGTGTACCGGCCATGGTCTAAGCCGACTGTACTGCTCTGCTCTGTACTGCTCTGCTCTGGACTACAAGCGATTACTAGATCAATTTTGTGCCTTTTTGACCAGTCTAGATCTGCTGGTAAACTAGTCAGAAAACCACATTATGGTCTTTGGCTGCCATGACAAATAAAGCAGGGCATTCTCTGTCAATGGAACAAAGATTAGCAAAGTCCCCTCTTACCCCTATCTCGGAATACTATTTGATAATAGGCTAACTTGGAGCACTCTGAAAGCCGGCAGTGCAGCTGGCCTTGCCAGGAGCATTGAAGTGGTCTTAGGCTTTGCGGCCACATTAAGCAGTAAGCCCTTTATAGAGCTACTAGAAATCTACAAGGCCAAGTGCCGCCCACGCGCCACATACGGGACCGGATCTGGGGCATCTGCAATCAACCAGGGCAGGAGAAGGTAGAAAATGGGTTTATAAGAAGACTGTTTGCTGTACCCATATCCACTAGCACACAGAATTTTGGTTAGGGTATAGTAGCGATTTTGTGAGGCTCCAGTCTCTTTTGTTATGGTTGAAAATATGGCTGAAGCCTGAAGGGGGAAACCATACTAAATCGCAATTTCTTGGCTGACTGTCTGAATCTGGAAAAAAGTTCCAAAATACCCAGATTTGCACACATGTCCAAAACCTGCAACAGGCTGGATCTAGATGAGTTTTTATTTAACCCCAGTAAATTCAAGGCCAGCTTCTGAAAACCTCTGACTAAACTCTTTTTAGCCAAATGTGCTGAGGAATGGATGTTAAAAAATTCTGGAATGTCCACAGTCACTGCCCATGTTCAAATCAGTGCCTACCCTAGCATTGAGACGTAAACTCTTCTGGGTTAATAATTTACACCACAGGTTTTGCTAGTAGGACTACGCCTAAATACCATCCATTTTCTTGTTGCACACCCCAGGCAAGCTATTTTTTTTGCTAACCTCCCTATATCTCCTTCCGATGGACTTTTTGCACAGAGCAACCTGCACTTTATTCTCTTTTGCAAACATTATGTTTTGCTATGGTCTGTGTTCATTCTACGACTCCTGAGGCAGGCAAACTTAAGGCAGAGCAGGGTTGCCATGGAGTTTTTGCAAAAGCTGCCAACTGTGAGGTCAGGTTATTTGACTGCAGTTTTCATACAGCGGGCCATTTGCTCCATTAAACTGTATTGTATTCGACCGTGTGCCACGTTCTTGTTCTGAAGTTCTCTGATTTAACATAATAATGGATTTTAATGATCGATTTTACACACGTTTGTGTGTTCTATTGCACTTAATTATATAGTTGTTGGTTTATTGGACAATGAACAATGTAAGAATCTTAAGCAAGGTTAAACCGACAATAGCACCTTCATACTTGCACCTTATACATTTTTTTTTACATATGAACAGTTAGCTACTCATACAAAGGCACAGGTCTTTTTTTGCCGGCCTGTCCATAAAAGGCTCATTACTATATCTTGTAACATAGTGGACCCAGCGAGGTTTTTGTTAACGGATGTGTTTTGTAACTAGTAGGACATGTTGCTTTACTATACTTTACTACTACCCTTCTTTATGCACCCATCACTTTATGATTTGTTCAGTAGGTTGTTTCTACAGCCCCAGCCCTTCTGCAATTTTAAGTATGATGTTTTTTTTTTGCAACTGTACTTTTATGATTTGAACTAAAATCGAATAAAGGAATGAGTGACTCATTCTCTCTCACTTTCCTTTCTTTGAAATGAATTTTTGTTTCTGGTTATGCAAGTGTTTATCAGTGTTTATATGTCTACCCTGATGATGACTGTTTCCTTTTGTGGGGTCTATCAATTAGTAACACAAATTATGACCTTGCATATTTTATTAGACATTATTTTTAAAAGAGATTTTTTTTAAAACAGTGTATATTTTTTTTACTTAGAATTAGTTTGATAATCATTTTTTAATTTTGCCATATTTTTACAAAATTATTGTAAATCAATGCATGTTGGGAAAAATATGTATGTATAATAGAATCAAATGTAGAGAAATAATTTACACTTTTGAAATCTTACATATGTATGTAATTTTAGATTGGCAAACATTACCAGTTGTTATAATGTGCCCAACAACCGTTTGTGAAAATAGAACATTGGCATATTGTAGTCACATGCTGTAGATATGTCTATCAACCACCCCAGGGAGGATGGAGTAGGGTACATCGATGAAAAGAACGAGTGTACAAACCACTTCCGGATTTAGAAACCATACAGGAAAGACACATCATAAAGAAGTACAGCCATAACCGTATCACACTGAGGTATTATCCCAACAATTTCAAACCAAACTTTTGATGGAGATAAGAATTCAGACTGCTATACCACCTATTGTGACGGTTAGGATACAGTTATATTTCTGTGCTACTGGCTGCTTCCAGTACACAGTTACAGACTCCAACGGGATGTTGCAGCCCAGTTTATCAGCTGTTCTCAAACTGCTCCTGGATGTTATGCTCAGACATATGAATGACTAAATCAAATTTTCTACAGATAATGCTACACTAAAAAATATCAAGAGTTCTATGGCTTGGGAGGTATATGACATGTGGTTGGTGCCATAAATGGAAGCCACATTGCATTGGCACTATCTCATGTGCGAGAGCAAGTGCACCACAATGGGAAGCATTTTCACTCCCTCAATGTGAAGGTTTGCATAGCAGATCTCTAGTGTGTGTGTGTGTGTGTGTGTGTGTGCGTGTGCATGTGTATGTGTGCGCGTGCGTATGTGTGTGTGTGTGCATACAATATTTCCAGGTTCCACCCACGACTCGCTAGGGCTATGCAACAGCTCCATATTCATTCAGATGACAGACCAAGGAGGGCCTGGCTTGTTGGTAAGTTTAAAAATTCTGTTGATGTGATTTTTGTTGAAAGGTTGTGGCCTTACACACATAATTTCACTTTCGTTTGAATGTGTGATAATATTTTTCAGAGACGCATCATGTCCTAGTTGTATGTGGTTAGTAACATCCAACAGTGCCAGGGCAAGTCTGCTTCAATGAGGCCCAGCAGCGGTCCGTGGAGGGAGTTCCGTGGGGCGGAAAGGTGGGGCGGGGGAGGGGGGTACTAAACACCGGAATGTGGATAATTAGAGGTAAGTAAACAATTAAATAAATAAAACGAATTTCGTAGCGCCCCCTGCATCACAAAATTCCGGTGTTTAGTACCCCCCACCCTGCCCCTCCCCCGCCCCACCTTTCCACCCCACGGAACTCCCTCCACGGACCGCTGATGATGAGGCCCATGTGCAAGCAAGAGGTCCTGTTGAACAGGGATTTGGGCTCCTGGAGGACCAGCTCGGCTGCCTGGAAAAGACCAGAGGGATCCCCTGCTAGTCTCCTGATAAGGTCTGCAAGATTGTTTTACTATGTTATATGCTTCACAACACTGGTGTGTAGAGAAATGTTCTATTCATCGCAGACAACGATTGCCAGTAGGAACCCCAGGATGATATTGGTGAGATGAATCCGCAAGTTGACAATGATGAGGATGATGAGGATGAAGGCAGTGACCTCAGGTGTGAACTCACTTGATTGCAAGTAACTTAAGGAAAGCGTTTTTATATTACTTCTGTACACATAGAGAACAAAGCAACCCGCCTACCCTACATTGAGTTTTTTGATAGTGCACAGTACAAAATATTATTGGTTTCATCAGGGTTCCCTTGTTTTTTAGGTCAAGGGACCGTCCGGTCTGCCGAAGGCAGAACCGGAAGTCCGGAGATCTTATGTTTCTTAGAGTGGCTATTTAGCCCGCCTCTCTTTTTGCCTCTCCTACATTGGCTGGCTTCCTAAACGGAGGCCAGCCATTGGAGGAGAGAGCCGTCCCTCCAAATAGGCTCCGTCTTTTTCAGATTCGGGGGCGTGTTCCGTGCTCTTCTTTCCACTTTTTAGCCACGCCCTTTTTTGGGCGTGTTTTTCTCTCCTCCAGCCAATGGCAAGAGGAGAGAAAAAGAAACACGCCCCCGAATCCGAAAACGCCACTGCGTTTCTCCGAGGCATTTCTGCTTTGCCTCGGAGAAAGGCGGTGGTTTTCATGGCGACTCCCTCCCCCTGCTGCCTCCTTTGTTGTTGAGAGCTGAGAGCCCCCTGCAGGCTCTGGGAGCCGAACTTGCGCAGCACCTCTCACCTGTGCCGGGCTGCTGCTCTCTTCATCCTCCTGGGTGGGGTCGGGGCTAAGCCGTTCCTGCTTGTACGGCGACCCAGAGTTGTCAAGATCACCCCGCCAACTACTCACTTTCTCGGAGGTGCCCTGTGTCTAGCTCCGTGGGTTAAAAGGTTATTAGCTCTTCAGGGTGTGTTATTTGTACGGTCAGAGCAGGAGAGGGGGGCGGCTGAAACTGGTAGCATCCGCGCTCTGAGCTCCTCTCTCCCTCCACTCTGTTCCCCTTCCCTCACATGCTCACCTCCCCCCCCCCTTTACTTCCCTCCCATCGCGGCCACGCGCCCTCTCTGTTCATCTCTCGAGCTCCCTCCTTGGCGCCACATTTCTTCTTTTCTCATCTCCTTTGCTCTGCGCTCTCCTTATCAGTTCCTCTCTGCCCCTCCAGTCCTGCTGTGTCACTTCCTCCCTCTGTGTCACTCCCTCCCTCCTTCCTTGTGACCCCTCACTTCCTCCTGCTGCCCTTCACCTCACACGTTTCTCTTCCACCACCCAGCTATCTCCTCTCTCTTCCTTTGGGTCACTCTTTCCCTCAAACTCCCTCCTATCTTTCACGTGCGCTTCCTCTTCTTTCGTGCCTGCCCCCCCTTCTGCCCCCAGCAGTTACACTTCCCTCACCAATCTCTCTCTCTTCATCTTACTTTCTCTTATCTTCTCTCTTCTCATACCCTTTCCTCACACCCCGCCCCCGTCTCCCTTCCTGCGTCTCGTTCTCTCCCTGCTCTTATCTCGTTTTACCACCCTCTACCCCCTCCACTACCGCTCCTCTTTCTCTCTCGGGACCCACTCTTTTAACTTCCAGCGGTGTCGGCTCTCCCCCGCCTTCCCCACCCCCACAGAGAAGGTATGTACTGGGAAGGTTTGGACACAGAGGGGGGGATGCACCCCCTTCACTCTGGGGTGTGGGGGAAGAGGGCTCGGAGACATAATCCACTTCAAATTGTGTTGTGCTAGTAGTGTTTTACGGCACATGTGATGTTTTGCTCGATCGCGCAGTGTGATCCTGGCAACGCCAGCGCTGGTTGGTGATACTAGGCTACGATTTGTTATAATGCCATGATAGGCCGAGACGTATAACTAGATGCCATATGGTACTGCTCGGATCTGATACGCTATGCTGCTTCGTTACTGTAATGTATACATTACACTGAGGAATAGGAGGCAAGGGTGCAAGGAGTCCTACAGGATGGATGAGCGTCACCATGTAGGGAAAGCTTTACTCCGAGTACCCATGTTCACAAGGTGTTGCAAAAACGTTAAGAAGTCACAAGAGAGTCATGAAGACCAGCCTGGCAGACACTTATACATCTTTTTGTTGTAAAACTCTGCCACAAAGAAATTGGCGTGGGGTTCAGCAGACGGGTGTTCAGTGGGGGTCAGGTCATGGCGAGCCATACGTTTAGTCTGTATTAAAGATGTCCCAGAATCTTCCGGCAGCCTCACTTCCGCCCTTTCGTCACTCAGCAGCCCGTGCTCGGCTTCTTATGACTCACCCTGATTGTCGCATTATTCCTTCTTTGCAGTCATATGACTGGGACAAACAAGGCCACGAGGTGTGAGTTATTATTTGGAAAGGGTGACCTGTGTACCCTCACGGACTGGCCCTGGTCACCTTTTCCCTTTGCCTCACACAGGCCAGTTTGGAACGTCCTTGTTAACAAGATAAGCGGGCAAAATAACTCACCCAGGCAGGGATGAGTGTCAGGGTCACATAATTGCACCCTGGTCACACTCACACAGCTGTATCTCAGCAGGTTCATGCATTTGCTGCAGAGTCGAATGTGTATACACAGCTTCCTTTCCTTCTAAAACAGTATAGTGAGCCTGCTGCGTTGTTCCCTGTGTATTCTACAGGGTACAGAATCAAATCCTGGTTCGTCGGATCAGTGGGTTAATGTGTTGGCTGCAGAGGTCTCTATGTGTGTGTGTGTGTGTGTGTGTGTGTGTGTGTGTGTATGTGTGTGCCTCTGTGTGTGTGGCTCTGTGTGGGTGGCTTTTTTTGTAGGTGGCTCTATGCGTGGGTGGCTCTGTCTGTGTGTGGGTAACTCTGTGTGTGTGTAGGTGGCTCTGTGTGGGTGGCTCTATTTGTGTGTGGGTTGCTCTATGTGAATAGCTCTCTGTAGGTGGCTCTGTGTGGGTGGCTCTGTGTGTGTGGGTGGCTTTGTGTGTGTGGCTCTGTCTGTGGGTGCAAATGCAATAGGTCTCGCATTTGAGAGAGATTAAGATATTGACATTGTAAATAACAATGCCATTTCTTTAAATGTTTTAAAAACAAAAAAAATAACAAAACTAATGTCATGAGCAATGCCAATAGCTCTAACTTTAACAATGCCGAGACCATTGCATTGTAAATGCTCTGTATGTGAGTCTATAGCTCTGTGTGTGTGTAAAAGTGTAGCTTTATATTTGCCACTCTATATTGCACTATGTGAATGTATATACATCTGTGTGTACACATGTGTCTGTGTAGATTGCTTTATGGCTAAGTATCGCTATTTAGAAGTAGCTCTGTCTGTGTGTACCTAAGTTTAGGCTAGATATATGTGTGTGGCTCTGTGTGGAACTGTGTTTGTGGCACTCTGTGTGTGTGGCTCTGTATGTGTTGGTGGCTCTGTGTGTGTGTGGCTCAGTATGTGTAAGTCTGTGTATGTCTGTGTGGTTCTATGTGTGTAGCTGTGCGTGTGTGTGGCTCAGTGTATGTGTAGCTCAATAAGTGCATAGGTGCCTCTGTGTGTGTATAGATGGCTCAGTATCTTTATGTGGCTAGCTCGCTGTGTGTTAGGTGACTCTATGTCTGTAGCTAGCTCTGTATGTGTAAGTCAGTGGCTCTGTATGTGGATGTCTGTAGCTCTGAATATTTGTGCGGATAGCTCTCTATCTGTGTCTGTCTGACTCTGTAAGTATGTCTGGGGGATACACTTTGTATGTGTGTGACTGTGTGGGTGGTTCTGTATGTGTGTGGGGTTGGCTCTCTCACTACGTCACTCTCTCTCCCTAACTCTCTCTCTCACTACCTCACTATCTCTCACTACCTCACTATCTCTCACTATACTACACTCTCTCTCACTAACTCTCTACCTCACTCTCTAACTCACTACTCAACTCTCTCTTTCTCACAGCAACACAATATCACTACCACAGTAACTATCTCTCACTCTAACACACTACTTAGAAACTTCACTCTCTCTCTATCTCACTACCTCACTCTCTATCACTACATCACTATCTATTTCTATCTCACTCTCACTACCTCACTATGGGCCTCATGTAGGTAGCCATATACCGGTCGGTAACGGCCGATTTTCGGTAATTATACCGTTACCGACCGGTATATTGGCTATTGGTATGTAGGGGGTCAATTTCTGAAATCGGAATTTACCGAATCGGTAAAACTACCGAATCGGTAAAATTACCGAATCGGTAACGTTACCGATGTGGTAATTTTACCGATTCGGTAATTTTACCGAATCGGTAAATTCCGATTTCAGAAATGATATGTAGGGGGAGTGTGTGTGTGTGTTTATGAGTCGGTATTTACCACCAACTTTTAGTTGGTGGTAAATAATTAATGTATGTGTGTATGCATGTGGAAGCGCGTAGCAGTGTGCAATGTGGCATACATACATGCCCTTAGGGCATGTATGTGTGCCACATGTGCACACATGGCCGAATCAGGGGTGCAACAGGGTGTCAATGTGACACCCTGCCACCCTTGCATTTTCTCCACCATTACCGAATCGGTATTTACCGATTCGGTAATGAGGCATACCTTCCCCTCAATGGGAAGGTATGCCTCATTACCGAATCGGTAAATACCGATTCGGTAATTACCGAATTGTAACGAATCGGTAAAAAATACCGACTCATTACCTACATACGAGTTACCACTTCTAAAATACCGATTCGGTATCGTTCGGTATTTTAGAAGTGGTAACTGGTATGCTACCTACATGAGGCCCTATATCACAACACACTCTCTCAAAACTTCACTTCATCACTCTCTCACTACCTCGCAAATTCACTCTCTCTTTCTAACTCACTAATTCACTCTATCTCACTACCTCACTCTCTCTCAAATACACTGTCACTTACACTCACTCTTTCACTACCTCACTCTATCTCACTACTTCACTACATCACTCTCTGTTTCTATCTTAATACCTCACAACATCCCTCACTACCTCACTCTCTCTTTCACTACCTCAATCTTTCGCTATCTCACATCACTCACTGTTTCTATCTAACTACGTCAGAAAATACCTCACTCACTAACTCACTCTTTCACTACCTCACTCTCTATCTACCTCACTCTCACTACCTCACTCTCTATTTCAATACCTCACACTCTCTCTCTATCTCACTACCTCACTCTCTCTCTGCTAATGCAATAGGTATCACATATGCAAAAAAAAAAAACTAATGCCAATAGAAATGACAATGCCATTTATTTAGGGATACAAAAATGATAAAAAAAATAATGAGCAATACCAATAGCTCTACCTGTAATATTGCCGAGACCATTGCATTGTAAACGCTTGTCTTACATTTATTCCCTATGGATATATCCTCTTTTACAATTTATGCTACTAATTCACTAGTTACAGTTCAGCCTTTATTTCATTATAGTCAATTGTGTTTGTTTTTAAAATGTGTTCTGAAAGGGATCACTGACATAATATCGATGCATACAATATCGAAACACACAAATATGGGAGCTACCGCTTATTCAGTAATGAAGTAGCAGCCGCATCTGAGCGTCTCAGGACCTGGGAGAAAGCTCTTCTCCCAGGCCTGTGCCTGGAAGGGCTGGAAGAGCCAGATCTGGGTGGGTTCCTAGTTCAGGGTTTCTGAGGCTGATCTGCCTCAGACCCGGGGATTGCAAGTTGGCGCTGGCTTATCCCATCGGAGCCAGCTCAGTCTGGGATTGAGTGCTGAAGCTGTCTCAGGACATGGGAGCTCGACACCTGAGGACCCGAGATCTTGGGATGGAGGTGTGACAAGGCCTGGGAGTTCAAGATGGGGGACCCGCGAGGAAAGGACTCGAGTTGGAAGGCCCGGGAGCTGGTTGGGCTTGCCTTGGAAGCTGGGAGCTAGCGCTGACTCCCTCCCCCATCCCTCTGCAGGCACTGCTCGTGGTGCCTTCAGGTCGAGGCTGCTGGCTGGAACTCAGCTGCTCTGCAGCGGGAGGCGAGGGAGGGAGTATGAAGTACTAGGACTGAAGCGAACGACTGAATGTTGGATGGACGGAAGGGACGAGAGGAGCCAGGCATGAAATGCAAAGGAGCGGTGGAGTGGAGGTGAGGAAAGAGCGGTGTAGATTGAGATAAGGGAGGGGAGGACCGAAGGAAATGAGAGACTGAAGGAGGAAGGGACGAGGAAGGTACGTGAGGGGTGCTGGAACGATGGCGGGATGAAGGAATGAAAGAAGGGATAGGGCGGTAAGCAGAGATGGGGAGAGGAGGAGGGGACAAGTGAGGAACGGGAGGGAGGAGAGACGGAGGGCAGCTATGAAGAGCCATGGGAGGGCGGGGCTGGAGGGGGGGAGAGGGGAATCATTGAAGGAAAAGGGGCGTGCCCAGGAGGATGCTGATGCTGCACGGGCAGCCTGTCCTCGGGATGAATAGCTGCGAGGAACGGCTCTAAGAGCAGCAGGAGGGACGAGCGCGAGAATGTGTAAATGACCCATTGTGTGTACTCTGAGCTAAGCACCGAAAGCAGAGCCTGCGCGTCCGCCAGGAGCGCTCCGCGGAGATCCGAGGGACAGGGCGCAGAGATCTAGCGGTCCCGGAGACACCTGAAGGGTGCAGCGACAAACGAGGCAGTCAGGGAGCTGAGGCGTGCGGAGGGGTCTGCGGAGAGAGACGTCCGCCGTGTCAACATTGAAAGCGGTGGTCTGGAGACTGTAAACATGGTCATCTGAGAGGGCCAGAGAGATGGAAGTCACGGAGGTCTCAATAGCGCTCAGAAGCCCGGAGAGATCGAAATCTGAGCGGACCGGGGGGATTTGGAAAGGATGGAGTGATTGACACCTGAGGGAACCGAGGAGATCTGAACAGATTAGCTGGTTTGCATCTGATGGGACCGAAGGGATCTGAGAGGTCGTGAGAGATCGGAAGGTCCAGAGAGAGGGGCGTGAGGGTCATGAGAAAACTGACCAGCAGGAGAGATCTTGATCTTGAGAGCTTTGGGCGAAAACAAACGCTTCCAGCGAGATGAACCTCTAAAAGGACCCGGAGAGAGGGGCATCCGAGGAACTCAGAGATTCAGCGAGAGCGAGGACATCTAATGGGACCAGAGGTAGTATATTTATTTATCACTAATGTATTGGGCGCCACGCGCTGCTCGCTGGCCGCTTGAGTGCACCACATCAAAAGCCCGGAAGAGATGGGCTGCTTGGATCCTGAATTGATCTGAGGGATCGCGAGTCTAGGGTATCCGAGGCCCGGACCGATCTGAGGCGCTGAAGCGATGAACATCTGAGGAGACCACAGATGGGCAAGGGGCGCAAAAGAGAAAGGTAGAGTGCCGCACTTCGCCAAAGCCTAGAGAAACTGACAGAAACAGCACACACTCAAAGAACCCGAGGGAGGGCAAGAAACTGCACTCAGAGGTCTGCGGACACACCGCAGCACAGACTATCACAAAGCAGCAAAGAGCACAGTGTATCTATCACACAGTACAAGCGGCAACATCACTGTGTGTCATGGGCAACAAGCAGCACTACCTATCAGCCAGCGCGCGACAGACTGTTCTTCACTCTTTCAATCACATTAACAAAGAGCAAAGCCTATCACAAAGAACGCAATATACTATCAAACACTATATATATATATATATATATATATATATATATATATATATATATATATATATATATATATATATATATATATATATATATATATATATATATATATCTACTGGCGGTCGCCAGTAGATAGTTATAGTTAGGACCCTGTTTCCATAGGAAATCCGCAACATTCTATTTGGAATAACTTTGGCGCCGGTCGATGAATCCTCGCGAAAGTTTCAAAATAGGTGGGGCGCTACGCTCCGCTCCTACCCTGAAAGTCTCGGGGGGATTCGTCAAGCGGGGGCTGAGAAAAAAGGGGGGTCCCAAAACGCGTTTTTCCCATGCATTTTTCCATAGGACCTTTAGACACAGCTACAGCCTGAACGGCTGAACAGAGTTACTTGAAATTTGGCAGAGAGGTAGTCCTCAGGTCAAGGAAGTGCCTTTTGTAGGTCTGGTGTAAATCTGTTCAGTAGTTCCTGAGAAAATAGCATTTAAATCAATATATATATGTGGGCGGAGCCTAACCACACATCTCATCCTGAGATCTGATTGGCTGTCAGCACTTCATCCAAGAAGTGTTGGCAGCCATCTTGGGACCAATATACATGATAGCACCTCATTAAAAAGCATTGCAGTTAATAGAAGGTTTTAAGACTTTAGTTACATTATAAATCATTTGTTGATGGTACCATACTCATTTTAGGAATTGTGGTATGTTCTAAGGTGATTTCACCATGTGAAAAAGCCTTCTGCTGGGATATCATGATTGAGAGAAAAATATTTTCTCATGCTTTTACCACAGAGGTTTGGAAGGTGATCTATAAGCTAAACTGAGAGCTTATTTTCTGTAAATTCACATTATCTTTCTCAGTCATGTGAGAATGAAGTCTGACATTCTCAGTAAAACATGTACATCCAACAAGGGCAGAGACTGTCAGTTGATTCCTTTGTGTTCTACTGCAGCTTTCCAGAGTGTTCCAAAGAACTACTAGAGCGCTAACCGTCCTACTTATGATAAATGTATGGCACACCTGAAGCCATCTTGCTTGGATTAAAGTGGTAACTCTTAAAACATTTAATTTAAAAAGGAACAAAATGAGGGGGTTCATTTTTCCATAAAAAGTATGATTAGTGCTGCAGAAAGAAAAATGAGGGCACATTTTGAGTGACTTCTCAAATCCTCTTCTATTTCATTAAAAAATTCTGACATGCAGACTGAAACATGCACTTTCAATACCAGCAGCAGTTTTCCCTGGTGAGCAGTAGCTTTACTACAGTGATCTAATGAGCAAAAAGAGTGCTAACATTCTGATTTTATGGCAAATGTGTGACACATTTGAATGCCTTCTTGATGGAATCAAAGTAAAAAACTGAAAGCATTTCCTACTGAGGAGACTGCAGTAAATGAGGAAATTAGGAAACTTCATAACAAATAAGTCTCCCAAGATGGCCACCAGAGACAAAAGAGCCCAAATGTAGCCCAAATATCACCCAGATGTAGCCCAAGTATAGCCCAATGACAGAATGTCCAAGAATGTTCTTAAAAACAACTAGAGCACTTACTGTCTTCATTATGACAAAAGTATGGCACACCTGAAGCCATCTTGATTGGAATAAACTGGTAACACTTAAAACATTTAATTTAAAAAGGAACACAATGAGGGGGTTCATTTTGCCATAGAAATTATGATTAATGCTGAAGAAAGAAAATGAGGGCACATTTTGAGTGACTTCTCAAATCCTCTTCTATTTCATTAAAAAATTCTGACATGCAGACTGAAACATGCACTTTTAATACCAGGAGCAGACTTCCATGGTGAACAGTAGTTTTACTACAGTGATCTAATGAGCAACTAGAGTGCTAACATTCAGAATTTATGGCAAATGTGTGACATATCTGAATACCTTCATGATGGAATCAAAGTAAAAAACTGAAAGCATTTCCGACTGAGGAGACTGCAGTACATGAGGAAATTAGGAAACTTCATAACAAATGAATCTCCCAAGATGGCCACCGGAGACAAAAGAGCCCAAATGTAGCCCAAAATCACCCAGATATAGCCCAAA
Organism: Triturus cristatus; assembly: GCF_964204655.1. Classification (NCBI taxonomy): domain Eukaryota; kingdom Metazoa; phylum Chordata; class Amphibia; order Caudata; family Salamandridae; genus Triturus; species Triturus cristatus. The sequence goes on from NC_140583.1 coordinate 660,649,557, forward strand.
TATAGCCCAATGACAGAAGTGTGCAAAACACTTATTATTTTGTGTTTTTGCAGTGTTATATAGTGCAGACTTGTCAGGTATTGGAGTGCTTTACATGAGCATTGGTTACATCACACAAGAACAAATTCATTTTGGTTGTAGACATGGGGAGACTAAGTGATTTGACCAGAATCACAGAATGTCGAGCTGAAGCAGAAACTTCAACCTGGTTCCCCAGTTGCAAAGTCTGCAGTTCTGGAAGTAACACCACATCCTCTCCCCTAAGTGCAACATTTAATCAAGTTGTCAACTAGATAAAAAAACATAAAGATAACAAATAATTTAAAAGTGCTTTGTCGCTATTTGAAAACTCAGAAAATATGTCCTTATTTTAGTCTTTTAGAGCACTAACCATAATTTTGATGCCAATAAGACCCTCTCATATATGTAATTTCTAAAGGAATGCTCTAGGTATTACAGTTTTGATTACATCAAGATGATGTCAGGCGTTCCACACTTTTGTAATAAATATAGAATGTTAGCAATCTAGTTGTTCATTAGGATACTGTTGAGAGGCAGAGGCCAGGGGCACGGACTCTGAAAATTGAAGGCAGGTAGGAGGGTGCAAAGGCAACAATTTAACCACACTGAGCAGGCAGGAAGGGCCGTGGAAGCACAACAGACTATGGAGGGCAGTGGAAAGGGGGGCAGGGGCAACAAACCAACAATACAGGACTTGCAAGAGAGGCTGTTGGAGGGAAGATCTATTACGGGTCAAGGAAGCTAGGGGCGGTCCCCAGAGCCCCGGGAGCCACCACAGAACTGAGCAGGAGAGTGAGTCAGGGACAAAAGGGGCACCTTAATTTGAGCCGGGGTGCCTAGGAACACTTGCTCCAAAAATGAAGAAAACAGACATATGAGACATGGAATTGGAGGCAGAATACAATGGCAGTTTAATAAGAAGATGCAACTTCAAAGAAACCGCAGAATAGAGACATAAAGTACAAAATACAGAATCCAGATAATCATACAGCTGTCATGATATTCTCTGTATCTCAATTAATGGACTGACAGAGAGAGAGAGAAAACACATCTATAAATTCATCATGAGAAACAAGTTACACCAAGGAAAATGTTACCTAGGGACACTCACATTTACTCTTAGAGCAAGCATTCCTGCAATTACAATACAACATCTTTTAAATGCAAAAGTAAAGAGAACAATGGTTAAACATAACATGACATTTCATATAGGTAAAATAGAATAAGATACTTCAAGCAAAGCAGAGCAAGACATTTTAAGCAAAGGAAGACAAGAGCTCCCAGTTCTTGGGGAAAACCTGCACAGCCTGTTAACCTACATACAGACGGCGAGGTTGTCCGTCGATATCTGTGGGTGCTCCCTTTTTATATCATTTTGTGGGCTCCTTTGCACGCTACATCTACCTACGTATGCTACCCAAAAGCTTCGTCTGCAGATTTTACCAGACATTTCGTCATTTACCCACTTAATGCTGACAATGGACTGGGTGAAAAGGTCAGTCTCTCAGGCCAATCGCTTATCGTAAGTTCCATAGAGCAAGCAGAAAATAATGGGTATTGTACAGGAATTCAATATATTCATGTATAAAATCTCCTCAGTTCTCCTAACTTGACGCTCTGCGGTTGCCACTTCCTTAAAAGCGGGAAACCTGCCCAGGAAGCAAGTACCAGTCCAGGATGCAGCCTACTGTATGTCGACAGCTTCAGGGGGATGTTGAACTTTGATACCGAGCACGGAGCACTCGGGTAGGGTGGGGGCTACTAGTTTGGAGCAGAAGGCCTTGCAGACCTGCCTTCAGACTGCTATACACTAAAATTGCAGAGCTATGGTCAATTTAACAAAGAGGCCTACATATTGAACAGAAGGGCCTACACAGGGGTTTTATGCTGGCTGAGTGGTAAGGATGTCTCAGGATAATTATATAGCAACACAGGACCCGCTGGTCAATTTAATACGGCCTACAAATGCGGCTGGCAGGGCAAGGACAAGGGTCTCATACTTCAGGTGTGGACAGAACGGGCCAGGGGCCCCCTGTGATACAAAATCTACCCTCCTTCAAGGCTGTGGCAATGTAATAGACCATTGTGGGCAGAAGGAAGAGGCAATGGTAGTACAACCATACATGCCAACAGACCCGATTCAGCCAGGAAACGTCCAATGTTTTTAAGCTCAAATGGGCTTTATTTGATCTGTCTCCTGTCTACAATATCCTCTTTTTCAATGTAACTCAAAGGGGAAAATCAATACCCCAGTTTTTTTTCAAAATCTCCCTCTTACCAAGTTCAAAATGTTCGCAAGTATGGTACATTGGGTCATGGAAGGAAATGGGATAGGGACATGGACTTGGATAACAGAGGACAGGAGAGACATGGAGAGGTGCACCAAACTGACCCTGCAGGACAGGCATCAGGGTTTGCAGCAGCACAATACACCACACAGGGCATGCAGGACGGGAGTGCAGCACAACAATCCATAGAAAGCAAGAGGGAGGGGACAGGACCATGCACATGGACAACAGAGAACAGAGGGGCAAGAGGCAATGGTAGCTAGCTGACCATAATGGACAGACAGGAGAGAAGGCTGCAGCATAACAGACCATAAAGGGCAGGAGGGACGGATCAGGGGCATTACAATGGAACAGACAAGCCAGGAGGGAGGGAGTAGGGGTCTGCACATGTAAACAGAGGGCTGGGGGCAAGGGGGCAGGGCAGGAGCAGCAAGATAGCCATGGAGGTCAGGCAGGATGGGCACTAGAAGCAAGACACAACATGAAGAGCAACAGTGAGACTGTGATGGCATACATACAGACCATGGAGGGAAGGTGGGAGGGGGTCAGGGGCAGCTAACTGACCACACAGGGAAGGTGGGAGGGGCCATGGCAGCACAGAAGACCATGCATGGCAAGTGGGAGGGTTAGTGGCAGCACAATGGCTATGATGGGCAAGAAGGAGGGTGCAGGGGCATGCACAAAGGACGATGGAGGATAGAAGGGAGGGTCAGGACCTGTGCACAGACAAGAAAGTTCAGGGGAAGGGGCCTCACAACAGACCACACGGGGCAGGCAGGAGGAGCAGTTGCAGCACAACAGACCAGGGAGGGCAGAAGGGTGTGGCAGTACAATGGACCATGTAGGACAGGAGGAAGAGGATAGAGGCATGGCATGTGGACAGGCAGGGTGGAGGTGGCAGGGACAGGTTACAGTCATCTGACAATGCTAGGCAGGTGGGAGGGGAGTGGCAGCTCAACAGAACACTCAGAGTAGATAGGAGTGGCAGGTCCATGGGACATGGTGGGCAAAAAGGATGGAGCAGGGGCATGCACAAAGACATCGGAGGGCAGGGGGAAGGAGAATAGGGGCAGCAAGCTAAGCACAGAGTTTAAGCAGGAGGTCAATGATGGGGCATAGAATTGGGCAATGGAGGGCAGGAGGAGTGGACTGGTACATCATACTAAATTGAGGGCAGTGGCAGCACATCAGACCATGCATGGCAGGAGGGAGGAGGCTAGTCCATGGATTCACACAACAGAGGATAGGGAGGAGGGGGATGGGGCAGCAAGCTAACTGTTCAGAGAAGGCGGGTATTAGAAACTTTATTGTTTTTAAAACATTTTGTCTGTGCAAACTACTTAAAATATGAACAAGTATGCAGCATAATCTCACTTTTATTCAGGAAGAAGAAGACGTTAGTGACTGTGACTCCGGGCTCACTTGGCAAAAACACCCCCTGACCCTCCACCCCCTATCGCAAAATGTAATGCCCGTGAAAAGGGTAGGTGAACACAGTGTTATATAGAACATAGTCCTGAGAGCACGATTGAAAATGAAAACTAGATATAGTGTATGGTATAAACTATGCACCAAAAAGTGTGATATAAGATGAACCAGGCGTGAAATATAATATGCAATACATTGTGCGCAATGACAGATTCATTGGAGAGCGCGAGATAGCACAGGCACTAGCGCGTGCTATGCGATATGCGCCTTGGAGTGTAATATGCACAGGGCAGTGTTGTGTAACCTAACTAGTCTCTAAAGTTGTAATATAAAATATGTGCTGGGGAGTGTAACGTTGCATATGCACTGTGACAAAGATATGGATCCCAAATTGTAATATGTATGGCATAGCACTGTGCGTTATAACATAGGCATCGAGGAAGGCACGTTAGATGGGGCAATATAACCCGTGCGAAGACAAGTGTGGCATGACATTTTCACGGGGTGGTGTTACAGTGCACATGGGCTAGAGAGTGTCATAGCATATGCACTAGCTAGTGGAATACAATACAGAGGTGTGTGGCACTCGGCAGGCAATGGTGGGTGTAACACAGCATTGGGCTCTGTCAGGAGCGCGCTGTGACTCGCAAGTGATGTTCGTCCCCTTTCCAGAGAGTAAAATAAAAAGTATTACACATCCGGCAGTGGATGTGTGTTTTATTAACTGTGAGGGGGGTTTCTTGCATAGTTTTTGTCGAATTTTTGTCGAATCCCCTTTGAATGGCTTGGTGTGCATGTGTATTAAATGTGCCCGTCAATAGCTACCCATGTTTGTATAAATAAACGACAAGGGTGTCTACCGGGATTAGGCACGGTAGAGCATCAGACATGTCAGAGCTTCACTAGTGGTGTAAATACATTCCACGTGGATTAATTGCATGCATAGTCGCCTTTTAATGAATATCACGCAAATCGTCATGGTGATAGGTACGTACGGTTTGTCCAGCATGGAAATCCGCAACATTCTATTTGGAATAACTATCTCTGTAGGCATAGTTAGAAATTAGCATTTAAAAAAACCTTTGAAATTCACAGAAAAAACCATAGGTTTCAGGCACGTTATAGTTAGGAATTAGCATTTAAAAAACCTCAGAAATTCACTGAAAAAACCATAGGTTTCAGGGGCGTTATAGTTAACTGGACTTTTCACTTGTACAAAACCATTGAAATTCCCCCGTTATAGTTAGTTCAGCTAACTATAACTCGCGCGTCCGCAATGCACTGCTGATGACGTCACATATTACATCACTCATGACATGGTCAGTGACATCACTCATGACATCACTGATGACATCTCAAATGACATCACTGATGACATCACTGATGACATCATCCTTGTGATAGAGTGGCAGACCTCCTCTCACCCTAATATAACCTTTGATACACACATTCAAAAATAGAGACTAACATTTTCAAAACAATGGACATACCAATACCAGTTACAACAACCTCTTCAGTAATTCTAAGATCCACATACACATCCACTCATTCACCAACAGTCCAATACAGTCACTCATACATGTACTCACTCATCATATGTACTCATACACCTATACATCCTGTTACACAATGCCACTCATCCATAGAGTTACTCACACACATAGTCACTCATGCTAATAAAGAATCAAACATACATTTACTTGCATATACAGTTATACACACACCACCACACTTACTTCTACGGAAACTTACACATACTTAGTCTTTTACACAATCACTTATAGAAACACATACTTATTCATACAGGAACTCTTTCAATCTCTCACTCTCACATATACTCACATATATACACCAATAGTCACATATACTAGTTTACAACATATGTAGTTACTCATAAAGACACTATTGAGACAGTCATTCACTCACTAACACACCCATACACACACTCATCCACCCATACAGTCCTGCACACATACTGTGTTCAACACATACAAACAGTGAGTCACTCATTCATGCACCTATGCACTACGTAATACCCCCCACCGAACCATGCAGACACTCACTGATACTCAAAAAACCAACTAATAACCTATATAGACACCCATGTAGCTACTCACCAACCCATGCAGCCAATTATACACAAAGTGAGAGACTGATACAGATATTTACATATTTAAACATTACTCACTAAGCCATGTATTCACTATGATACACTTAATCAGTCAGTTACACAATCAATTTTTCAAAAACAAATCATCCATTTAGACACTTATATACCCATTTATTCTTCCATCGACCTTGAGATATACATATATAAAACATATTTAATTTTCAGAATAACACACATTCACTGGATGATGTCATCAGTGATGTCATTTGAGATGTCATCAGTGATGTCATGAGTGATGTCACTGACCATGTCATGAGTGATGTAATATGGGACGTCATCAGCAGTGCATTGCGGGCGCGCGAGTTATAGTTAGCTGAACTAACTATAACGGGGGAATTTCAATGGTTTTGTACAAGTGAAAAGTCCAGTTAACTATAACGCCCCTGAAACCTATGGTTTTTTCAGTGAATTTCTGAGGTTTTTTAAATGCTAATTCCTAACTATAACGTGCCTGAAACCTATGGTTTTTTCTGTGAATATATATATATATATATATATATATAATTCACTCTGACAGTTTAGTGCACAATTCGACACGAACAGCAACAGCTCAAACAGCGCTGTCCAACACAACACCAACACCACAGCCTGACGCAGGACACACAGCATCATGCATCACTCTACGAAGAACACAGTGCACCCACAACAGGATGCACAGACAGAACTGAACATCATACAGCGCAGGCTTAGAGTGCATCACACCATAAGTAAAGCGGCGGGCGCACCACTCAGCACCATCCACCACAAATCACCAACAAACCCCTGCATCCCTATCACAAACAAGACGGCGCCTACAAGAGAACACGCAGTGCCGCCCATGATACATCCCAGCCAGTGGCACCACAAAGTGCAAAGAGCACGGGCGTTCCGAAGCACAAACAGTAGTGAATCCTACAACTGTGCCAATCACAGAGCACACACGAAAACGAGCATCATACTGTACAAGTAACACTGTGCTCACCACCTACAACAGTACTGTATATCACACCGCACACACAACACAGAGCTTCACGTGATACGAAGCACTGTGCACATTATTACACAGGGCATCACAGAGCACAGACAGCATTATGCATCTCACTACTCAAATCACACAGAGCACCACAAATCATGCACGCGGTATTCATCACAAGCAGCATGGGCATCAGACAGAACAAGCAACACTTCTCATCACAAACAGCACTGTGCATCCCGCAGTACAAACAGCACAGCCAATCCCATAACGCTGCCAATCACAGAGTACAAACTACACTGAGCACCCTACATCAAACTGCACTGTGTATCACACTCATTACTGTTGTTGTGTATCAAAGAGCACACACAACACGGTCCATTACACATCACACACAGCACTAACCAGCCGACACCACAGCTATCGATGCACGTCACATGTTTTATTGTACTTTGCATCATATAATTGAAAAAACAGTTTACCAAAGACTGCACATCACACCGTTAATCACACAATAAAAGCAAACTGCACACACTACAGAGTCAGCCCTGTATTAAAAACAGCACCAATACCACAGTGCATCACAACGCACAAACATCAGTGTTCGTCACAAAGCATTGACGGTGTCGTCCTTCACAATTATTAACATTTGGACTCACAGCACGACCAACACTGTGCAACACACAGCGCAAACGGCACCGAACATGAAAACTTCGCCCGTTACAAATAAGACAACATTGTGTGGCACAACACACAAAGATCACTGTGCACCACACACATTCGTATATCGCACAGGAGAAAAGACACTGTGGAACACACAGCATAGGCAGATCTGCTATATATAAACCAGAAGACATACCAACGCGCATCACAGCCCACAAAAATCAGTGAGCATCGCAACGCTCTGACAGTGCAGTCCATCACATTTACAAACAACATTCTGAATCCTAGCACTGTGCAGTACATAGCGCACACAGCGCTGAGCATAAACTGCATCGCTCATAGCAAGAGACAACATTGTGCAGCACAACGCACTAACAACACTCTGCACAACAAACCAATGAGCATCGCACCGGCGAGAATACATTGTGTGGCACACAGCACAGGCCGCTCTGTACATAAAACAGCACCCATTCCACTGTGCACCACGACGCACACGCACCAGTGCTCCTCGACAAGCACCAAGGCTGCAGTCCATCACATTTACAAACACCGTTTGAACCGTAGCACCGCTGGCAGCAGACCAAAGCACAACCGGGCCAGTGCGCATGACAGATGCGCCCTGCACATGGCCCCTGCACGGCGCTCCTGCACAGCGCCCTACTCCACCCGAAGATCATGCACAGTCACTCTCCCCGGCCTCCTGTGCAGCCTGCTACTTCACGGTGGCGTCCTGCGCCTCCCACCCAGCAACTCCCTCCCCGCCATCACCCCTGTGCAGCAGGCTGGACAGCGCGCGACAGCACCCCTCCCTACCACGCCAAGCGCCTACTCTCACTGGAAGGGCTTCTGTCAGGTATCTTTACCCACAAGGACGCACCGTGGTTGCTGCACAACCCCGCCAAACAGACACATGCACGCATTACACAGCCCGGCACAGACATGAGGCTGCAACTCCAGCCTCCTGCACGGATCATTCGCACTCCTTCTATCCCAGGCTCATCAACCCTCCTCCCCTAATGCCAAACTCACGCCAACACGCCCTTGGCGTGCATTATGCACATATGCCGCAGCCCCTATAACAAACACTCCTTCCTTTAAGGCTCAGGCACATCACCACATCCCGTATCCCGTACATCACAAGCCCTGCACATGTGACTCACCCACTTTGCCACATAATACGGCTCCCCTTCAATCCCAGGATGGAGGTAGCCCTCGTTAGCTCATGCAACCCCCGCCTCCTTGGTCATCCCTGCCGGGCCTGATGCTAGCCCCCTCTCGGTGCATCTCGGGCTCGTGTCCCACCAAAGGTCCCTGCGCACCGCCCGCCCCATCCCAGGCAGGGCCGCTCCTGCCAGCCTGCAGCTCTCCCTGGCCATCCCGCGCTCCCCGACGGCACCGAGGCAGGGCCAGGGGGCAAAGCAAGCCCCTGCGGCGGAGGTGGGTCCCCGACATTTCGACCCCCCCCCCCAGCCCCTTCTGCCCAAGGCCAATGATATCTGTGAATTATGGGAGACTCTGAGGCCCATCTTCTCACTCAGCGGAAAGGGGGAGGGGGGCGCAAGCTTTTGTAGGGCTGTAGTGAAAGCGCTTAGCCAGTATATTGGTGCTGTCGCCTTAACCATGCAAGACCCGCATCCTAGACTCCCACCCCGTGCTTTTCTTCTATTTCCGGACTCCAGCACCAAACAGAATCCGAGGAGCCGGCCTCGGCCCTCCGCCATGGTCTCACTTCCCCTTTCGATAGATAGAGCTCCGGACAGCTCTTCGCGCACACACCAGGGTTCTGCACAGAGCCCCCCCCACCCCACCTATTACAGACCTGGCCCACCGGCCCTCCCCTTCATCCAAGACTTCCTCAGAGACCCCATTCTAGGCTCCCGGGCTGCCACCCAACCCCTCCTAGGCACCTACACAACCCTCTGTCCTTCTCCCACCCCAGACTTCTTCACAGTGTCCCCTTCCTCCAAACGCAGGGCCTCCGTTTCCAGGTCATCGAATTGTATTCCAATCGCTCCTACACAGCTGCCACCCCGTGCCTTCAACCATTTGTATGACTCCTGCACATACTCCTGCTCTTCCGGTACAATTTCGGACAGGCCCTCCACCCAGCAACCCATTCCTGCTTCCCTTCCCTCTGCACGTCCTGCATAGGTCTGTTTATAGCCCACGTCTGAGGAATTACCTCACTTTCCCAGGTAAGACACCCGATGGGCATCCACACTGATGCCCTGCAATGCTCGGGGATGGCATAAAAGCATAGGGATGGAGCAACAGCCCATGGCTCCAGTGCTGTGGAGGCAGTGCGCAGAGAAGGTATTGAGGGAGAGGTTGCAGGAGACCTGACACTTCCACACCCGGATTTAACTCCCACAGGTTTGCAGAGAACGGTTATTTATGTGGCGCTTTTCATATCCTTCATGAGGCCTAAAACACCTCTGGATTCATGAGTAAGTAGCCACACAGTTACTGTGTCACAGTATGTATCATTTGCATAGCACTTCATAGTCCCAGGCGGTCTGTGACGCACCTCATGTTTCATTGGGTTCCTGGTCGCCCTTTGGGTGACCTATATGGGAAAAGTGGGGTGCAGCATACGTGGTTTGTATGAATGGTAGAGGTGCTCTGTGAGCTTCAACGTATACGATAGTATATGTTGCATAATAATGTGTGCATAGGTATAGTATCGCTTATGAGCACTCACCATGCTCGACTAGTAGTTACTGAATAAGGATGCTGCTTGTAATGTTAGTATAATCCACAAGGTTAACCCACTGGTTGTGAGGATCAAGAGAGACGCCATTCAGTAGTATTGTTCCATTCACTGTGGTTGTAGACCTAACCCTGTATGGCAGAAGGCTTGAAACTGTTGGGCTGGTTCCCCTGGGGAGTGGGGTGAAGGTGCCAGGCTTTGGCCAAGAGGTGCAGTCATTATGCCCCTGCGGAACAGCGACAGAAATCATGCGAAAACAGAGCTGCGTTTTTAGTGAAAAAAGTGTAATGGGCATAGGTACCATCTTCGGTCTTTCATGACCTGCCTGGCTGGGAGCAGTTGTCAATGTGGGGGTGGACGAGGGGCTCCAAATAACCCTTAAAACTGCCTCCCCACCCCCCTTTTTGATGAAGAATGACACTTTGGGTTATTTGATACTTTTAGGGACAACTGGCTGCCAACATAATATTGGCAATTGTGTTTGATTGCTTTTGCACCAGGGATAACTAGATTCTCTTGCTGTGCAGATCCATGGTGGATACCATTAGCTCATTTAAGAAAGGTCTAGGGTTCATGGCAAAGCAAGCTCTAGGGTTCATGGCAAAGCAAGCTCTAGGGTTCATGGCAAAGCAAGCTCTAGGGTTCATAGCATTGCAGCATATTTTTGAAATAGGCAAGTTTTAGTGCTTGTCTGAATTCCAGGTGGTTGCAGATTGTCTTCATTGTCTTGGGTCATGTGTTTCATGATGTACATGTTTGCACTACTGTCCAAGTTCTTCTGAAAGGTGGGACGGTTAATGGTGGTACCGTGCTTGAATTAAGATAATTCTATGTGCGCAGAGTTTGAATTCTGACTGGAGAAACAGTGGCCCAATGCAATGAATTGCCCTGTGGACAAAGTAGAGGGTTTGGAAGAATATGCGTCTTCCAACCGGTGGCCAGTGGAATGCTTTGAGGACAGGTGTGATGTGGACATGTCTGCTCAGGCAGAGAACCTGCCTGGGGGCGTCACTCTGTGTCCTTTGGAGTACTCCGATTATGCATTTTGTTAGCCCAATGTACAGTCCATCCATGCAGCACTGATGCTGTTCATGCATGTACTCTATGGGGGTCGCCCCGGTACAGGGAGATCCATTTAAACATTCTCTTGATGTGGGTCGTTTTGTTTTGTAAAACTTTTCTCCTGACTTTCAAGTGAATTTTTGGGATCCATGGTCACACCCAAGTTATGTATTTCTGTGTATGTGATGGAAGGAGATTGAATCTCCTTAGACCAGGCCGTGGGTGGGTCTTAGTTTAGAATTTCAGTGTGTCAGGGTCTAGTTCGAGATGATTATGTAGTATTCAAGTTTCAACGGCAGGCCGATTTACAGTGAGTGCTGACGTCCAAAGATAAGATGTTTTTTCCGGTTTAAGAGAAAATCTCAGTGTTGTAAAAGGTTAGTTTCAAGGATTTAATTAGAACGGAGAGCGGTGTAAGGAATATCTTGAAATTAAGAGGTGCCATTGTTGAACCTTAGGGAACACCTACCTTTTGTGAAAATGGAGATGAGGCATGGCTAAATTCACTTCCTTGCAGCCTTGTTTTCCTGTATCATTTACTCTTTAAAGAATAAGTTGGATTTTCAGTGTCAAAAGAAGCTGATAATTCAAGCTGGAATAGTGGAGCGCCTCTGTCAGAATAGACTGTATTCTTGGGGTCATCCAACATAGCAATTAATGCTGATTCCGTGTCTCGTCCAGGAGGGAGTCTTCCCTGTTGGTCAGAGAAGTTGTTTGGCAAACTTTGAACTTTGAATGAATGCTGCGTTTTCAATTAGTTTACTCAAAAATGGTCATTTACTGTAGGCCTCTAGGTTGTTAGATTCTTAGAGTACTGTCCTTGCTTTTTTAAAATAGGTTTGATATATGAGGTTTTTATTTTGCAGTGGAATTCTCCTGCTGTTAGTGTGTTTGTTGATGATCGCTCTGACAGCTATGGCTGTAGAGGTGGTTTTGAGGAAGTTCTTTAGTATATTTATCTGGCAGGCATTGTCAGTAGGAGAGCCAGTGATACTTATAAACATACCTAGCTGCTTTGGTTCTCTTATGGATAGTTGATCAACTTAGGCCTTCATGTATCAGATGATTGTATCTATTTTGTTTCTATAGGGAAGTGTGTTGATACATTAGTTTTGGAAGTGCATCCCAACTTCCATGATTTGGCCCAATTCCTAATGTGCCATGGTTAGTGGTTGTTTTTGTTAGGCAGTAGACCTCAAGCTATTTGTTTTTTTCAGTGACGTGTTCTATAACTGGGTCAAAAAGATTTTCGGAGTTATTGGCATGCTTCAAGAAGTAGTCTTGTTGCTGAAAATGTAAGTTAATTTATGAATATTTTTAGTCAAGTTGGTGGCATCTCAGATGCATTGTGAGAAGCAGGATTTGTTCAAGAATGCATTATGAACCCTGCATTCGCCTTGTGTAATGTTTCTTCTGCCACTTTCATTCTTGCATTTAAATTTTCCTTTTTTTGTAAATTTATATTTGAGTTAAGACATCCTACTTTCTATTGTGGTTGCAGGGGTCCTGTGACATTAAGGAGAGCTATAATTTAAAAGATATAAATGAGCCATTGGTGGACAAACATCAGTGGGTTCAGTTGGCATGTCGGCATGAATTGTTCCTGAAATGTGGCACTGTTGAAATTCTTTCATGGAATCTGAAGAGATACGTTCTTCGGCCTTGTTGTTAGTGGTGGTGCCATTGGTTGGTTTAAGTTGAAGCATATGATATGTGGCGGTCACCTCAAGTGATGGGCCTGATTTCTTTGACTAAGATGAGATCTTGTGAGGTGAATATTGCATCCAATGTGTAGCCCTTGTCATGTGCTGACCAATCAACAAGCTGGCCATGGTTGAGTGCTTGAACATGATTGAGTAGGCCTACAGTCTACTGAATCTCAGTTTTTTAAAACCATATACTGAGGTCTCCTAGAATACGATGATTAGGATGGGCAATGGTGATATCTGCTACAGAGTCCTGAAGGGCATATGCAAATGTTTTTCTGAGTGGGGGTGGCCGATAGATTAAAATAAACTAGGCAGGGAAAATTGGCAGTGGTAAACAGTGGAGACTCAACCCCACCAAGACAAATTTATATTAAGACAAATCTCTGTTATTTGCCAAGACCAACAACCAAGAAATACTAAAAACATGGTTCAATTCCATGAAATGTGATGGCTTTTAAGTCCAAATTTCACTGAATGGCAAGTAATTTGGATTAACCCTTGACACCAACCTCACCCTTAAGGAACACACTGCCAAATGCTGAGCACTCACGGAACTTGATGAGTTGATTTATTACGAGCAAATGCATTTCGGCAATCCTCCTTCCTCAGCGCTCATTAGCACGACCCCAGGCATAGCACAAGTTTAAATATTTTACAAGATGCTCCCATTGGTGTAGGCGCAGAGTCATAGCCTGCAACGAAGGACTAACGCAATTCAAGTTCCAAATACCAATATCATGACTAGGCTATGACTCTGCGCCTACACCAATGGGAGCTTCTTGTAAAATATTTAAACTTGTGCTATGCCTGGGGCCGTGCTAATGAGCGCAGAGGAAGGCGGATTGCCGAAATGCATTTGCTCGTAATAAATCAACTCATATGGGGGCATATCAACAAGGGCTTTATCTCTGCTTTTTTGGCTTTAAAAGCCAAAAAAGCAGAGATAAAACTAGCACCCTATCAACAACAGGGTGCTAACATGCAAATTTGCATGTTAGCACCCTTTTACTCTTCGCTTCCCCTTGCATCTCTAATGAGATGCAAAGGGGGTGTTCCAGAGTAAAATAATAGGAGAAATGTCGCTAAGCGACATTTCTCCTATTATCAAGAATATCGCTAACCCTGTTAGAGACAAAAAAAGCAGCTCTAACCGCGGTTAACACTGCTTTTTTACGTCTGTTATTTTTCTGACTTAGCCATGATATCCTATGGAAGGAGGATATCATGGCTAAGTTTGTCTGTCCCTATCAACAAGCTAACATGAGATTATCGCTGGGTTTCCAGCGATAATCTCACGTTAGTCACTTAGCGTGAGGATTTTTATCGCTATTGAGATAAGCGTTGCTAATAGCACGCTATCTCAGCGATAAAAATCAACGCTAGCCGGCGATAATTATCCTAGCGCTAAGTGCGCTTAGCGATAATTATCGCCGGTTGTTGTTGATATGCCCCCTAGTTCCGTGAGTGCTCCGCATTTGTGTAGCTTTCATTTTAAACGTGGTTTCAACCCCACGGCAGCGGGAGAAAGCACCCATCCGGAGTTCAGGCAGTATGGATGTTACTTGGAGCTGGTATTTAAATGACTGCCAGAACCGCCGTGACAGAAGATGAAATACAATTCTACCGGCCTCAATAGGCCGTCAATTATATATTGATTGATTGAAGTCATTCAGACTGATACTTGTAGTAATGTACAACATTTGGATTCACAGCATGGACGAGGAACATAATGATGACCGGCATGGCACTTCTTTTTTGGAGGCGCAGGGGCCTCTTTTTTCACGAAGGTCTACATGGATTTGTGCTGCGTGGAAGGAACAATTGACATCTTCGTTTTCATTCCTATATAAGATGGAATGTTGAAATTCTATAAAAGACTGCAATAACTTTGAAAACAATGAAAAACTAAACATTTACCATAAGGCTTGAAAGATTTAAAGCACAAGCAGACATGGCAACCATGATATCGTTATTTGGAACTTGAATTGTGTTAGTTCTTCGTTGCAGGCTATGACTCTGCGCCTACACCAATGGGAGCATCTTGTAATATATATCGAGCGTACTCCACCTACCACTCGTTGATATTCCACAAGGACTGGAGCACGGACCACCAATTCAGTGCTAGTAAAGTGTCTTTATTTTCCGCTTAACAAACAGCCACCATTACGCGTTTCAACCCCGAAGGGCCTTGATCACATGACGCTCTCCACAGCCTCAATTTGCTTTTTCTACAATTTTTTAAAAATTTCTTAAAGTGACAAGTGCAACATATTTTTATAGTCATAGACATTGACAAAGTATTTGATGTTTACAAACATTGTATCATTGTATACCTCACATTTAGAAACCAAATTGATTTTCCTAGCACAAATTTCATCATGGGGTACAGTGTTTGCCCATTAGTTTCCATCCAGGTTTAAATACCTTTAAACAAGTTGGGCTCATTAAGCTTCCAATAGCTGTCAAACACTGCTTGGATGCATTACTATTGCTAATAACAATTAAAATCTCATTCCTTATGGTAACGTAAAACTGTTTAAAACCTATCACCTAGTTCATGTATAGTACATCTAGTGCAAAAAGTTGTCAGTTGTGTTTACCGGTAATTTTCCATATTGTAGACTACCTGCCTACATAAAGTGCTAGTGCAAATGCAATTTTATATTTAGAATTGTAAACATTAGTATTGTAGACTTCCTGACTACTTAAAGTGCTGGTGCAAGTAAGATTACTAAAGTGCCTGTGCAAAATACACCAAAGTGAAAAAAGCTAAAATAAGTGTTAAAAACTGTGAAATAGATTTGGGAGGGTGGCTTATTTCAATAGTTGCTTTGGCTCAATACATTGTATGTATGAATACTTTACATAATATATATATTCTGTAGCTATGTATATAGTATATATATATAGAGAGAGAGAGGTAGCTTTGTATATAGTATATATATATATCTAAATTCACTTAAAAAACCATAGGTTTCACACATGTTATAGTTAGGTGGATATTTCACTCGTAAAAAACCAATGAAGTTCCCCCGTTATAGTTAGTTCAGATAACTATAACTCGCGCGCCCGCAATCCACTGCTCATGACGTCACATATTACATCACTCATGACATGGTCAGTGGCATCACTCATGACATCACTGATGACATGATCCTTGTGATAGAGTGGCGGTTGCGCGAGTTATAGTTATCTGAATTAACTATAACGAGGGAATTTCATTGTTTTTTTACGAGTGAAATATCCACCTAACTATAACATGTGTGAAACCTATGGTTTTTTAAGTGAATTTGCAAGGTTTTTTAAATGCTAATTCCTAACTATAACGTGTGTGAAACCTATGGTTTTTTCAGTGAATTTGTACGGTTTTTTAAATGCTAATTTATTTATGTATTATTATTTTTTGATATATATATTTTACAATAAAGTTCGTATTAAATTTTTTTTCCCGCGATTGAAAAAAAAAAATAATAATTTTGTTTTCGGCTTTTCACCGTGTGCGCACGGTGCGCGCACCCACGCGATTTAAAAAAAAAAAAAGAATTTTTGCCTTCGGGGTCCTTCAGGGACCCCCTTACAAAGGCTAGGGGGTCAGGAACTCTCTACCCTGCCCCCTTTTCACGTTCGCCACCTTCCTTTTTCACTCTCGCACTGAAAACAAACAAAATGGCGGCCGACACTTCCTGATTCCGACCGATTCGAACGTTGACTGACATGTAACCACCAATCAGAATTACGCTCGCGCACGTTAGGGTGCTCGCACGGTGCTTGCACGGTGCACGCACGGTGCGCGCACCCTGCGCGCGTATAGATATTGATATGCTTTTAAATACTATTTTCTCAGGAAATACTGAACAGATTTACACCAGACCTGCAAAAGGCACTTCCTTGACCTTATGGCTACCTCTCTCCCAAATTTCAAGTAAATCTGTTCAGCCGTTCGGGCTGTAGCTGCGTCTAAAGGTCCTATGGAAAAATGCATGGGGAAAACGTGTTTTGGGACCCCCCTTTTTTCTCGGCCCCCGCTTGACGAATCACCCCGAGACTTTCAGGGTGGGAGCTGAGCGGAGCGCCCCATTAGTTTTGAAAAATTCGCAAGGATTCATCAACCGGCGCCAAAGTTATTCAAAATAGAATTTTGAGATTTCCTATGGAAACACGGTCCTAACTATAACTATCTACTGGCGACCGCCAGTAGATAATAAATATATATATATATATTCACTTAAAAAACCATAGGTTTCACACAAGTTATAGTTAGCTGTACATTTCACTCGTAAAAAACCAATGAAATTCCACGTTATAGTTAGATCAGGTAACTATAACTTGCACGACCGCAATCCACAATGTGTCATTTGAGATGTCATCATTGATGTGATGAGTGATGTCACTGACCATGTCATGAGTGATGTAATATGTGACGTCATCAGCAGTGGATTGCGGTTGCGCAAGTTATAGTTACCTGATCTAACTATAACGTGGAATTTCATTGGTTTTTTACGAGTGAAATGTACAGCTAACTATAACTTGTGTGAAACCTATGGTTTTTTAAGTGAATTTGCAAGGTTTTTTAAATGCTAATTCCTAACTATAACGTGTGTGAAACCTATGGTTTTTTCAGTGAATTTGTACGTTTTTTTAAATGCTAAGTTATCTATTTATTGTTAATTTTTGCGCGCACGGTGCGCTTCGCACACCGTGCGCGCGCAGTGGGCACTCGGTGCGCTTTGCGCACCGAGCGCCCACCTTGCGCATTTCGTACCGTGCACGCCACGCCATTTTTTACAAATTATCAATAGTTTTTTTCTCCCTTGGGGGTCCTTAGATTTATATATTAAATGTGATTATTAATTTTTAATTTTTTATTTTTACCCTACGCGTACGGTAAGCTTACCGTACGCGCACTCCGCGATTTTTTTAAAAAGTTATTAAATTTATTTTTCATACTTTTTGGTCCTTTGTGAACCCCCTGACGAACGCTAGGGGGTTTGCAACTCTCTTCGTTGCCCCCTTTTCATGTTATCAACCTTTGTTTTTCAGTGCGAGAGACAGAAAATGGCGGCCGATACTTCCTGGTTTCGACCGATTCGAATGTTTACTTTGATCTAACAACCAATCAGAATCGCGCTCGCGCACGTCACCGTACGCGTACGGTAAGCTTACCGTAAGCGCACGGAGCGCGCTTACAGATATATATATTGATTTAAATGCTATTTTCTCAGAAACTACTGAACAGATTTACACCAGACCTACAAAAGGCACTTCCTTGACCTGCGGACTACCTCTCTGCCAAATTACAAGTAATTCTGTCCAGCCGTTCGGGCTGTATCTGTGTCTAAAGGTCCTATGGAAAAATGCATGGGGAAAACGCGTTTTGGGACCCCCCTTTTTTCTCAGCCCCCGCTTGACGAATCACCCCGAGACTTTCAGGGTAGGAGCGGAGCATAGCGCCCCATTAGTTTGGAAAATTTCACGAGGATTCGTCGACCGGTGCCAAAGTTATTCCAAATAGAATGTTGCGGATTTCCTATGGAAACAGGGTCCTAACTATAACTATCTACTGGCGACCGCCAGTAGATAATATATATATATATATATATATATATATATATATATATATATACAGACATATCTTCATAATGTGAATATGCAGTATATATGTTGGCATTCCCTATTTTCAAAACGTATGTGGGTATCACCATACTAGGAGCATTAGAGGAGGATACAGAGAAAAGAGCTTGAGGAGATTAGAATCAAGATATATACTCTTCTTTGACCCAAAAAAACCAAGAGGTTTGAATACAGAAAAGGAACTATATGTACAGTTATGAATTTTAAAATCATAGTTTGACAGAATATGTATGTATTTATTTATTTAAACGGTTTTATATAGCGCTGGCTAGACCCAAGGGTATCAGAGCGCTTTACAGGGGACAGAAGTGGAAATACAATGCAGTATTACATTCGTACAAAAAGGAAAAGCAAAATATATGAGCAAAATGTAAAGAACAATAAATACATAGACAAGGAAATAAGAAGTAACATTTAGTCCATAACCAGGATTTGGATAGCTGTGCAAGCATGGTTGGCCAGGGGTCGTGGGGGGAAGGTATGCGGGTAGGGTGGAGCCGGGGAGGGAGAAGGGAGAGGAGATAGTGATGTAGCGTGGAATTTTAAATCCTCCCTTCGTCACAGATCAAATATCACACTAGCACATTCACTCAATACATTCATTGGTGGGGCCCATAACACCAACACTCACGATTCATTGATCCATTCTCACGGGAGAGATAAATTGTCCAAACGCTGACATGGAAGGAATACCTTTTCAACTAAGGAACCTAATTTACCTGAACCTACATTAAGTACCTTTATTAAACTCAGAACCTCGAGATATTCCCTCCATTTAATCGATGAATCAGTTAGTTAATTTTGGATACTTGGTGACACAATTCTTTAATCTACATTTAATCTTATTTTAATTTCTCTAAATAAATCACCCAACACATTTGTTCGTTAGAATAACAATTTTGTTTATCTTATCAATTTTAATTTCAATAAGTCATAAACCAAATCACCGGACATCATATTTACCTAATCTGGCTATTAGACGTCCTCTAAGTCAATCAAGTCGTGGAAAAGTCTTTAAATCATCAAAGTCAGGCAACAATTCAGTCTTTCAAAGATTCAGGATAACAGCTGTCCAGCAGTGTCACCGTCCTCTCTGTCAGCATAACGTCAGGAAAAAGGAAAATTCGCTCAGAAAGAAGGTTGTTAATTCGCTTTGTCTACCCACTTTTATAATGAAACTAACGTCAAAATGTGACAAAAATCAGTTTTAGGCAGTCCTGATTGGCTGGTTTGGGGTCATTCGGTAAAGTTCTCACATAGTCCGTTAGGTTAAGTCATCACACTTGCTGGTTCCGGTTTTAAAGACAGTCCTCTGTTTTGTGAATTTGGTGATTCTCCCAGTGTGTCCTTGATGGGTACATCTTGCCTGGGGTCAGGACGAGGCCACTTGTTGCTGGCGGTGGCGCAGGCGCACTTCACCCGAAACCTCGTGAAACGGTAGTAGTCGCGTCGTGTGTCTCAGTCAGCCATCTTTTCTTTGGCCCAAACTGTCAACTTAAGCAAAACAAACACAAAACGTAATTAAAACATTGAAATGGCTAATAAAATGTTAAACCCTCGCTAATTCCCCTATGTGTAAGTAATTATCTAGCATGATAGCAACATTCAAAGCGTTTATATTCACCCAACAATGTCATCTGGTGCAACTTACAATTACGTCACAAAAGCAACATATATCATGCAATATTCAAATTTTCTAATATTAGTATGCGTAAATATATAAGTATACAGTTAGTTTAGCCATGCAAATGCAAATCCCACGTGTAATTCTTTCGTTAATATAATTGGTGAGTTATCACTTCAAATAGATTAATAATATTACAATTAATAGATTATTCGGATTAATATTAACATGCAGAAATGGGGGGAGTATGCAACATTTTGTACTACCCGCTTCAGCAATCCCCCCTTTAGTGATTATATCACCACACCATCAAAATTTTGTATCCCTTTTACGGAATTTCAAAGTGATTTCTTGTTTTTATTCATAATTCAGTTTCCCCTGTCTCTTCTCTTTTTGCTGATTTGTACATACTCTCCTTAATTTCCTCCAGTTCTATCTCATCAAATTTTCTCTCTTGTTTACGTCTTTTCTCCTTAAATTTTCTCTTTTTGACTTTTTCTGATTTTTATTCTTTTTACAACAGATACACCCTAATTTTATCATTAATACTATAAAAATCACACATGTTAATGGAAATAATATCTTACCTAGAAAGGTACCACCTAAATTTACTAAGAAATTTTTAATAGCTGATACCTTCCTTCCAATCTTTTCCCATACACTTTCAACCTCCAGTGGTGCAATTTCGTCATGCAATTCTGCAATATTTTTTATATAAATTTTCAATTCTTTACTTTTGTCAGGAATGTAAGTACAACAATGTTGAACTTTCAGCATTCCACAGACTCCACCCTCTTTTGCCAATAATATATCAAGGGCAAGTCGATTTTGCATTACCATAGAAAGCATGGCAACCATTTCAGTGTTTACCAATAAAAATCCTCCAGCAGTGCTTGTTGACAAGCGATCCACTACTGTTGAAAGTCTTCTAATTTTGTTTGCATTCAGAGATATTCCCACTGCCGGTATCAATGCTCCAAAAATATCACCTACAATTTCTGCCCAAGATTCTCTCTTACTACGTACTAAATTACTACCTAAGTTATGTACACCATCTTCTCCTTTATCCATGTGAAAAACCTTTGGAAAAACCAGGCCTACATAACATGTGCCATACCAATGGTCTGGCAAACGATAATATGCCCTGTTCCCACAAATAAAATATAGTCCAGGAAAAACTGGATCTTTTCCACCTTTAAATCCCCATCCACCCATGATTCGGTATGTATCATGGCACTCGCTATTCCCTACAAAATAATTATCATATGCAGTTTGATTCCTTCTAATACACAATTTCCCTTTCTGAGGCCAATCTAAAGCCATAGTTGGACTCGTTTCCCCTTTCAAGTGTTTTTCCATCTATACATCCCATACTGTTTTTTCCACCTTTCCTTCTGAAGCCATTCTTTGCATTTTCAGTCTCCTTTCTTCAACCATATCTAAAAATGTATTTTCCTCCTTCTTTAAACTGCAAGTCAAATTGTTTTTAAATATGTATTCTAATGTTAGTTCTTTAGTCTCTAGGAAAAATTCACCTAATACCTTTGCAGGTTTTACCTTATTTAACTTGTTAATTGACGGTACTTGTGAAAATATAGTATCTACATCTGAAAAATAATATTCTAATTTTCCTGTCTGATAAAATAAACTAGCTATTACACTACATGTTATTCCATAAGTTACTGGAAGGTGATGATAAGTCACTCCCTCCGATATAGAAGCAGGTAACTGCATACAGACATAGCAGTCCCTTACATCCATTGTTTTTACATATTCATACAACAATTTCGAAAACACATTATTAGAAAAATTAGTTATAGACCTGTCTTTATGTAGATAGTTTTTATCTATTCTAGTCGGAACTACTTTTTGAATCTTCCCTATATTAGTTATGTTTTCACTGTGTCCTTCTAATGTATCTATAGTAACTTTAAATGAGATCAGTAGAGCAAGTATACTCCATAGAAGCATTAATAATCCTGTACAACAACAACACATTTTACACCATCTCTTCAAAAATTTACATCTACCTTTTCTACTATCTATGTTTGCCATCTTTGCTAAAATGGACTGTCTTTTGACTTAGCCTCTTCTACTTCACAACTAGTTTTCTAACCCAAGACTCTAAGCACCTACTTGGTTCTACCAGTTTTTGTCTTTTTCGGTATTTTATTGTCTTTCTATCAGTTGTTTTCTTGTCTCATTCAGTTTGGCATTTCATCATTTTTCACGTTTCCTTCGTGATCGGTATACAGAATGTCCTGAACATCCGCTTCTTCTCCAATATCGGACAAGATAACTCTCAGGATTTCCGATTCTTCGTCTTCCTCAACCACTTCCGATACAACCACCTCTGGATTTCCTTGGCTATCCGCCTCTTCTTTTACTTCAGGCAGGGCCACATACGTCCATTCTGGTGATTTATACTTCTGGTTAGGTTTTCTGGTTCTTTTGCACTCTTTAATTTCAGTGGTTTCTTCGTCTTTTGATTTCACCTGACTTGTCACTTCATTCACCTTTTCAGCTCTTGGTGAACTTATTCGTGTCAGTCGGTATCTCAACCTTTTTATTTTATTCGGCCAAACATCATCTTTTGCTGCTCTTTTCAATCTACTTCCTTTATCATTCTTTTCAGTTCTCCAAGCTCTCTTCCTTAGAACTCGACCTTCAGGTATTTCATCTTCGCTTTCTTCTGACTCTGTTTCAACTTGCTTTTTACTTTTAACAGTTTCTTTTTCCACCACTTCTTTAGTTTTCCCTACTTCTGTCCCTCCTCGAATCTCCGTCACGTAATCTTCCTGCTGACTACTTGTCCCTGTTTCTAACTGGGGTGCCAATTACGATCCTGTAAAAACCGGGTACGAACCGTCGGACGGAGGCTTTTTTCCGTCCGACTCGTACCCGGTTGTAAAACTTTACAAACATGCAAGTACGATTCGCACGGAAACACCAGTTCCGTACGAGTCGTACAAAACACCGACCGACGAAAAGATACATACAAATGTGATCCGGGGAAAGCGCCGACGTGACGTCGGGACGCTCTCAGGCAGCGTTTCACGAACCAGGAAGTACGATTCGAACCGACAGCTGTCCGGACGGCAATATTTTTACGGCACCCAAAAAGTGCCAGAGAAGCGAATTACGCCACGATGCGAGTGGAATTGGGGGCCCGGTACGTGCCGTACCCCCCCCCAGCCCCCGTGAGTACGCGCCGACCACCCCGTGTACGTACGAGTCGTACCCCCGTGTATGTATGGAGCGTACCCCCGTGTATGTATGGAGCGTACCCCCGTGTATGTATGGAGCGTACCCCCGTGTACGTACGAGTCGTACCCCCGTGTATGTACGGTGCGTACCCCCAGCGCGTAGCGCTGGGGGTACGCACCGTACATACTCGGGGGTACGACTCGTACGTACACGGGAATACATACATGGGGGGTACGCTCCATACATACACGGGGGTACGCTCCATACATACACGGGGGTACGCTCCATACATACACGGGGGGGTCAGCGCGTACATACGGGGGCTCGGGGGGGTCGGCGCTTACGTACACAGGGGCTGGGGGGTGTTGGGCGCGTATGCGGGCACATGTCTCCATGGTTGCTATGGGAGTTCGGTCCGTACGGTGCATTTTCCATACGGTTGTAACATCGGACGTACGGGATGGATCGTACTTCCGCGCTCGGACTTCACTTTTCACATTTGTACGGTAAATCGTCCGGGGATGTGTCAGACACTTTTTCCGACCCGAGGACGTGTGGGGAATTATTCCCAATGCGATTCGTACGGACTTTTTCCCATGCGAATCGTACTTGGCAGTTTGTACGGCACTTGTATGATTCGTACGGTAAAAAGACCGGATACGAGTCGGACGGGGACATTTTTTACAGGATCGTAATTGGCACCCGGATGTTGGAGTTCCCTACACCTCCTCGGGGGTCTTCCGCAATAATCTTTCCCTCTCTCTCTGTATCTGGCACCTGTCCATCTAAACGTGTTGTTTCAAGTGGAATTTCTCTCAATCTTTCTTCTGGCACTTCCTTCTCATGAATCTCTTTTATTATCTCTTCACTGTCTTTTTCTTTGGTTTTCCGTCATTTTTCCTTTGAACACTTCGCTCCTTGTTCAGTCTCTGAGTCTGAACGGGTATCAGAAATCTGTAACCTTCTTCTCAGGGAAATACTTCTTGGAACATGTGTTAGACTTTGTTCTGCTTCCCCCCTTTCAGGGTTTTCTTTTGTTTTTGGCTCTTCGTCATCTGACTCAGTACTGGATTCTGATTAATCAAAATACTCCACACTTTACAGCTGTTGTTGTGGTCAAGATGACTTGTCTTGGTTTTCCCCACCTTGGGACCAAACAGTTTCTTCTGTGTAATTTTATTCTCACCCAGTCCCCTGGGCTTAGATCATGGGCTGGCTTCTATTCAAGGGTGGTGGCATCCGCTCCAATCTGATGAAACACAGAATGAACTGCGTCAGCCAGGCTTTTACAGTATTCCAACACCATGTCATCAGTTATAGGCATCAGTTTGTTGACTGGTATAAACACGTGCCGCATGGCTCGTCCCATGATGATTTCATGGGGGCTTAACCCTGTAGTTCTATCTGGAATTGATCTAATAGTCATGAGTACCAGAGGCAAGACATCAGGCCATTTCATACCTGTGGCTAAACACATTCTCCCTATCCTGTTTTTGATAGTACCATTCATCTGTTCCACCACACCAGAAGCCTCTGGTCGGTAGGCACAATGTAGTTTTTGTTGTACATTCAATGCTTCACAAATCAGTTTTATGATCTGATTATGAAAATGTCCTCCTCGGTCTGTTTCGATTGTCACTGGGAACCCAAATCTAGGGATGAATTCCCCCAAAAGTAATTTTGCCACTGTCATCCCATCATTTTTTCTGGTTGGGAATGCTTCTACCCATCTAGAAAACATAGACCATAACCAAAACATACCTCAGTCTGTTACAGGGAGGCATTTCAATGAAATCCATTTGCATTCTGGTAAAAGGCCCTCCTTCTCGACCTATTGTTCCTAGACTCACTACTGTCTTTCTTCCCGGATTGGATTGCTGACATATTAGACATCTCTGACAAAGACTTTCTGCTACAAGTCTGAATTTTGCATTATACCAGGTTTGTTTAAATGACCTGACCATAGCATCTCTCCCTATGTGTCCCTGTCCATGATACATCCGTGCCATGGCAGACATCATGCTATCAGGCATGACTGGTCTTCCATCTCGATAGACCCACACATGATCTTTCTCTCTGGGTGCACATCCTGCTTTTACCCACTGCTTCATTTCCTCTTCTCCTGCCTCTTCCTGCAATTGTCTTACTTCTTCCCATGTTCCCACAGTGTCAGTAAACATCAAAGAGCAAGAAATCACCTCTCTTTCCTTAGCCCGATTAATGGAATTCTGATTTTGTGCACAGTATTGTGCCATGTCATTCGCGTATTTGTTGCCAGTGGCGATATAATCACCACTTTGACTATGGGCGGCACACTTCACAACAGCCAATTGCCTAGGCAACTGTATCACCTCAAGCATTTTCCCAACCACTTCAGCATTCTTAATGGGAGTTCCACTCGATGTCAAAAAGCCTCTTTGCAGCCATATTAGACCAAAGTCATGTACGACTCCGAATCCATACTGGCTGTCAGTCATCACAGTCACTCTCACACTCTTTTCAATCTTACTTGCTCTAGTAAAAGCGACAAGTTCAGCTACTTGTGCCGATTTTACTCCTTTCAGATATGATGCTTCCATCACCGCTGCAACTGTACATGCCGCATAGGCTGCACTTAACACTCCATCATCTGTTCTCAAACAAGACCCGTCCACAAACAGAACAAAATCACTTTCTGGTAAGGGTACATATTTTATGTCCGGTCGAGGTTTTGTACAGAAATCAAGTACATCCAGACAGCCATGATCTGCTTCATCTCTGACTTCCACATTCTCAGCATCAGGCAGTAATGTTGAAGGATTCACATTCAAACATCGCACAAGACTTACATTCGTGGCACCTAGTATAACTTTCTCATACTTGGTCAGCCGACTATGTGTCATATACTGAGTGCGACTCCTTGTTAAAAGGATTGCCACATCATGAGGTACAAACACTTTCACAGGATATCCCATCACAATTCCCTCACTCTGTTCCAAACTTCGGCATGTAGCAGCTACTGCTTTCAAACACCCAGGTAAGGCTACAGCTACTGGGTCCAACATTGATGAAAAATATGCAATTGGTCTCCTCAGTTTTCCATGCTTCTGTATTAGCACAGAGAGCGCACATCCATTTCTCTCACTGCAATACAACTCAAACTCCTTTTCATAGTCAGGCATACCTAATGCAGGTGCTTCACACAACCCATCTCTCAATCTTTTGAATGCTGCCAATTCTTCTTTGGTCAAATCAATGGGATCTTTCACATCACTTCTTGTCAGTCGTACCAAAGGTTTTGCTATCAACGAAAAATTGCTAATCCATTGACGACAATATCTAACCATTCCCAGAAACATTCTTACTTCTCTTTGGGTCATGGGTGCACTCATTCTTTTTATGATCTTGATTCTATCTATTGTTATTTTTCTCAGTCCTTTTTTAATGTGATGTCCTAAATATTGTACTTCTTTCTTGCAAAATTGTAATTTTGATGGTGACACTTTAAGTCCTCCATCTGCCAAATGATTCAGCAATGCTATCGTGTCAAGTTCACAAGCCTCACGGGTTTTCGAAGCCACAAGAAGATCATCGATGTACTGGACTAATACTGAATTTTCGGGCATTTCCAGACTTTTCAAAGACTTCTTCAATCGCTGATTAAATATCGAGGGGCTTTCTGTATACCCTATATACCATTCTGCGCCATGGGGAATCTGATATAAAATCACAGATGGATTTGGTACAATGGGACAACATGACACAACAATCTTGTTTATCTTTCTCAGATCTTGTACTATACTGAACTTCCCACTAGGCTTTTTCAGTCCCATTATTGGTGAATTTCATGGACTACTCATTATTTCTCTCAAAATTCCTTGTTTTATCATTTTTTCAATCACAGGAGTCACTCCTTCAATTATTTCAGGTGTCAATTTATATTGGGGAACATTTGATAACTTACTCCTTCTTTTACTGTTATTTTTACTGGATCTACATGTCTCATTAATCCCACATATTCTCCTGTGAAATCCCAAACTTCTGCCTTAACAGATTTTTTTAATTCTTTAGGTAATTCATCAGGGTTGTATACAGCATAGGTTTCAATAACCTTATTTTCCCTATTTGTCATTGTCATTTTATACAGCACATCTTCATCTGGGGTTTCAAATGCTATCCCATCCGGGGTACAAAATATAGTGCAGTTCATTTTGCACAGCAAGTCTCTACCTAACAGATTCACAGGACTGGTATCGCACACGACAAAGCGGTGCATTTCAGAAAATTTCCCTATGCTAACTTTCACTGGGTCCGTAAGGTAAGTTTTAATCTGCCTGTTGGATACACCAACTACTTGGATCATTTCATCCGAGAGAGGAAGATTCTTAACATCAGCTGATCTGACTGTTGATCGAGTAGCACCAGTATCAACTAGGAAAGTAATGCTTTCATCATTAATCTTTCCATCTACAAATAGGCCTGACTGGTCTACTTCTAGAGTTGCGCCAAGTACGCACTCTTCTTACTCCCTTCGGCACCGTCAATAACTTTCTTCTGAATCACTCTCATCGCGTTGCAGCCAATATTGCGAAACAGCGCTAGCACGCGGCGGTTTCTTTACCTGTTCTCCGTTGTAGAATCCCGTTTCACTACTATACCTCTGGGAATTTTTGCTCTGTGGAAAAGGCGGTTTTGGCACCTGATTCTGTTGGGTAACAACCTGCTGCTGTCGCTGCGGTTGACCACTCACCTCATTCTGCACCTGTGGATTCAATGATGCATTTTCATCGTTAGTACTTGGGGGAAATTTACACTCAGATTTCCAATGCCCTGTTCTACCGCAATTATGACACAGGAATTTCTTCTTAGCTTCTTCTATATTTTCTTTACCTTTCCCAGGACTACATTTTTGTCTTGATCCTGTATTATTCGCTTGTTCTGCTAATTGAGCTTCCTGTCTCTCTGCTACCTTCACTTGTGCCCACATAGCCTTTTCTTTCAATTTTCGCTGTTTACCTTCAATCTCATCACTGAAATATTTAGCATCTCTCAGTACTTCGTCTATTTTCTTATTTTGCCAGTCTACAGTATGCTGTTTTATCATCTCACTAATTTCTGGACGAAGACCATATACAAACCTGTATACAAAATGTCTTCGATCCTTTTCTCTCAGATTTTCATCTCCACTAAACTGTTTAAAGGCCAAGATCAGCCTCTCATAATATGCATGTACTGACTCTTTGCTTTCCTGATGTGTTCTGTCAATTTTTACCCAATCTGTCTCTTTAGGTGGAACCTTATTTTTCAAAAAGGCAATAACCTGTTCGTATTTCTTCATAACCTCGGGGTCTGGAGCCCCTGTTTTTGGATCCCTTGCATATTCTTGTGTTGGCCAATCTATCATGATTTTGCACTCTGTCCATAGATCTGCTGGTACTATTATGTCAAACATGCTGTTTAGATCAATCCATAATACTTTGGACAATTTTACAAATCTGTCTACCTGTCTATACCACTCGACTTTTTTCACGTAGTCAAGGGAAGTCATTTGTGAATGACAAAATATCTTGCCTAGTCCATGGGACATGTACATATCCTCCTCCTGGAATTTCTCTCATAGGGCATTCTGTTACTACCTTCTCTTTTTCTCTAACAGGGAAAGTTGAAAAGGTTTTATCTATAGCATCATCTCGTTTTCGATACCATCTACTTTTCCATTTGTCTACATCTCCCCATTTTCTCAATAAAATAATTATTTCCTTAATCTGACTCATTCGTCCTGTGGTATTCATATTTTCAATGTCCTTTTCAGTGAAATCTATTCGATATGGTTTCTGTAGGGCTTTTACCTTTTCAATATCTATACCCATTTCATTTGCCACTTCTTCTAATCTTTCATGGAGACTTTTTGCTCTCCAGGTTATGCTTTTACACAGAAATAACAACTCCTCATCCTGGTAGGTTTTTAACTTCTCCGTAGGGATAGTTCCTACAATTAACTCTTCCAGTACCATTCGTAGTTTGGCCACATCTATTGACTGAAATTCTTTGTCTTTCTTTTGCAAGCTTCTCAACCATTCACTTAATTCCTCTGTAGATGTTCCTACTGACTTCTCTACATTACCTTGTCCAGAATCCTTTTGTGTTTCTAATAATGACTCCACTGTTGTTATACGTCTTTCTGCACAATTCTGGCCTACAAACGGATTATTTGAAACATTTGGCTCAATCATACTTATTGTCTGTCTCCATGGATTGTCATTTTGACTCAGTTTTGGCTGTTCAACCTGTATATTGCTTTTATAAGGTACCGTTAAACAATGTTCGCCATCTTTTTGTTTATCGAAAATAGGCATTACTGGATCTATCGTTACTGGAACTGTTACAGCTTCCAGATGTTTGGTTAATTCTCTTATTTTCTCTGTTAATTCTAAGGTTGTCTTTGCTAGTTCCGCTGAATTTTCACCATTTATTTTACTTCCGGTCTTCCTTTCTACCTCTCTAATGGAATAGTTTTTTCCCAAATCCTGCAACTCTGGTTCCGATTTTATGATTCGTAAAGTTTCTTTCATTGGGGCACTTGGTGTTAATATTTCTGGTTCTGGCCGATATGGGGGTGGATTTTTATGGAACATGTCATCAAGAACATCGTCCTCTGATTCATTCACTCCATACCCTCTCGTTTCTACATTATGTCTCTTTTCTGTGCATTTTCTTCCTTCATTTTCTCCTGCAGTTCTTACGGGAAACAAACCCTCAGTCATACTTGCATTCCACCACCTTCTCATTCGATCATCATGATTCTCATGTCCGTATGACCTACCAAACATGTATCTATACCTTCCGCCACTCCTCTGTCTTTCTCGATCATGCATCTCATCTTCCCATTCTGTCAATGCTTCAAATTGTGTCGGTCTAGGTCTTGGTTCTAAATTCATCATTTTCTCTCTTAAATTTCTAAAAACTGCCAAATTAAATGAACCATGTTCTGGAAAAGCCAAAACTCCGTCATTCTCAGTATACTTGACCCAATTGTCTAACCAAATACAGGTGTGATATCCATATTTCGCAACCATAAAGGATGCGGGGGTTTTCGGTGGAGGAAGTAATTGTAGCGCGACTCACACTAACGCACCAATCCGGAACGTCTACGTCGCTCTGTAATTCTCCAATCCCAGCGCGACTCACACTAACGCACCAATCCGGAGCGTCTACGTCACCCTGTGATTCTCCACTCCTAGCGCGGCGTACACTAACGCACCAATCAGGAGCGTTCTACGTTTCCGACTGGCCCTTCCCAGCGCGGTCGTTCTGACATCGGCAGCCGCTGCCGCAGCTCCTGCTCCTGTCTACCCCTCCTTTACAAAATTCATTCGGTAAGTTTTGTTTCAAATTTACAATTCTGTTAGTAAGAACACAAAAACACCACCATTGTCCGCATCGCTAACCAAGGAATAACAATAGACCTTTCTCACAAGAATTCCGTCTTTCCCGAGAGCAGCGCTTACCTCTCTCTGCCCTACTACGGAATCGTTACTTCCGTTGATAAAGTAGCACATCCCTCTACCTTACCCTTCTAACAAGCATTAGCTAACCGTTTCTCCAGATTTAAGACACTTGGTTGGAGACCCAATGCTCCTGAGAAATAAAACTAGAGTTTCACAATTAACCCGAATGCCTTCACATTCACGCACTTTCACACAAGAAAATGTAGTACATTCACACAGAATCCTGTCTTTCCCAAGAACAGCGAACAGTCTGTCCTACTACAGAATTATGACATACGTTGATAAAGGAGCACTTCCCTCTACTTTACCCTTCTAACAAGCTTAGGGAGCACCTATTACCTTTCTAGTGATAAGCGTTATCGGAATGTCATTTAGACTCCTGGTACCTAAGACCAAAACTTCACAAGTGACCTTCGCTACCATACACTTCTTTCATACAGAAGATATTCCTAATGGTAACACGCGACGATGTCACCGGATCGAACCCAGACAATGCGTCGTGCAACTTCAATCGTTACACGTTTTTCCCCGTGTACCTACAGGGCAACAACAATTCCGTCTTACCTCTGCTCTACTACGGAACCGTTACAAACTTCCGACTTCCTACATCCCAGAAGCTGTGCAAACAACATAGAACTCGACGCGACTCAACATAGAGTGTTAATACATAAACCAATATCAATCAATAACCAATAATCAATAAGCAATTTACAAGCTATATTCACCAAACCAAAACAATAACAACCATCATACTGCTACCAGGAAAAACTGATGCAGCGTGGAATTTTAAATCCTCCCTTCGTCACAGATCAAATATCACACTAGCACATTCACTCAATACATTCATTGGTGGGGCCCATAACACCAACACTCACACTTCATTGATCCATTCTCACGGGAGAGATAAATTGTCCAAACGCTGACATGGAAGGAATACCTTTTCAACTAAGGAACCTAATTTACCTGAACCTACATTAAGTACCTTTATTAAACTCAGAACCCCGAGATATTCCCTCCATTTAATCGATGAATCAGTTAGTTGATTTTGGATACTTGGTGACACAATTCTTTAATCTACATTTAATCTTATTTTTAATTTCTCTAAATAAATCACCCGACACATTTGTTCGTTAGAATAACAATTTTGTTTATCTAATCAATTTTAATTTCAATAAGTCATAAACCAAATCACCGAACATCATATTTACCTAAAATGTCATTTGGACTCCCGGTACCTAAGACCAAAACTTCACAAGTGACCTTCGCTACCATACACTTCTTTCATACAGGAGATATTCCTATTGGTAACATGCGACGATGTCACCGGATCGAACCCAGACAATGCGTCGTGCAACTTCAATCGTTACACGTTTTTTCCCGTGTACCTACAGGGCAACAACAATTCCGTCTTACCTCTGCTCTACTACGGAACCGTTACAAACTTCTGACTTCCTACATCCCAGAAGCTGTGCAAACAACATAGAACTCGACGGGACTCAACATAGAGTGTTAATACATATACCAATATCAATCAATAACCAATAATCAATAAGCAATTTACAAGCTATATTCACCAAACCAAAACAATAACAACCATCATACTGCTACCAGGAAAAACTGATGCAGCGTGGAATTTTAAATCCTCCCTTCGTCACAGATCAAATATCACACTAGCACATTCACTCAATACATTCATTGGTGGGGCCCATAACACCAACACTCACACTTCATTGATCCATTCTCACGGGAGAGATAAATTGTCCAAACGCTGACATGGAAGGAATACCTTTTCAACTAAGGAACCTAATTTACCTGAACCTACATTAAGTACCTTTATTAAACTCAGAACCTCGAGATATTCCCTCCATTTAATCGATGAATCTGTTAGTTGATTTTGGATTATTGGTGACACAATTCTTTAATCTACATTTAATCTTATTTTAATTTCTCTAAATAAATCACCCGACACATTTGTTCGTTAGAATAACAATTTTGTTTATCTAATCAATTTTAATTTCAATAAATCATAAACCAAATCACCGAACATCATATTTACCTAATCTGGCTATTAGACGTCCTCTAAGTCAATCAAGTCGTGGAAAAGTCTTTAAATCATCAAAGTCAGGCAACTATTCAGTCTTTTCAAAGATTCAGGATAACAGCTGTCCAGCAGTGTCACCGTCCTCTCCGTCAGCATAACGTCAGGAAAAAGGAAAATTTGCTCAGAAAGAAGGTTTTTAATTCGCTTTCTCTACCCACTTTTATAATGAAACTAACGTCAAAATGTAACAAAAATCAGTTTTAGGCAGTCCTGATTGGCTGGTTTGGGGTCATTCGGTAAAGTTCTCACATGCAGGCACATGCATCAAAGGAAAAACCGGTCGCAAACGGGCAGATTCTCAGACCGGTATTTTTGCATTTGGGATGTATCATCCCAAATGCAAAAATAGCAATTTAAGGAATCTCTAAATTCTGAGTACTTAAATTGCGATTGCATTTAAGGAATCCCAAATTGAGATTCCTTAAATGCAATGCATTAAAGTATAAACATTAGCGATTTCGCTATTAGGGGGAGCAAATTACCATGAAGTTGAACTTCATGGTAATTTGCAAAAACTTTGTAACATGGCAGTGATGGTTGTCAGCAACAGACCGGTTCCAATTTTGTAAAGCATTTTTTCTATGTTTATTTCAATTCGCACATTGGGTGTTATTTAAGCATGTCCAAGATGGCGTTCGTTGTTGTGAGCAGGGCTACGAGCCAGCAGAAACATATCAACATCTACTGTTGGGTGAATCAATTATTTCATGCACAATCTTCAGTGCTGGTCTCTCTGTCAGCATGGAGAGGAAGGAAATATATATCCTGTTTTTGTGCATTTATTGCACAAAATGTAGTGGTATAAAAAGCCATATTTCACAAAAAAACATAAAATATGGAAAATATTTGACGGGTTTCTGTGAAATACGGATTTCATCACCAAACCACTATGCAGAGATTTACCATTGTCAGTGCAACTTTGAATATACAACATGGCTTAACAATTATGCTTCAAGCTTACCTATATTATGCAACGAAAACATCAAGTTCTGCAACACATCCGCTGGCAGTATTATTTTCACCCATTTTAGCTAGAAACCTCAGCTTTTAATGAAATCTGCAAATTATGTGGCAAATGCAGTAAATCCTTAAGCATAAGGTAAACAGCCACGTCATTGGACAAACCTACCAGACCTCATCATTGTCATGGCCCTAGAGTTATGATGCTCCCCATTCCCTCAACAATGGGAATACATAACATATAACACTTTATGGTATGGATGATGTTTTGTAAATGTACTGCAGTGATCAAGAAAGTTATGTAACCAGATTGAGAGCTAAAATGGCTTAATGTGTGCAGTGAGAATCACAATAACTAAGCTTTGTGTATATGGCCCCAGCCACATTTAATTTAACAAGCACAATATATATTCATATCCCCAAAAAAAACAAAGGTTACAGGGACGTTATAGTTAGGAAATAGCATTTAAAAAACCTTAAGACATTCACAAAAAACAAAGGTTACAGGGACATTATAGTTAAGTTAATATTTTACAGACACAAAACCACAGAAATTCAGCAGATATAGCAATCTTGAGTAACTATTACTGGCTCCCATGCCATGCACATGTTTTCTCACGAATAATTTCATTGCAAATGTTGCAGTGATTTTATCAATGATGTCATAGAAGATTTCATGACTGATGTAATATGTGGGGTAATTAGCTGTGCATAGCGAGGGCACATTTGGATATACGTCCGGGCCCAGGGGGATGGGGTCCCTGGGGCCGAAATAAGCCTGGGAGGGGGGCTGCGTGGCCCCCTCCATCTTTTTCAATATGGCCGGACCCCCGGGGATGGGTTTCCTGGGGCAGATATCGGCCTGGGAGTGGGGCTGTGTGGCAACCCTTACCCTTCTTTAATAAGGCCAGGCCCCAGGGGATTGGGGTCCCTGCAGCTGAAATCGGTTTGGGAGGGGGCCTGTACAGCCCCCCTCCACCTTCTGAAAATCGGCCTGGCCCCGGGAATGGGAACCCAGGGGCTGAAATCAGCCTGGGGAGGAGAGAGCCACGCGTGCCCCCACCCCAATATATATATTTAGACGTTTCCCTCGGGACCTGGCTCGCTCATGGGGCTTAAATAAAAACAAGCACGGGAGACCTCTGTGAATTCACAGCAAAACATTTTAAAAAATGCTTTTGGTTATGAGTAGGGTCCGAGTGGGGTCCCTGTGGACCCCACCACCAGGCATAGGGGGGGTAGGGTATCCCTACCCTGCCCCATGTATTTATTTTGCTTTTATTTAGGACGTGAGACCAAGTCCCTAGTCCTAAAATGGCTGCCACCACTTTCTGTTTGAGAGGTAGAGGCAGCCAATCAGATCTCATTTCGAGATCTGTCGGATCCACGGAGGATTCACGTCTCTAGATGTACCTAAATATTTTTCTTTAATAACTCCAAAACTACTGAACAGATTTACACCAAATTACGAAAAGCACTCTTACTGAGGCAAGACCTAGCATTTTGCCAAATTTGGTGTAATTCCTTTCAGCGGTTCAGGCTGTAGCAGTGTATAAACTCCCTATGGGAAATGGCATGGGGAAAACGCACTATGGAACCCCCCTCTTTTCCTCAGCCCCTGCTTGACAAATCACCCCGTAACTTTCCAGACAGCAGCTGAAGTTATTGGCAAACAAATGCTGAAAATGTTGTGAAGAGTCACCAAATGACGCCAAAGTTATTGGCAAAACAAAAAATGCTTTTCCTTCTGAAACTAGGTCCTAACTAACTACATACTGGCGACCTCCAATAGGTAATATATATATATCAGGTATCTGCAACCAGTCAATCATGAGCTACCAGTAGCTCACAGACACCTTCAGAGTAGCTCACAGCCCTGTGTTCATTTTTAGGTCGAGCCTAGCGTTTCGGCGCATGCGCTGCTTGCTCTGCGAGGCATGCTGTAGTAGGGTTAGACGTTGAAGTGGAGTGGAATATCCACTTATATTTTTAGTCCCGCCTTGTTACCGCCCTGTCTCCTTTTATGACCGCCCATCAGGACTGGATCTTTTACTTGTGGCGTTACACAGTCTCCTTCATCAGTCAGTAAGCACTATGTTTTTTCAGTCACCTTTGGCAATGGCGTAATCAGGGCACTCTTTTATCATAGCGGACACTTTTTCAAACACCCTCCCCCCCCCGTCGGAACTGGAAGAATGAATTGCTCGAAGGCACATCCTCGTGGTGCCTCACGGATGATTGTTTAGGGTTCAGTGGATGGTATTTCCGGAACCCACATCCTCTGCAGTGCTCCGACGGATGGAAACTACAAAGGGTTAACTCGACCCTAAATGGCGGATTAGGAGATTCCTCATGAGTCTTTGAAGATTTTTTTAAACCCATTTGTATATATTCAGGCTGAACCTCTTTACGAGGGATGAGGTCTGACTGATGTCTGAAATCTGAGCCCTACTTAGCCTGGCATTGACGGAGATAGGCTTGCTGCTACCTGTGCGTGACTCACTTCTGTACTGGCAGCATGGACCGGACTGTGTGGGCTCTGCTGCTGCTGGCCAGCCTCCAGCAACCGGGCACCGGCTCCGTCCCTAAAGGTAACGTAACCTGGGCAATGCAGATATATATAATGCGCTGAATACTAGTGTTGCAACCTGTTTTAACTATCTCCCTTGTTTTGCGGACGTGCGAGCTAAAGCCCAGTGTGATAAAGCGATTTGCCCAGGATCACACGGGGCACAGCCTGGATTACAGCCCAAGTAATCTGGTTCCACATCAACAGTTTATCTGTTAGGCAGTTTGCTCTGACCTACTCACGCACTGCAAAGGATTGTTTTGGTGATTTATAAAGAGCGCTGTGCACTTTGCGGTTTCTAGCCGCTACATGAGTAAAGTAAACAATTTACGTTATTTATTTTGCAAAGAGCTAAACGGGACTGGAAGACACTTCAAAGCACTTTCTGGGCGTGGCAACGTCGAGATAACACATTGAAAAATATTTTGAGATGAATGTGTACATCTTCCTTGGTTGCAGAGTAATTTATATGAGAAAAACCTTTTATATTTTATTAAAAGGAATAAGCCTATTTTGAACAGTAGGTTTCCAACAAAACGACATTATTATCGGGAATCTCTAGGGAGGGGCCAAAAACTGAATGGGCATACCATCTAAACTGGTGTCTCATGTATTTGAGCTGCTTTGAGGCACAATAGTGCTCCGTGTGACAAACTGAAACTTTAAAAATCTTCAACAAACTACCCCTTGTCTGTCTCATCTCACCTGCCACAGTTCCAGAATCTAAACTTTTCAAGGCGCTACAAGCAATTCTGTGCTGTGTTCTGAGCTTTATGCTACAGCACAGTGACCCTCTGCCAACTTCAATGCAAGCCTTATTCAGGCAAAGTTGCATGCTCTTATTTGATGCAATGTTTTGCTTCGAGTTTACAGTGTCTTACAGCCTGCTTCAAAGTGCTCCTAATGTTTACCAGATACTTTAGACCTGGAGCATGGAGGTACATTGAATTGCCTAAGATCATAGGCATGGCCCTGTGGTTAAATCAGTATTAGTTCAGGACTTCCCGTTTCCAATCCTGGCTACCCCTATTGACCAACAAGTGTGATCTTTGGCAAAGGAACACAACCTGCGAAAGTAACCATAAGTAGTCTTAATAAGTAGCCTTGGTCCATGTTCAGCCGACGTTGTAGCGATATGAAAGAGACTGGAGTCCGCTCTTTAGTGCCATATATAACAAGCATTTGCAATGCAATAGGTCTCGCATTTACGCAAGTTTGAGCTTTTGACATTGTAAATGAAAATGGCTTTTATTTTTGTTTTCGTTTTTAAAAAATAAATAAAAGGCATTGTCATTTACAATGCCAATACCTTAAACTCACCTACATGCACAACCTATTGCATAGCAAATGCTTGTTCAATCAGCCCAGGGTCACATTTTCTTTTTAAAGTTAAGAGAAGTCTGTGTTTGTTTTACATTATTATCTTCAGGCTGCAGATAGCAGGGCATGATAGATAATGAGCAGTGCTGGAGTTAGATTTATGACCCAGGCCACAGAGGTGAAGAACTGAAGAACTGAGGTATTTATATCTTAAATAAAAGTCCTTGTGGACTCAATTTTAGAGCACAAGAACAAAATGATGTTTGTGAATGCTTTTAAATGAAAAAAACATTACAATAAAGAGTTAACAATGATCAAGTTAACTCTTTATTTTCATTTTATCCCATTTGAAACTGTTGAATTTACGAACAGCAGGCCTCTTGCTCCCAGTGGCAAGTATACACCGCATATTTATAACTGAAAAATACTGTCATTTTTTTCAAATGGTAGAAATTTAAAGTGGATAAAAATATTTCTGTGAAACATTAAGTCAAATGTTTTTCTTCACTTTCAATTAAGCCAATTATATCCTTCCTAATGTTTTATGAAGCATGATTCTTCACTTTAAATTCCTCCTTTAAATAAATTGCCGTATTTTTCTGTTGTAATTATGACACCATGTCTGCAGGGCATTAACACACAGCAGGCATCTTGCTCTCCCAATGGCTGGTAGACACAGTGTCATATTTATAACTGAAAAATACAGTCACTTTTTGGAGTGAAAGACATTTAAAGTGCAGAAAAATATTCCATATTATGAACGTATTTTGCAGAACATTTTTCTGCACTGTAGATTTTTCCTATAAAAATGGGTGTATGTTTGTGTTATACATGTATCAGTGCCACATATGGCGAAAAGTATGTCTTGTGCCACAAGTACATATGACAGACTCATTCAGCCATACACATATATGCCATTGATACGCACACATGTTCTTACATTCCCAAACACCACACTGTCACTGACACACATGGCAGCCCTGTCAGAGTGTCCTTAGTCAAAGTATTTTGTTCAAATCATAGTCTTTGAATATATGGACATTAGGCATACTCAATGAAACTGGGCATGGGGGTGTCTGGAAACATTGCATGAGTGGCTTGCTTGGCCTTCAAGAGCTCAACAATGATTTTCACTGATCAGTATTAGCTCTCACTACAGCATTTGGAGCAAAACAAGCACCCAAACTTGATGGATATGTATACTTAATTTGTTTTTAACTGCAGTACATGAACACAACCATATGGCATCAACCTTAGATGCAATTGGCACAAATCGATGAAAAGAATACTGCCAGAGAATCTGCCACATACTCTGAAAAGTTTCCTTCATAATCTTGAAAACCTTGCAGTGTAATCCTAGAAGCTCTGAAAATGGTAAACTCTAAAGAACGGTTCTGGGGCTGTCATTATGATGAGAAACTAAGGGGCCGATTTCAATGTCGACATCGGTCTGGAACTGGGACCGACCGATCTCCTGTCAGCGGTCCCAAACCAGCAAGTAGGATGTGACCGAACACTGTTCGGTTGCACTCCTATACTTTACAATGGGAACATGCATTCCCCCCAGAATGCATGCTCTCATTGTAAAGAGCGGAGGTGCATTCATCCCTGCCCCCGGGTGACGCGATCAACAGGGGGGCACCATAGGTGCCCCATCGGCCATCACCCGGTGGCCTTGCACCCATAGGGGCCCTGCTGTGGGCCCCCAAGTCGACTTCCCACAGCCTTTCTGTGTCGGAAAGGTTGGCACAGAAAAGCTGTTGGAATCTGACATTGTAATTCCTTGGGTGGAAAGAGCCGCCCTTGGGATTACAGGATGCTTTCCGAATGGCAGACGGACTGTCCGAGCCATCGTAAGCCATTCGGAAATCCTGTTTGAATTCATTTCCGACCGACTCCATCAAAATGGGTCAGTCGGGAATGAATCCAAACAGGAGATTACAATGCCGTAGGAACGCCTCCGATGAGGGTCGGAGCCATTTCCTACGGTATTGTAATCGGCCCCTTAGAAACATTTCCCATATTTCACGATTTTCTTCAATGAAAGCACCCAAAAATGTAACATATATATTCACAATAAATAACAAAGATTAAAGTAAAGTTATATATGGTTCTTTTAATAATTAAAACATTTTTTTTAAACAAAAACATTGAAATTTACCAGTTAAATATGACTCCACTTTAACCTTCGTTTTTTGGGGGGGAATTTCAATGTTTTTTTTTAACATAAAGTAATATCTTATTATGATACGTATGCTGCAGTGTGCAGTGGATGAGGTTGGCCTCGATGCCCCCTGGAGATGGCCAACTCTCCACTGTGCTTGACCTTTGTGTCCAGTGTGGAGTTGGCTGAAGGGCCTGGTCTCCAAAGGGCGGCCAAGCCCCTCTAGCCCCTTGAACAGAAAACCATCCATAGACCTAACTCCACATTGTCCCTTTTAAAATTTTTATTTTTGGCCCGCAGGACTCCTGCAGGAGCAGAGACCTGTGCTAGTGCCTGTGGTAACCTCGCAGACCCGCATGGTGGCTGCGCTGGCTTTTGTGCACAGGCAAGGCCCCTATCATGTCCACTTATATGTGCTTTATTTTGCAGGACTTGGTGAACGAGCCCCCGG
Source organism: Triturus cristatus (assembly GCF_964204655.1). NCBI lineage: Eukaryota > Metazoa > Chordata > Amphibia > Caudata > Salamandridae > Triturus > Triturus cristatus. Next base: position 660,690,074 of record NC_140583.1, read on the forward strand.
GTCCTGTGATGGCAGCTGCAACTTTTTTCTTCAAGTTGTGACCAGCCAATCCCATTGCTTGGTCCCGGGGGTGTCCCACAGGACCAGTCAATCAAAATGCTTTTTTGTTGTTTTTCCCCACAGGAGTCTCGCAGCAACATATATTGCTTTATTTTAAACCTTAGGTTCTATAAAACAGCTGAACAGATTATGCCAAATAACAAAATGCAAGCTTTCTGGATAAATACCTAGCTTTCTTCCACATTTGGTGTAAATCTGTTCAACTGTTTTTCTGTAAATTTATCTAATGTTTTCCTAATGGAAATTGCATTGGGGAAAAAAAAAATTGGGAACCCCTCCCCATCCCTCTTCTTCTTGGCTCCCACTTGGCGGATCACCCAGAAACATTCCAGGAAGGACCTGAGGTGGATAAACGTTTTTTTTAAAGTTTTGTGAAGCATCATCAAACAGTGCCAAAGTTATTAGCAAAATAAAAATCACTCTTTCTATGTAAACCGACTTACGAATAGTTACTGCCAGTGTCTAACATATATATAAATATATATTTTTTAATAATAAAGAACACACACATGGCCTCCAGTCACACCCTGTGCCCAACTTGCTGCAGCAGGCTGACCCCACGCTTCCCAGGGCCTTCGGCGCTCAGCAACAGGTGTTTGCCCTAGGGCCAATGAGCATGGGTTTTGGTTGCAAGATTTTGCCTTTGGCCTGGTACTGCAGCTAACTCACCATAGGAAAACATATTGGGCCTTACATTTAATAGAGGCAAGCTTTATATTTGATTTTTGTTGGTGGTTCTCAAAAGAACATCTTTCTTTTGTTTTTTTATGGGAGTGAGGTTAGGTTTTTTTGTTTTGTTATTTTTACTTTTTGAACTACTGTAGTGGCAAAAGGTCACCTTTAAAATGTTTTCTTTTACATGATGGAATTTGTTGAAGTGCTCTCCCTTTGTCTCTTTACCCAAATTCTTATTCCCTCACTCCACACCACATGTGGACGCTGCACTCTATGCAACAGAGAGTGAAAACACTCAGGTGTTGGTTAACCTCTTCTTGTTTGGTATGTTGAAATATGTAAAATGTGCTAGCATTGTGTGAAAATTGTCTTTGATAATTTGAGTTTTTAATGATGCATAGAGTCATAACCAATGAACTAATGATGTTGCACTTGTTATGAGTTACCTTGGTCACTTAGAAGTGTAAAATAATGCTATGAATAGTTATGCCACATTTCCGTGTAAGGAACGTGAAACAGGAGTAAACCCGTATACCCAGTTGAGACCGGGTGAATTATAGTATCAAAACAACAATGTCTCAACCAGTAATTATAGGGACAATTTTAAACAAAGATGCATAAGTCATAAAGGAGGGAAACCAAGAGACCAAAGTATGAAAAAGTTTTTTAGTTATTATTATTATGCAAAAGAATTATAACAGCACTATAATACAGTTAAATCAAATTCTGGTAGCCAAACATACACCAGTTGTGTACTGACCGTGCTCGGTGTAAGTGATAAGTGCAGTGACACAAGTGATATATACAGTGTGGGCGGCGCAAAGTGAAAGGACAACATTAATCTTAAACAAATTACAAAAACTGTGCTGTTCTGAGCTTTATGCTACAGCACAGTGACCCTCTGCCAACTTCAATGCAAGCCTTATTCAGGCAAAGTTGCATGCTCTTATTTGATGCAATGTTTTGCTTCGAGTTTACAGTGTCTTACAGCCTGCTTCAAAGTGCTCCTAATGTTTACCAGATACTTTAGACCTGGAGCATGGAGGTACATTGAATTGCCTAAGATCATAGGCATGGCCCTGTGGTTAAATCAGTATTAGTTCAGGACTTCCCGTTTCCAATCCTGGCTACCCCTATTGACCAACAAGTGTGATCTTTGGCAAAGGAACACAACCTGCGAAAGTAACCATAAGTAGTCTTAATAAGTAGCCTTGGTCCATGTTCAGCCGACGTTGTAGCGATATGAAAGAGACTGGAGTCCGCTCTTTAGTGCCATATATAACAAGCATTTGCAATGCAATAGGTCTCGCATTTACGCAAGTTTGAGCTTTTGACATTGTAAATGAAAATGGCTTTTATTTTTGTTTTTGTTTAAAAAAAATAAATAAAAGGCATTGTCATTTACAATGCCAATACCTTAAACTCACACATGCACAACCTATTGCATAGCAAATGCTTGTTCAATCAGCCCAGGGTCACATTTTCTTTTTAAAGTTAAGAGAAGTCTGTGTTTATTTTACATTATGATCTTCAGGCTGCAGATAGCAGGGCATGATAATGAGCAGTGCTGGAGTCAGATTTATGACCCAGGCCACAGAGGTGAAGAACTGAAGAACTAAGGTATTTATATCTTAAATAAAAGTCCTTGTGGACTCAATTTTAGAGCACAAGAACAAAATGATGTTTGTGAATGCTTTTAAATGAAAAAAACATTACAATCAAGAGTTAACAATGATCAAGTTAACTCTTTATTTTCATTTTATCCCATTTGAAACTGTTGAATTTGCAAACAGCAGGCCTCTTGCTCCCAGTGGCAAGTATACACCACATATTTATAACTGAAAAATACTGTCATTTTTTTCAAATGGTAGAAATTTAAAGTGGATAAAAATATTTCTGTGAAACATTAAGTCAAATGTTTTTCATCACTTTCAATTAAGCCAATTATATCCTTCCTAATATTTTATGAAGCATGATTCTTCACTTTAAATTCCTCCTTTAAATAAATTGCCGTATTTTTCTGTTGTAATTATGACACCATGTATGCAGGGCATTAACACACAGCAGGCATCTTGCTCTCCCAATGGCTGGTAGACACAGTGTCATATTTATAACTGAAAAATACAGTCACTTTTTGGAGTGGAAGACATTTAAAGTGCAGAAAAATATTCCATATTATGAACGTTTTTTGCAGAACATTTTTCTGCACTGTAGATTTTTCCTATAAAAATGGGTGTATGTTTGTGTTATACATGTATCAGTGCCACATATGGCGAAAAGTATGTCTTGTGCCACAAGTACATATGACAGACTCATTCAGCCATACACATATATGCCATTGATACGCACACATGTTCTTACATTCCCAAACACCACACTGTCACTGACACACATGGCAGCCCTGTCAGAGTGTCCTTAGTCAAAGTATTTTGTTCAAATCATAGTCTTTGAATATATGGAAATTAGGCATACTCAATGAAACTGGGCATGGGGGTGTCTGGAAACATTGCATGAGTGGCTTGCTTGGCCTTCAAGAGCTCAACAATGATTTTCACTGATCAGTAGTAGCTCTCACTACAGCATTTGGAGCAAAACAAGCACCCAAACTTGATGGATATGTACACTTAATTTGTTTTTAACTGCAGTACATGAACACAACCATATGGCATCAACCTTAGATGCAATTGGCACAAATCGATGAAAAGAATACTGCCAGAGAATCTGCCACATACTCTGAAAAGTTTCCTTCATAATCTTGAAAACCTTGCAGTGTAATCCTAGAAGCTCTGAAAATGGTAAACTCTAAAGAACGGTTCTGGGGCTGTCATTATGATGAGAAACTAAGGGGCCGATTTTGATGTCGACATCGGTCTGGAACTGGGACCGACCGATCTCCTGTCAGCGGTCCCAAACCAGCAAGTAGGATGTGACCGAACACTGTTCGGTTGCACTCCTATACTTTACAATGGGAACATGCATTCCCCCCAGAATGCATGCTCTCATTGTAAAGAGCGGAGGTGCATTCATCCCTGCCCCCGGGTGACGCGATCAACAGGGGGGCACCATAGGTGCCCCATCGGCCGTCACCCGGTGGCCTTGCACCCATAGGGGCCCTGCTGTGGGCCCCCAAGTCGACTTCCCACAGCCTTTCTGTGTCGGAAAGGTTGGCACAGAAAAGCTGTTGGAATCTGACATTGTAATTCCTTGGGTGGAAAGAGCTGCCCTTGGGATTACAGGATGCTTTCCAAATGGCAGACGGACTGTCCGAGCCATCGTAAGCCATTCGGAAATCCTGTTTGAATTCATTTCCGACCGACTCCATCAAAATGGGTCAGTCGGGAATGAATCCAAACAGGAGATTACAATGCCGTAGGAACGGCTCCGATGAGGGTCGGAGCCATTTCCTACGGTATTGTAATCGGCCCCTTAGAAACATTTCCCATATTTCACGATTTTCTTCAATGAAAGCACCCAAAAATGTAACATATATATTCACAATAAATAACAAAGATTAAAGTAAAGTTATATATAGTTCTTTTAATAATTAAAACAGTTTTTTTAAACAAAAACATTGAAATTTACCAGTTAAATATGACTCCACTTTAACCTTCGTTTTTTGGGGGGGAATTTCAATGTTTTTTTTTAACATAAAGTAATATCTTATTATGATACGTATGCTGCAGTGTGCAGTGGATGAGGTTGGCCTCGATGCCCCCTGGAGATGGCCAACTCTCCACTGTGCTTGACCTTTGTGTCCAGTGTGGAGTTGGCTGAAGGGCCTGGTCTCCAAAGGGCGGCCAAGCCCCTCTAGCCCCTTGAACAGAAAACCATCCATAGACCTAACTCCACATTGTCCCTTTTAAAATTTTTATTTTTGGCCCGCAGGACTCCTGCAGGAGCAGAGGCCTGTGCTAGTTCCTGTGGTAACCTCGCAGACCCGCATGGTGGCTGCGCTGGCTTTTGTGCACAGGCAAGGCCCCTATCATGTCCACTTATATGTGCTTTATTTTGCAGGACTTGGTGAACGAGCCCCCGGGTCCTGTGATGGCAGCTGCAACTTTTTTCTTCAAGTTGTGACCAGCCAATCACATTGCTTGGTCCCGGGGGTGTCCCACAGGACCAGTCAATCAAAATGCTTTTTTGTTGTTTTTCCCCACAGGATTCTCGCAGCAACATATATTGCTTTATTTTAAACCTTAGGTTCTATAAAACAGCTGAACAGATTATGCCAAATAACAAAATGCAAGCTTTCTGGATAAATACCTAGCTTTCTTCCACATTTGGTGTAAATCTGTTCAACTGTTTTTCTGTAAATTTATCTAATGTTTTCCTAATGGAAATTGCATTGGGGAAAAATAAAATTGGGAACCCCTCCCCATCCCTCTTCTTCTTGGCTCCCACTTGGCGGATCACCCAGAAACATTCCAGGAAGGAGCTGAGGTGGATAAACGTTTTTTTGAAAGTTTTGTGAAGCATCATCAAACAGTGCCAAAGTTATTAGCAAAATAAAAATCACTCTTTCTATGTAAACCGACTTACAAATAGTTACTGCCAGTGTCTAACATATATATAAATATATATTTTTTAATAATAAAGAACACACACATGGCCTCCAGTCACACCCTGTGCCCAACTTGCTGCAGCAGGCTGACCCCACGCTTCCCATGGCCTTCGGCGCTCAGCAACAGGTGTTTGCCCTAGGGCCAATGAGCATGGGTTTTGGTTGCAAGATTTTGCCTTTGGCCTGGTACTGCAGCTAACTCACTATAGGAAAACATATTGGGCCTTACATTTAATAGAGGCAAGCTTTATATTTGATTTTTGTTGGTGGTTCTCAAAAGAACATCTTTCTTTTGTCTTTTTATGGGAGTGAGGTTCGGTTTTTTTGTTTTGTTATTTTTACTTTTTGAACTACTGTAGTGGCAAAAGGTCACCTTTAAAATGTTTTCTTTTACATGATGGAATTTGTTGAAGTGCTCTCCCTTTGTCTCTTTTCCCAAATTCTCATTCCCTCACTCCACACCACATGTGGACGCTGCACTCTATGCAACAGAGAGTGAAAACACTCAGGTGTTGGTTAACCTCTTCTTGTTTGGTATGTTGAAATATGTAAAATGTGCTAGCATTGTGTGAAAATTGTCTTTGATAATTTGAGTTTTTAATGATGCATAGAGTCGTAACCAATGAACTAATGATGTTGCACTTGTAATGAGTTACCTTGGTCACTTAGAAGTGTAAAATAATGCTATGAATAGTTATGCCACATTTACGTGTAATGCACCTTTATTTTTAAAATAGATGTCTTTCTGGTGTTCTACTCAACTTGCTTCAACACACTCCCCCCTCCCAATCAGTGTCTCTCTGCAAAGCCATCTGTCCCCTTGTTTCCAGCATCAAGTGAATTACGTCAATGTATAAGCAATATACAACATTGTTAGAAAACATATATTGTAAATGAAGCTTCTATTGTGTGCACAAAGTATCATTTTCAAGGCCTTCCACTAGAAGCCTTAGTTTATGTCATGCTATTTCAATGAGCCATTGTTTAAGAAATGTTTCATTTGTGCTGCACATCGCTGGAGTGCATTTGATGAGGGAACAAGTGGAATATTTTTCTTACCTTAAAAACAAAGTAGTACTAAAGCTGTAGAGCATTTAGTTGTTTCTGATTTGCCAATGTGACCCTAACTATTATCATAACATGATGAATTTGCAGAATCAATAATAGCTTGTGAGATTTGTCTATAAATCCTGTGGGTATTTGACTTTCATGGGTTTTTCAAGGGATTTTCTTCTCATTATTTTCATTGGAGATTCTTTTACTAGTTTCCTTGCAGGCAACTTGACATGCTTCTCTTTTGCCCTTTAACATACTAATGGGAAGCTGTCAGTACTTTTATAAGTTTGACACATACTATTAAGTTTTCTGATTTTGTATGTATATCTCTGTAATTTGGTCTTCATGGCATTTCATGCATTTATTCTCTGTACAGCATTTTGCTTTATTTTCTTCTAAAAGCCTTTATGCTTCTAATATTTTATTCTGTCTAACTCTGGTAAATTGTGTTTTCCTGAAGAGGAGTGCAGTCTCTTAACTGCTAGATCAACTAGAGACACTGGAGCCTTATTATTTTAGTGAAATACCTCAGTGAATAAATATTGGGGTTTAGATGATTGGGATTCGGCTCCCACAGGTAAGCATCTCATACAGTAGGCTTGACAGTATGCCACTCTACTCTGCCCCTGCTCTGGACCTCTCCCACTGGTACTTCATGTACGCCCTCTCATGTTTCAACCGGAGGTGTTGTTGTATGGTTGATGTCTAAGTGGCCTTATGAGCTTTTGCTCACAGTGCTTTCAGGTAACCACAAGGGTGTTCAGTTTCTTTTCACCTGGGGGATAGATGTAAAGCTCCCAAATGATGGAGTTCTTTGTTGCCAGTGAGAAGGCACTGTTTGTTGTTCTCATCGGTTACTGGCCTCTCAACCAAAGAGAATTTCAGAAGTTAAAAATGTAAAATAGTCCATGGACATCTACGTTCTGCACAAGATGTACACCCATTTTTACTAGATGCGTCTTGTGATACGTCTCATGAAAGACGCAGTTCTAAAAAAGTTGCAATCATTATCAATGACCCCTTAAAAATGATATGTGCCACAAGGGAACATGTAAATGGGTCATTTTATATGGGGAATTTTTTTAAAATTATGAGACCCCCAATTGTTTCAGTAGTTAGCAAACTATTTTTTGATGACGCAGACTTGAAATACCCAAAATGTGCCAATAGTCCGTAGCCTTAACAATTAGGCCACGGACACAGCACACCTAAGTTGGTGTCCATGGTCTACAAAATCTACAACTAGACTGCAGACTATGGGTGCCATCTTGAGTGAGTCCACAACACAGTCGTCAAGGCCATGGACTATGAATGCCATTTTAGGTTTAGGGGTCCACTGTCTCGAAAAATAGTTCATAGACCATGGCAACATGTTTTGTTTTTGTGTTTTGAGCACCCCCGCAAAGGTCCTCCCTACCATCACCTGGGGGACCGGCTGTCCTCATCCTGCCCTCTTGTGGCTACTTTTTCATTTCTTATATGTACACCACAACCCGTAATAAAAATATAATACATGTTTTTTTTTACATTAAAAATTTATACACATAAACCTTTATAAAATAGTTAAAAGTTAGATAGTCTTTAAAATAAATCATGTTATAATTAATTTAAAAAAAAATATTTATATTTCAGAAACACTAAGGGCCCTATTACGAGTCTGGCAGTCCTAGGACCACCAGACTCACGGTGGCACGGCGTAGGCGGATCCAGCCACTGTTGCACCAGCAGTCCACTGCCCTATTGCGACTGGGCAGTCGGACCACCCTGGGACCACCGGCTTTGCCAGGGAACCACGTTCCCTGGCGTAGGAGTGATGATCAGAGGCCGCAATATGCTTGGCGGGACCGCCACAGTCCCGCCAAGCATAATATAAGTTTCCTCACCGTCAGGATTTTCATGGCTGTTCCACTGCCATGAAAACCCTGGCGGAGAGGAAGCGGTGCCTTAAACATATGTGGATGCACACAAGGGGCATAATATATGCCACCCTGTGTACATGCACATAGGTTCCTGCACGGCATGGACTTTCGAGTACATGCTGTGCAGGAACCTTACAGTGTGGTCCCATTGCGGTGACTTTTAAATGGCACCGCCGCCTTTAAAAAAGGCACCACCATTGGATTGCCACGCTGACTGCCTGGCAGACTACTAAAAAGTCATAATCTAGCAGGCGGGCGGCGTGAGCTTTGGCAGAGGGGTGGCACAGCAGTTTGCACTGCTGCGCAACCACTCTGCAAAAAACTCATAATCAGGGCTAAAGAGTCTGATTCCGATCTTGTCGGTCGATGGACAGCCAAACCTAGGGTGGCGCAGAGGTGGCTGTGCACACCGGCGGTTCAACCTCCATACTCTGAGTTTGACTGACGGACCGCCATTGGACCGCTGTAACCATTGGGGATCTGTGATCCCTTGCCGTGGTGCAGCAGTGCACCGACAAGCATATTATGAGTTTCCTCCCCGCCACAGTTTTCATGACATTGAGCCCACCATGAAAACTGTGGCTATGAGGCAACTAAGGGGGCCCTACAGGGCCCCCTGGTGCTTGAGGGCCATGGGTATTTCATGTAGGAGGGCACATGGTGTGCCCCCTTGTCTGCATGCAGACCCAGTTCCTGCACGCTATGGATTAAATCAGGGGTCTCCAACGAGTAGCTCGGGAGCTACTGGTAGCTCACCAGCACCCTCAGAGTACCTCTCAGAGGTGTAGTCTAGCATCTCATTCAGACAGTCTGTGCATATTAAAGACAGCAGTACTGCTAATCTCAAGACCATTAGAGTGACAGCCAGGCAAACCAAAGACGCATCTCATGATAATCAGATAGACACTCTGCCAGCATATGGGGTCTGCAAATTCACCATATGTCTCCAGTCTCAATCTAGCCAAGTACCAAGAAGAATCGACATGTTTTAAACCCTGCTCTATGAGTCCACCCTGTGTGTGAATAATGGGCCATGAAAGAAGAGTGACAGCAATAGCGTGAACAGTAACTGGTGCTGACCCACCAAGGTTTTGGACGACAGGATCCAGAGTGAAAAACATTGTTATTTAGGTGCATGATCAGTCAAAGAGCGGAGAAGAACAGGGTATGGATACAGAGCTGAGACAATTAATATCCCCATCAGTGCACATTTATGTGTGTCTGTGTGCATGACATTGTGTCCCTTCATAATAAACAGTATCGCTCACTTGAAAGCTTTTCCTGGTGTCAAGGACAACAGAAGTATAAGCTGCCCCCCTCCCATCATAACAGGTTATACTCTGGCACAGTTGTGTGTATTCATGTCATAATAGTGTGTATGGCTTAAAAAGGGTTTTCCTTGGCCATTTTTGGCATTCTTGGTCTAGCTGTGGCATTCTCGAAGCCATCTCTGACATATTAAGAGCATAATAGGCCTACTTGTAGATATCCCTGACAAAGGTGGCTGTCCCTCTCATAAAAATGGCAATGCCTGATAGTTGAAAGATAATTCAATCTTAGTAAGCTTAGTTGGGGCGACCTATTGCTGTGGTTATGTCCTTTGGGCTCAAGGGCATGTGATGCTTTGGGTGTTATTTCATAAATTCGGGAGAGGCATTTATTACCGATGACATTTATCCTGTGGTCACTAGTGATAATCTTGCTTAGGTTGTGTCATATCTGATCACTATTTTACAGTGATAAAATATGCTAGTAGCTCGTGAGGACTTTACTTGAGCAGAAGTAGCACTCACTACAGAAAAGGTTGGAGACGGTCCATGCCATGCAGGAACTTGCTTTAGCATTCCCATTGCGGTGCCTTTTTATTAGGCACCACCTTGGGAACAACAAAGGGCCGCCTGCCAGACAAAGAGGTAACTAGTAATCTGGCAGACCACGAGCGGTGAGCTTTGGCGATGTTGGAGTGGGGCGGTGCCGTGCCGCCCTGCTCCTACACCGCCAAACTCAGAATCAGACTCTAAATTACTTTTTGGGTTGTGAAAATAGTTTTTGATGATCAAAACTGATTTTATTCTTATTTTCTTTTAGGTATGGTGTGTTTTATGTGAGTTCTATAAATACTATTTTTTTAAAAGTGTAATAATTCAAAATCTAAATAATGTTGTATTTGTATTTTTGCTATATTAATGTAATACTTGTTTTAAAATGTTACAATATTTAATTAAAATGTACTTTTTGACTACATTTTGGAAGTACATTTTAACCATCCCACCCTCCAGTATATGTTATTTCCCAAAGGTTTGGAGTTAGAATAGTAAATGTGACATACATGCCCTTGCTTCCCTCCTCTCCAAAGAATGCACTTTTCCCAACATCTTTTAGAAGGGAGTTAGAATAGTACATCTGACCCACTTTAAATATGTCCTTTCCCCAATGTTTGTTAGACTGTAAGTGAGGATATAAAAGTTGAGGCATTCCCACAACGTATGCATTTTCCCCAATGTTTGTAGGATTGTAATTCGGGCTGGACTGTTCCCATTGGGCGCAGGGTCAAGACTGAGTTGCATATGGCTGGGTCCAAACTAGAATGGAATGATGAGCAAAAAAAACGATGGATTTAGGCCCTGATCTCTGTACTGTGGTGAATGTATGACCTTGTTCTGCCTTCTGTCCCTCAATTGTTCTTTTTGCATTTGTCACCCCGAGTGGGATGGGTATGCCGAGACGTGGGTCCCATGCTCTCCATGCCACTGGAGTCAAGCTATCCTGGATGATGAGGGCTGAAAGCCTGAAACCGGTCCTAGGATGCTTGTTTCCAGTCCAGGGAGGACCTGGCCTGGCAGTTCGGGCTGGACTGTTCCCATTAGGCATAGGGCCAAGACTGATTTGCATATGACTGGGTCCAAACTGGAATGGCATGGTGAGCAAAAAAACAATAGGATTTAGGCCCAGATCTCTGTACTGGGGTGAATGTATGACATTGTTCTGCATTCTGTCCATCAATTGTTCTTTTTTTCATTTGTCACCCCGAGTGGGACAGGGTATGCCCAGATGTGGGTCCCATGCTCTCCATGCCAATGGAGTCAAGCTATCCTGGCTGATTAGGGCTAAAAGCCCGAAACCGGTCCTAGAATGCTTGTTTCCAGTCCAGTGAGGACCTGGCCTGGCAGTTCGGGCTGGACTGTTCCCATTAGGCGTAGGGCCAAGACTGATATGCATATGGCTGGGTTCAAACTGGAATTACATGGTGAGCAAAAAAACAATGGATTTAGGCCCAGATCTCTGTACTGGGGTGAATGTATAACATTGTTCTGAATTCTGTCCATCAATTGTTCTTTTTGCATTTATCACCCCGAGTGGGATGTGTAGGGTCCCATGCTCTCCATGCCACTGGAGACAAGCTATCCTGGCTGATGAGGGCTGAAAGCCCGAAACCAGTCCTAGCAGTTCGGGCTGGAGTGTTCCCATTGGGCACAGGGTCAAGACTGATTTGCATATGGGTGGGTCCAAACTGGAATGGCATGGTGAGCAAAAAGACTATGGATTTAGGGCCAGATCTCTGTACTGGGGTGAATTTATGATATTGTTCTGCATTCTGTCCATCAATTGTTCTTTTTACATTTGTCACCCAGAGTGGGACAAGTATGCTCAAACATGGGTCCCGTGCTCTACATGCCACTGGAGTCAAGCTATCCTGGTTGATGAGGGCTGAAAGCCCGAAAACGGTGCTTATTTCCAGTCCCGGGAGGACCTGGCCTGGCAGTTCGGGCTGGCCTGTTCCCATTGGGCGCAGGGTCAAGACTGATTTGCATATGGCTGGGTCCAACCTGGAATCGCATGGTGAGCAAAATTACAATGGATTTAGGCCCAGATCTCTGTACTGGTGTGAAAGTATGACATTGTTCTGCATTCTGTCCATCAATTGTTCTTTTTGGATTGTAGTCCGCATACTGCATTTAATTTTTTGTGTTTTAATGTTATTGGATTGGAGAAAGGTTACTACATGTTACTCTGGTTTTTTTTTTAGTAGATCAAACATTTTCATTTGAAAAGTAAACGCATTCACATTATTTTAGTTCTTTTTTATTTTATGCATATACATTTTTTCCAATTTTGTGTTATTGTAGGAAAACCAGGGTGTTGGTATGTCTGGGATCCACGCTATCCTTGTTGTGACCCAATATGACACTGGTACATGCCTCACAAATGGCTAAACCCCAAGAGCCATTGTAAAAAGTGAGTTTTAGGTAGAGGGTGGAGGTTTGTACCCCTTAGTTCTGAAATAATTGAAAGGTAAGATCCTTATTGTTTAGTTTCTTGCTTTAATTTTTCTTTGTTACAGCTTGTAACATTGGGAAAAGGAACAGAAAAGACAGCCGACACGTGTTTCGCCCGGAGACCTATTTCTCAGGACCGCAGAGACCTCGTTGCACATCTAAACAGATCGCTCTTTGCAGCTTTAACGGACTTTCTCTACTACTCTTGCCTTGAAAAAGCCCTCGGCCAATTGGCCTCAAAGCGAAGCACGTGTCGGCTGTCTTTTCTGTTCCTTTTCCCAATGTTACAAGGTGTAACAAAGAACAATGGAAGCAAGAAACTAAACAATAAGGATCTTACCTTTCAATTATTTCAGAACCAAGGGGTACAAACCTCAACCCCTGTACCTAAAACTCAATTTTGTGTTATGTTTGTATAGAGTTTTTAAATATTTTGTTACATATTTCGAAATACTTTTTTGGAAAGATTTAATAAGTTTAAATATGTTTTTATTTTGTTTAAAGGATTAATACCTATACATGTACATATTGAGCTTTATTATTTAATATAAATTAATAATGTTATATTTTACATTTATGAATTCGTTTTATCTAATTAAAATAAAAAATATATATATTAGTTTTTACATAGCAAAAATTTAGCCTAACAGCATTTTAAGTTATTTGCCCAGAATCACAGGATGTTAAGCCAAAGTTGGGATTCAAACCTGATTCCCCAGTTCTAAAGTCAGCAGCTCTAGCTCCTGCGCCACTCCTCCCCTCTAACTGAAACAAAGTTTTTGTATTGAAAGGTAAAACATTTTTTTACGCCATATGTAGTTTTAGCAATAACTTCTTAAAACGGTAAATATGTATGTTTTTATGATATGTATATCGTTTTTAATATATTACTTTTTGTAAAAAAAAAATAACATTACCATAATGAGAATTATAATTACGTATATATACTTGCTGATATAATGGTTTTTTAAAAAACTTTTATTTAAAGATTTTTCCCAACAGAGACAATCAAAGCATCTGGAGATCCGCAGATATACACATTCCGCCACAGCACAATAGTTTGTATCATACTGTAACCTTGAAAACATACATAATAGAATAGGAATAATACCAAAAGTACAACACTACTGCGTGGTGGGGGGCTCTGGGTCACTTTGCAAGCTCACTGACATCTGGTCTAACACGTACAACTTCAATGGCTGTCAGATATCAAGAGGGCGAGAGGCAGGGGATTGCAACTGGGCGTACAATTCTGAGTTGGTGTTATAATAAGTCATGCTATACAACCATCCCTTTACAGTGAGGAGCGTTTGCTGCCCCAAAAAATGGCGACCTCTCTTTTGGCCAACAATAGTGCGAGGGCGCAAAAACGCCGACAGGATTTGAGGAGATCTCTGACACATCCCAATAGGGCCATGAGGGGAGAGGGAGGGAGGGGCCGGTCCACCATTGAAGATATTGCCTCAAAATCTTTACCCCAAAACTTGGGCGACCCTAGTGCAGGACCATGCCATATGCGCAAAGTCTTCCATGGGGGTCTTACACTGAGGACAAGCATGAGGCCTGGTGGGGTCCATACAGTGGACCATGCTTGGGGTAACATACGCCAGCCGAAGAAATTTAAAATGTAAAAATGTATGCCTATAATTAAAAGAGATTTTAAGGGTTTGGCCACAACAATAGTGCCATTGGGTGTCTGACAGGGGCTGGCCCAGGTCACGCTCCCACATCTGTCGCAGTTTCAGGAGAAGTGTGATAGCGGCTTTACACATTTCAGACATTAAGTGGTTACCACTGACATCCTTAATGAGGAGAGACAATGAGGGGAAGTCAGGAGGCTCCACAGGGTAAGTCGGAATAGAAGACCTTAGAGCACTCAATACCGGCACAAAATGAAATGGTCAAGAAAGGTGGCGTCTGAGGAGCGAGTATCCTCACAGCGCGAGAAGATATGATTGTTCGGAAAAAAATCCCCATCAGTTATAGCGCTGAGAGAGTGGAGGGGAGGGCAAGGTCTGCCTCAGGCCTGATATACGGAATTCGAGCATCAGCATAAAACGACTGGCGCAAAAAGCTACACTGCGCAATCAAATAATCAATACGGAATTTAGGAACCCCAAATTCCCCGCGAACAAATGGCAAAGTGAGGGCATCCCAGCTGACCTCGGGCTGTATACCCCCCATACCAGGCGCAGCAGGTGAGAGCGAAGGGTCGCAAAGAAGCTCCCATTCAACGGAATAGGAATATTCTGACACAAGTATAAGATTCGTGGGAGTACAACCATTTTGACAAGAGCTATCCTGCCGGCCATAGATAAGGGAAGTTTCAGCTAGCGATCGATGCTGTCAGAGAGTTTCTCCAAGGCCGGCCCATAATTGAGTTGAGTAATTTGTGATTGGTCTTTATGAATGTGTACGCCAAGATACTTGACAGAGTCGGCACACCACTTAAGGGGGAACTCCGAAGTGTGGTTGCAACTTGCATCAGTCAGAGGAAATACCTCAGACTTCCCCCAGTTGATTTGCAATCTCGACAGGGCGCCAAAACGGGTGAATTCAAATTGTCATCTGGTTGTCGAACATACAGAATTACGTTATACGTGTAAAGGGTAAGTAAGAGGAGACCCGTGTTGAATTGAATACCCCTATGGCGGTGTTTCTCTAAAAGGTGCCGGATGAGGGGGTCCATTGCAAGTATGAAAAGAAGGGGAGAGAGAGGGCAGCCCTGCCGGGTTCCTCTGGACAGCATGAAGGGGGAGAGTGTGAGCTGTTCAACCAAATTCTGGCCGGTGGACCTGTATAGAACAATGATTTCATGGAAATAAACCTGGGTGGAATGCCGAGCTGCACCATCGTAGCTCTAAGAAAGGGCCACTCCAGTGAGTCAAAGGCTTTCTCAGCGTCCATAGGACCACAGCAGCCGGAAGGGAAGGGTTGACACGGTGGAGGGTGGCAAATAAAGTGCGCAGTGGACCGGCGAGGGATAAAACCTGCCTGTGCAGGCGATATCATCGTGTCAAAAATGAGGGAGAGCCTATTGGATAGCATTTTTGCTAGAATTTTGTAATAAAAAGTCAGCAGCGAAAAGGGCCTAAGGGTGTAAGATTCACACTGCTGCGGGTCTTTGCCGGCTTTGGGAAGGAGTATGATAACCGCTTCACGCAGCGTGGGGGGAGTTCACCACACTCAATGGCCTCATGAAACAAATCAATAAGGTGCGGGCGAGGATCTTTTTGAAAATTTTGTAAAAACATATATGGAACCCATCTAGACCGGGCGCTTTAGAGCCGTCCATGTCTTTGATGGCTTAGAGCACTTCTTCAACCATGAAAGGCTCAGCGAGAAAGTCTATGTGCAGACGGTCCAGCCATAGCATGGCTATCTCGTAAAGATAAGTGTTACTGGCAGCCGGATCAGGGTCAACTCTGGTTTTATAGAGTTCCTGATAGTAAGAAAACACCCTGTCGGTAATACCATTACAGTCAGCGATCAGTGCGCCCCGAGCACCGGACAGAGCGGTGATATACTAGGGCCCGCGGTTGGGGTGAATCAGTCTCGCTAGTGTACGCCCCGGTCGTTCGCCCTTCCCATACCGCCGGGCTATGGTGTACTTCCCTAAAAAGTGGGCCTCCCTCTCTGCCGCTTCCTGAAATTCAGTCAACAGTGCTGCCCTACATCTAATGTATGAAACGGAGCGGGAAGTTTCCTGGGTTGCGTCCAGGGCAGCAAGCTGGTCTTCAATCCCTGCCAATGTGCGGTAGAGGTCCTTTAAAATGCCGGCACTTTTAGCAATACAGATCCCCCTGATGTAAGCTTTAAAAGCCTCCCAAAGTGTGGCCTAAGAGTCCATGGTGTTTATATTAAGCTCAAAATACTCTTCAACAGCAGCATGCAACTCTGCTTCGAAAACGGAATCTCGCAAGGACATCTCGGGAAACCGCCACTGCCACATCCTGTCCCCGGCTCCCGGGATCTGCAACCCAAGGACCACTAAAGAATGATCCGAGAGTGTGCGAGGGAGGTGGGAGACCGAGCACAACCAGGTGGCTACGCCGGGGGTGAATAACCAATAGTCCAAACAGGTCAAGGTATTGTGCGGGGCAGAATAGTGCATGTAATGCGAGTGACACCACGCGTCAGTGAGGCAAAAAGCATCAATCAGTGTTGAAAGGGTTCTTCTGGCCCTGTTGTTTGGAGTCTGGGGAGTTGGCAGTGCTGTCTAAATGGGAATTTAACAGAATATTTAGGTCACCACCTAGGATTATGTGATCAGCCCCCATTGTGTCGATGCGTGAATGGAGCTCAGTATAAAAGTCTGGGTTGTCGATATTGGGAGCATACACGTTTACCAGGAGTAGTGTATGGCCGAGGAGCCATCCCTTTGGCAAAATGTACCTACCACCCGAGTCCGAGTGCACCGCAACAGTTCTAACTGGTAACCTCTTATGTACTAGGATCGAGACTCCCCTTGAGTAATTACTGTACCCTGCAAAATACCTGTTGGAGCCCAAACCAGCGGCAACATTTGGAGAGGAGTGGGGGGGGAGGTACGTCTCATGGAGAAAACCTACATTGGTCTGGTGACGCTAAAAGTAGTGGAGCCCCTGCTTGCGCTGGCGGGTATCATTAAGCCCCCGAACATTCCAAGATAACAGGGTGATGCTCTCAGTGTGGCATGTGCTACGTGACGTTGACAAAAGTCTGGGCAGAGCTGACTAGTGGATCAAAAGACAATCTTGTAAATTTAACGAATAGATCAAATAAGGGAAAAGAGATCAATAACCTACAACATTCCCACCCCCACCCATCCCCATACCCATTACTCAGGGGAAATCCCAAATATAAGCATGAAAAACAATACAGCAATCAAACCGTACAGTACGTAATAGGTGCAAAAAGTACAGGGGGGAGGCAACGCTCCGAACAATTCCCGGGCCTGCAGAAGTGTCATTTTTAAAAATCGTAAAGGCACACATCCAGCAGTCCCAGAGAGAGGTCTTGAAAAGAAGCAAAAAGAGAAAACAGGAGGGTCTGTACTTATCCACGCATTGAAGCGGTGAGGCGCTATCCGTGCGCAGAGAACAGTTCGGTGCTATCACCAGAATCCGAAAGGTGAGGAGAGTGATCCGGTGTGGGCGATCTGTGTGGCTGGACATTATTTGACCGGTGTCTGAGAAGTTCCTGCACCTCGGCCGGGGAGTCAAAGATCCTGGATCTCCCGTCAATGTCCACCTTCAAGCATGCAGGGTAGATCATCCCGTACCTTAGGCCGGCTTTTCGAAGAGCAGCCTTGACCACCCCAAACTTTCGACGGGCCTCCTGAACTATCGCGGTGAAGTCCGGTTACAAGGAGACCGATGAACCCTGCCATTCCAGAGACCCCCGCTACCGGGCCAGGCGCAGCGCAGTATCCCTGTCCCTGAAGTTGAGAAGCCGTGCCATGATCGGACAGAGAGGGCACTCAGGATTGGGACGCGGGCCAAGGGTGCGATCTGCCCTTTCAACGACAAAAGTGGGAGTGAAAGAGTCACAATCAAACAGATCACATAGTAGGCCCTCCACAAACCCATCCAGCCACCCGGTGTTCGTGGATTTCGGAATACCCACAATTTGTATGTTGTTGCGCCTCCCCCTGGCCTCCAAGTCCTTGTTCTTCATGGCCATGGTCTTGAGCACCCTCTCCATCTGGGCCGAACCATCTTCAAGAACGGAAACTCTGTCCTCCACGGTATCCAAGCGCACGTCGTGCTTATCAAGCCTGGCCCCCATCACGTTGAGTCTCCTATCCAGGGCATTGAAGCTCGTGTCAAGGGCTGTAAATTCGGCCCGCAGTTCTGCCATCAAAGCCTCATTGCCATGCACCGGTGGTTGGGGAGTACCCTCTGACTCACCCCTCTCCACCATTGTGTCGCCAGGGGGAACAGCGCTGCTTGCTGCCTTTTCAAACGGTATCTTCCTCTGTTTCAGGTCTACCTTCCCCATGGCAATAGCGGGGGAGAGTGAGAGCAGCGCAGGGGGATGCCTGGGCCAGCGGGGGGAGGGCGTCGAAGGAAGCATGGTGCAGTAAGCTGAGGTGGGGCCAGCCGGTCCGGTGGTGCACAAAAAACACAAGGGCGGAGCACGCCTGAACAAGGGTGCTGCCCAGAGGGAGAGGGAAAGCCCAGCGGGGTCTGAGTCTGTGGCTCAATGCAGCGGTCCGTGCCCAATGGTAAGCAAATCGAGGTGCAAAGGCACCATCATGCGGGGCTGCAGAGTCGCTGTATGGGGGCCAAAGTCACCAAAAATGAGCCAAAGGGGGAACCAGGCCACTGAACAGAGTGGAGAAATGCTGGGTGGAGGAGTGGGAGTGGTGTCCGCAGTGGAGTGGGGGTCCCCACCATGATGCGGCTGGTCCCCAGGCTCACCCGTGGACCCTGTCACCACTGGGCCTCCGGTGGTATCAGGTGGGGCTCTGCACACTGGGTGGCTGGTACTCAATGCTCCCGGCCCCCCTAGGCACACAGAGGCATGCTGTACGCCAAGCAGCGCTGGTCCGAGGTGTTGCAGGCAGGCCTGGCGAGGTCAGGGAGTGTTGCGCCTCCTCGCGCCCACGGACGTGTAACTCCGCCGGGTCGAAGGACTACTCTAGGCTCCGTAAGGTACAGCAGGCCCCAAAACGCAGCACGGTGCCATTGCCAGTTCCCGGTCACCTGGAAACATCAGGAAAGGCTCAGCAGAGACCGGAGGTGCTACGCAGGACAATGCGCCTCATGCCACGGCAATTCAGCGTCTGGGGCCGCCGGATGGACCAAATCCTCCGGTGAATCAGACAGAGCTCCGGATCTACGTGGCCATCTTGGTCCGCGGTCAGGCCACGCCCCCACATGCTAATATAAAGTTGATATTTTGGACCGTGATATTTTTGCACTTTACAGACATGTATGTATGTGTGTGTGTGTGTAAACAGACATGTAGTCAATATTTTTGATGTCAATATTTTGACAACAATCTTTTTGTACCATGATTTCTTTTGTAGTGGATCACACAACCTTACCCTTTAGGATTTCTCAGCATTGCTACCATATTTTAGAAAGCCAACACTTCTCTATAGGACTGTCATGCCGTTATTATAAAATCATCATATCTCTTGCTGTTAGTCAGGGGAAAACCTAGCTAACCCTCAGTTGCTGATGTCTTTGGTTTAATCGTTTAAGTCTGGTGGTGTGGAAAGGTAGCTCAGCTTTCCCTAATTGAGAAAATATTTAACCTGGGTATATATTATAATAAATAGTGTTCTATGCAACGCCATTTATAAAAGTGCTTAATTTATAAGAGATTACTATTATTCGCCTTTTCTTTATGAGGCATGATGAGAAAATTACAGTTCTTAAAATCAGTATACCTGTACCACCAAAACCCCTTCGCATCCGTAAATATGGCTGGGTGCTTGCCCCCACAGCCACTCCTGGTGTAGCCATGGATAGGTGGTTAGTGTGTTTTTTGTCCTTGAGTTCAAAAATACACTTTTAGGTGTGAATGTTTTTGTGGTCCTTGTGAATCATCGTAAAGCAATAGAAGTATTTAGTTCAATAGTTAAAGACCTTACTCTTTTTTTAATATTAAAGAACTACAGCTCATTGACTGATGACAATTTCCAGCCTTTTTGAAGTATGCCTAGATTATCCTTTCACTCACCCTCCCTCCAATGGCTATATGAACGGGGCTGCCACTGTGTCCAATACTTCTGGGCCGTTTTTGTGCCAATGTAGGCGATTCCTGGCCTTGCGTGCCTGGGGAGCCACGCTTGATCCGAGAGGGGGCGACAGGCCACAGCACGGTCCATATGAAACCAATGCTTGTCACTTTCATGCACTACCCACTCCGAGACGAAGCGGATATGTGTGGCCCAAAAATATTCTGAGAGGTTAGGACATCCCAGCCATCCCCAGTCGCGAGGAAGCATAAGCACTGAGTTAGAGAAACGGGGGCACTACCCCCCTCCCTCAAATAAAGGAGTGAATGTCCCGTTGGAGGCGCAGGATTTCATCTTGAGGGATCGGCATAGGTAGGCATTAGAGTGGGGTTTTTGTAAGAGAGACATCGTGACCGCATTTAAACGGCCGTGCAAAGAAACCTGGAGGGGTTTCCAACCGCAAATGTCTTCCAGAACATACTTCCGGCATTCAGGCCAATTGATCAACGACCAGGTAGTCACAGTTGAAGTAAGCCGGAGGCCCAGGTATTGGTTGAATTTAGGGGCCCATCGGACGGGTGTGAGGGATTGGATCGGCCTGTGGCAAGTCCTAGTAATGGAATTGCTTTCACATAGAATAACCCACACTGAGGGGAAGTTCACCCGTCTTTGGCAACCTTTTGCACAATATTTCTCCAGTTTAGAATACACATGCCTTACACCTCCAAGACTTAAAGCTCTCCAGCTCTTTGACTGAGCTTCCACTCCTGGTCTACAGCCTTGCTCACCTTCTCCTCCCCTCCACCTGCTCTGTGATTTGGCCCCTCCAGGGTTGAGGGATTACAATAGGCCTAAAAATAATGCGCTCCTTCTTTGTGCACGGTCTCCTCTTTTGATTCTTCTTCCTCTCCCTGTTAGGTTGCTCAGGGGATGCACCAGCACTCCTCTGCGATGCCTATACACTTTAGCCCATAAGTGAAATATGCAAATGTTCTTATTAGCTGTGGTGACCTCGTCAATGTAATGTACTGGAATATTGCGGCCTTGCTGTGTTCAAGGCACCAGGGCTCTCTTTTGAGTCTCTGTACAATAAAACCATCAATATTGAGAAGTTTAATTTAAAAAAATGAATCATTGCAGCAGGAAAAAGTAAAAAAAAACTGCCTGCAAAATGCACGTCTAGCCCTAAATTCCTAATATAAGAAATGTATGCCATATCACTGAGAATATATTCCCACCATAATTTGAATTAAGATTGGTTAACATTGGTTATAATAATCGCGTAGATACCAATCAATCAGATGCAGAATTGGAGATCTAAAGCCCAGAACAGTCTTCTTAACCTCTCACACATACGTACTCGTGAGTCTGATGAGCTTTTATTCGCTCAGGGGATTAACTGAGCCAATCAAATAAACACCAACTTCAAATATATTTAAATATATCAGATAATGGTAGCGGTGAGATTACATAAAGCAGTGTGTATGTTTGAGTTTATGAGTGGATGTGTACATGCATTCATTTGCTTTGTGTCTGAGTATTCTTATATGTTCTGGTGAGTGTGTGCATGGTATTGTATATATATACATTAATCGTCTCAAGTGATAGCTTTCAAGACCACATCAGATGTTCCAGAATTTCGAAAATCCCATATTTTGCAAAGACATGTCATATCCATATCGACATCATCCCACTGTCCCCCATAGACAGGGACACTGGAATTATGCGGCAGGAGAGGGCCAAATTGTGTAGCATGGTTGAGAAAATTATGCGCCAAGGAAAGGCAAATTATGCGGAAGAATGTGCCACATTTTGTAATAGTATTACTTCATTATTCCGCCATTTTTGAACTTGTAACACTTTCTCGGCTTTGGTTGCACCTCATTAGTACCAGTTTAAAACTCAAATATAACAATGAGCAACAGAAAGATGACCAGTCCAGCTTTTCAAAGCGCCCTCCATTGCGTGGCAACTCGTGTCGCTACATTTTTAGTAACGTTTGAACCGTATGAGCACGAAACAATATTGTTTGTTAAAATCTGCAGATTATGGATTATGGATTATGTTGCAAATGCGGCAAATTTATAATTATGTGAAAATCGTTGCGTCCGCCCAATCTTAGAATTCCTGTTGCCCTGCCTATAGATTTAACATTACGCTGTTTGAGAATCATCAACATGTACGACCCTACACAACCTATAGGACACTTTTTGTTCATGTGGGAACGACGTTAGGACGGTAGGGAGTGTCACACTGCACTATAATAACTCAATAAATAAACTCGATGATTTATAGGTTGTATTTGTGCCTCATATTTTTAACAGAGCCCTACAATTTGTTCTTTTAATTGCACTTTGAAACTTTCACAGCACATGTTTTTATCCATTAGTATGTCACTTTTTGTTCCTGCTGGCCTTGTATTAGTGGCTGCCTATTCCCATTGATAGTCTAGTCCCATTATTAGAAAAATCAGTTTGGGCTTATGTGTCAGACAGAATTAATTTTGAGATTTTAGCCCATCTTTTTCTTAAAAAACGAAACTCAGTAACGGTAAAGGCCTAATACATCAGGGTAAAAACATGTAAGTAAATGTAGAGCGACCAGGGGCAAGCTTTAGGACCCCCTACTCAATGTGGCCTTCTCTTAGCACCCGGTCATTATTTGACTTGATACCATTTGGGCCACCATCTACTGCTATCAATATCACTGTAGACTTATAAGCAGTCAATGTAGGGCTAGGCGAACATTCCCTGTACCATTTTACGGAGTAAAACCTGTGCGGTTTCCAAGACAGATCATCTGATAAAATGTTCCACCGAGGTAAAAATATAAGTCCGCCTTCTCCAGAGAGTTGTCACCATTCCTACCCGTTACAGATTCTTTTTCATCCTTGCTTTCTCCCTTTGCTACAGCTTTTCAGTCCTCTATTCCTCCTTTCCAACTTTCGTGTTTTTCTCTCTCTTACTCTGGTATAAGAGAGACGAATTTATGAGGTTTTGCCATAGGGCAGCAGCGCAAGGCCTTCCTGCTGCGCTGCCCTACGGCAAAAGAAAAGGGCAGGAATACGCCATATCTATCAGATATGGCGCGTTTCTGTAATTTTCCCATGCGCCGGCGCACAATGGACTGCTGTGCGCCAACGCAGGCACCTTTGCACCATGGTGCAAGGGTGCCTGCATTGCGGGGATGATTATTTTTGAGCAGGTAAAATTTCCTGCACAAAAACAATCACAATAGGCCTTTTTCTCTTTCTATGTGTGTTGAATACAACATACATACAAAAAGGAAAAATGAGGAGAAATAAAGACATTTCTCCTCGTTGTGCCTCCCTCAAGCCCTGGGGAGGTGTACGTTTTTGGAGCTGCCTCAGATTTACGATTTCTCGTAAATCTGGGGCAATGTCAAAAAGCCATCGATGTTGCTGGGAACGCCCCCAGCAACACAGCAACACCCATTGCACGCCCCATTAACGCAGAAAACTGCATTAAAGGGAACGATATTTATGAGGCAGCATCAAGCCAAAAAAATATGGAGCAGTCTCCTGCGCCATGGAATGTCACAAAAAGTGACAGAATCTGTTGAGGAAAAATAAGTACCAGTCCCCAAAAAAGTTGTGCAGACGAGCTCCACCTGCAATCACCGGCTCCGATTAATCACTGCTTGCTGGTATATGCAGTGCAGCTAGAAATCCAGAGTCAGAAACCTCGTCTGGGGTACAGGATCTTCCATTTCACCACAGGCACTCCAAGCTATGAGAGGAGAGCAGCTGAGCCTCCCTGCAGGCCCTACAGTGCTGTGAGACAGGGAGGAGGGGCGCTACGGCTTGCAAAACAAACATTTACATTTACATGTATTAGCATTACATGCTTTGAAAAATAGAAACCAATACTCTGCATAACAAGTCTCTTGATTTGTACTAAGTTTTCAGACATCTATATCTGTTTCATTGGCAGTTCTGAATATGTAAAACATGGCAATTATGACATTTACTTCAACTGCTGCATTTATAGATCATGTACAAAAGTTGTTTTTATCTTGTGTTTCGTGCAATCAAAGCTTGTTCTAAGCGAACATTCTTTTTCTTAAAAGGGCCAACGTAGTTTTATTTGGGTCATGTAATACGTTTTAGTGCAGAAATTGCAAATGCAGGACTGCTGGAAAGTCTTAAGGGGCACAGCTTTTAGTTTTTCTGTATCTGTGGGTGGCACGGCACCACTTAAATGGGAGTTTCTCGGTGTCTATTAGCATATCTTTTATATGCATTTAAAGGCATTTTTTTGATTACTTAATAACGGTGGCGCTGTTCCTGAATTTGCACGAAACTTTCCAAAAAGTATACCGGCTTGGGTTGTTCATGATAAGTTTCACGCAGATCCATCAAGAAGAGTTTGAAAAACGGGAGGGGCTCCCAAGAGTGATATCTTCCATTTTAACTCCCACAAGATTCTTTGCTCCTCGATACAGAAAAATGGCAGACTGGAACTGCAAAGCTTTTTGGTCACGTGATTTTTGATCTTCTTACATTAGGCCTACTTTACACTACATACCAGAATCCCTTTTTCTTAATCAAACTCTAAGTTTTAAACAATCCCTGGGGTTTGTGGTACTTGTTTTCGGCACCGCAAAACTCGGTCCTAATGTTGGTGGGAACAGTGAATCCTCCGCAAATCGCAAGTAGCAAAAAACATGAATGGAGACATCTGATTGGTTACACATTGAAATGAGCGTTCCAATCCTTTAGTAACAAGGACTCCAACCATATACAGACACCATTTTGTTTCTAACTTTCAAGACAGAAATACATAAGTAAGAAGGTAGTAGTGTAAGAATGTCATGGGACCAAAACCTACATAGTCAGGAGGCAGAATGTTCCCAACAACTACATATGTCTCCAAGCCATGAAGAAGAGGAGAAGGTAAAGAAGTGCCTACAACTTCAATGTCAGTTGAGCACACACCCAAGGAGTCATTGACATGGACCCTGTTTACTCATCTTACAGGAGAGAAAAAGAGAATGCTGCAACGTTATTGCACAGGCTGCAACCATCTAATGCACAAGGGACCAATGGGCCATTCTGGCACGCATTCATTTGGGGCGACTGGGATAATGAAACGTCTGTGAGTGATGCATCCCAATGGATTTTACCAATCTCTAGTGGAGAAAAAGAATCAAGAAGCACAAGAAGAACACCCTGTGGCATCCGAGACTGCTGAATACAATGAGGAAGAGTCAGACCCAGGTCACAAAGGATTTCCACCATACTGCACATCATGGAAAACAGTAATTTGTTCAGAGGAACCACAAACAGAACAGCAATCTCAAGCGCTATGTAAGAAAAAACACAAACTTTTTGCTTCCTTAAAAGAACAATGTTTCCATTTTCAATAAGAATGGCTTGAACAAAAATCATTTGCTTTACGAAAAGGAGTTTCCAGCAAAAAAAACTGTTCCAGGTAGCAACAAAAAATCGTTAAGTTACAAAAACAGAAAACATATAGAAAAAGGTTCAAAGAACTCAAAAAAAAAATCATAAGCGTGATTATCAACCCAGAGCAGGTAGGGTGTACGGTGTAGCCATAGGTGGAATTTTCATCTATGGTCAACCCCCTGCTGTGCATGGCTGAAGGCTGTGTCCTGCAGGGTTTGATGGCCAGCGGCAGGCTGGGTGCCATGCTATGTGTGGGTTGGTCAATAGCCATTCCATGTGCAGAGAAGGTTGATCACCCACAGCTGGTTCGGTGCAGAGCCGTGCGCTGAAGGTGTTGTCGCGAGTGGTGGGTTCGGGGAATGACCTGGCCTACAGGCAGCAGCAGGCAGCATGACTCTCTTTTATCCGGCCTGCAGCTCCTACTATCCTCACTGCGGTGCTCACGCTGCACCTTAGAGACAAGCTCTGATTAAGCAAGCACGTTTGTGGAATTTTCAGCTGATAATCATATATATATGCACATTCTAAACCTAATCAGCCAATGCAGGTTGAAGACTTACATGTCATTTTGCATGACAACTGCAAATCCGCGGTGTAGCGTTGCTTGGAGACAAAGGTGAATTATATAATACAGGATGCTTGTGCCAAGGTCGTTCCTGCAGCTTGTCAAACCAAAAGCCATATGGGACAGCAAAACCTCCTGCTGCCATACACACTTCTTGTGTAGAGGTGAGAAAAAAGCCTGATGAATGAAGAAAATGATTGGTGGCAGAGTTGGGTTGTTAATGTCTGAATTGCTGCCCTGGAAAGCTGCAGCATATGACTGTACTAAGCCGCAGGAAAGTGTGTGGCAAAAGAAATAAAACACAAGTTCATGGTAAAGTTGAAGCTCTGAATCCTTATCCTGAATATTTGCTTGCAGTAAAAATATTATAGGGGAAAAAAAAGTAGATAGAAAAAGTTGTGTCAACATTGTCGTCTACTGAACAAATAGAATGAAAAACAGATGTAGATACACAAAGAAAAATGTAAAATTGTGATACCTTATCGGTAAGTGTCTTGGGAACTGGGGTAAGGGGGCATCTTCCTACCAAAGTTGAGAGGAACATTTACAGTGAGGTGGTGAAGAGGTGGGCGACTAGTAAGGGGTTTTTATAGGACTCGGGGAAGGGTGGCGGTAAACGGTAGAAAGGGGTTGGTAGGGTTCAGACAAGGGTAGCTTTAAGGAGAAGTAAGGGGAGTGTAGGTTCAAGGAAGGATAGTAGGGGTGTTTTAGGCTTTAGGGAATGGTAGCATTAAGAGGCAATACAGGCTTTTTAGAATTCAGGGATGGGTAACACAAAAGGGTTGGAATGGGTATTGAGGGGCCAGGGAAGGGTATTCTTAAGCTAGCAATAAGGGGAAGTAAGGGGTTTGAAGGTGCAAGGAAGAGTAGCTGTTGGACTTGGCCTTCTCTGCAGGGTCACTCCCAAACATTTTGCCTTCACCCCTCCTGTTTCCTTAACCCGTTTCGTGTTGGCTTTTAGGACTCTGTGCACTTTACCCCTGCTAACACGTGCAAAAATCATTTTGCTCTCTCCCTAAAACATGGTAAATTTGCCTTACTTCCAATTGGCTTATTTAATTTACTTATGATCCCCGGTAAAATGGTACAACATGTATCCAGAAAGCAGTACATGTATCCAAAGCCTGTAAATTAAATGCTACTAGTGGGCCTGCAGCACTTATTGTGCCACCACTTACAAAGCCCCTTATAACATTTCAGGCCTGCCATTGCAGTGTCTGTGTAATTTTAAACTGCCAACTTGACTTGGCAAAATAAACCTTTGCCAAGCCTAAAACTCTCTTTTTACTGCCTATAGGTCACCCTTAGTGCACGCCCTAAACAGCGCAAAGGGTGGGGCGCATTGCATGTCTTATCAGTGAAAAAGTCTCAAATTCGCTTTTCACCACTCTGAGGCCTACCTCTCCCATAGGATAACATTGGGTTACATTATTACGTTTAATAAGTGATAACTTTGTTTGGGAACAGGTGGAGATGTCATGCTTGGTGTTTAAAGAATTGTCATTTAAAATCCTCTTTTGTGGTAAAGTCAGATTTTAAGTCACAATCCTGAAAATACTACTATTAGAAAGATAGCATTTTCTCGTCCAGATCATTTGGGGCCTGCAGCATGTATCCTGGGTTACATGACTAACTATAGTTGTCAGTTTACCTTTGTGTATTCCTCCCAGATGGTAACACAAAGGGGGACTAGTTGTTGGCAGAATGGTCCATCCTGACAGGATGGTAGTGGCAGAGCTGCGTACAGCCCTACTCACATTTCAAAGGAGCTGACCCAGCACATGCACAAATGAATTCACACTAGTCTTTTGTCACCTCTGACATCTTAGGCGCAGGGCAGGGAGGAAGGAAATTCCAGAACTATCTGTGGAGGGAAAAGTCTATGCGTTTCTTCCACTTTAAAGCTGGCACCAGGTATAAAATAGAACCCTCAGACTCACTCTTCAGTTCACTTCTGGACCTACAGAGGTCTCTCAGAGGACTGCCCTGCTGCATGTGGACTGCTGTGTACTCACAAGGATTGCCCTGCTACCTGAAGCCCACCGTGTGAACTCAGAGGACTGCCCTGTTGCTTGAGACAGGATTTTCTACACAAACCCAGGACCACCAGAGTGACTCCAAGGGCTAGTTTGCCGGCCTCCTGTTCAGAGCTACAGGAACACAAAAAGCTCCAACAACTTTTAAAGTGTACCTTGAACCAGCCTGAAGTGAGTCCTGTCCCTCCAAGTGGTGCCTCCTGGTCCTGGGCCGTTGAAAGTGGTGCCCAGGGTGCCCAACCAGCCAAAATCCAAAATGTGGGACTTTCCTGTCAAAAAGTGCTTTGAGAACTGAGAGGAGAACGGTACCTTTCTGCTCGCCAATCCCCCCCCAAGGTACATCACCAGTCAGCCTGACTTTGCGGTAGCTCCTGCTACGTTCTTCTCTGCAGCAGCAAATCCTGTTCATCATCTACAGCTAGCAGCTGCTCCCACTGGAGATTTTTTTCGACTTCCAACAAAGTGATTTAGTGCCTGATTTAGATTCTGGTGGATGGGTTACTCCATCACAACGGTGACGGATATCCCATCCGCTGAAATATGAATCCCATTATATCCTATGGTATTTATATTTCGGCAGATGGGATATTCGAGTAGGAGGGGTTTTGTAAGGGTTAGGGAAGGTTGCAAAAAGGAGCAATAAGGGGGTTTTAAGGTTCTGGGAAGGGTTGCATCAAGGGAAAGTAAAGGGATGGTAGGGTTCAGGGTTGGTATTGTTAAGAGTTGTAAGGGAATTTAGGGTTCTGGGTAGAGTAGCATTAAGGTGTAGTTCGGAGTTTCAAATGTTATAGGATGGGAAAGGTTAAGGGATTATTAGGGTATAGTCTGGTAAATAAGGGAATGCATACGTTAAAATCAACTTTTAAAATTCAACATTTATTAAATTGTCATAGATAATAATGAAGGACACAACAATAATAACTCAACAATCTCAACTCAACTTAAATGTAGTTGACATTTTAAAAGTCGACTTTATTACATTCAACCAAATACATATTTATTTATTTAATTGCTTTCTAAATCACCCTGGTGACAGGGGCCACCTAAGTTTAGAGTGCTGTTGCAGCCAATGATGTAGATGAAGACTACACAAATTCCTATCCAGGAATGTTAGTAAGATGTCTATAAGAGGTAAGTAATCTCTTGGTTGTTCTTCAGGGTAGTTCTTCATCAGATCTATGATTCAACTCAAATGGGGCCTTGTTCATTTCAAAGGAGGAGAGTTGGCTGTACCAGTTTTTTGGGGTAATTTGAGAAAACATTCTTGAAAGGGAAAGTTTTTAGTTTTTATTTGAAAAATATCAAGCTTGGAAAGTTCCTGAGGTCTGAGTGCAGCAAGTTTGACAGATGTTTTCCAAGTACCTGCACCCATCTCCATGTGTACTTCTTGCATTTGAATCTGCCATGTGTTGTAAGTTTTTCTTGCTGGATCTCAAGTTCGCAGCTAAGGGTGCAATATACCGCATTTCATGAAACGAATGATTCCTGTACACATGAGTGAGACTGTTATTACGATGTGTTTAAATATACAATGACAGATGTACAAATATGCTTTGTCAATGGAGGTGTATGAAATTGAAAACAATAAACAGATGTAAAAAATAGTTGAGGCAGAGTTAGGAGGCTATATTCTGCAATTTCTGTAACTTTGTCAGCTCTTACTTGCCACTCAGACAATACTACGATAATGGACACTTGATAACACCAAAGAGCTGGTCGATTCAATGTAATGTGCAGTTTGGAGCCGTAGACGCAATCTACACAGTACCATGAGATAGAAGTTCATATTCTTGACCACCACAGTGATTTGATGGTAATGCCATAGCTTTTCATCACACCAAACGTCAAGATAATGTACCGCATATGCAGCTATGGCGATGGTTTCCAATCCTCAAAGCCTGGTGAACAGCATGCTGTTCTCTGAAGTGTTTAACGGTGTGAGCAGGACAGGCAAGAGAAAATTAGTCAAAGAAGAAATCCACTCTACTAAACCTGTGTCCAGGAGACCCGTACTGCACAAAAATACAGTGCTTTGTTTCAAAGGATGGAACTCTGAGGCCTTGATTATGTCTCATTGGGTGAGGCTATCAATGAGAGTAATATGGCCATCGCCGCCCTGCTCTGGAGGGTCTGTTGTAGATGCAAGAGGACGCTTGGTCATTGTGAAATAAGAGAAATATCATTTCTCTGTTGGGATCTGCTTAATTCATGAATAACATATAAATGAGTCATTAATTTTGTATGATTTAACCTTGGAGCTATCCGAGTCGGGCAGTCTCCTAAGTGTATGCGAAAATGTAATGCCATATTGAATACTGTCTTAGATGATATTCATTCTCAAAAGTTGCCTCTGGTAAGGAATGCTGTCGAATTGATGAGTGGAAGAAGGATTATTATATGAAGAAAGAAGCAATTGCTTTTATGACAATCCACATGAACATTATTCAAGGACAGACCCGATTGTGACCTTGCTTCTGGTAACTGATGGCTTCTGCTGTGCGATGCGTCTGATGATTTGCTACCACAATCCTGTTGTGTCAAATAAAATAATGGAAGACAACCACACACCTGGTTGAAGGTGGGCATTGCATCGGGCTATTTTAGAACAGAATTATTTTATGGACTTTCTGGAATTAGAAAGGAAAGTAAGTTTTGAAATAAACAATAATTCTGTGTATCCTAGGTCATTTAGGGGGTCATGGCTACCTTTCCTAGCTACACTGTCACATTAGGTTCTAAAATGCTATCAAAGGAATAAGGGATTGGCCACCGAATTTCAAGACGTTTAAATCCGCCAAGGGAGAGACACACAGAATAAAGAGAGACAACAGCTGTTTTCTTACATAAACACCTTCTAGTTGCTCAAGACAGAAATTAAAGCTGAAGTGGGCAGCTGGGGTGCTAACGAGGCATACATGAATTGAAGGTTATCTATATGAGTATCTTTAGCCAAAAGTTGGGTCCTATGATAAGGAGAGAGGTATGTGTATAACCAAAACGCAGAGGAAAGTGTACTAGCAAGAGGAAAGTGGAAAAATTGTTTGCAAATATTTTGCAGCACTGTTTCAAAATGATTACACTATTGAACCAAATTAACTTACACCCTGTTTAATAAAGATTATTTGGCAAATTCCCTGTGGAAAAGCTGCAATAAAAGATGACCTCCCCAGAGAATTCTGTAAGAAAAGTAAACACTTCCTGACCACTATTCTAGTAAAGGCAATAGTGGGCAATGATGGAAAAGTCCCAGATTCCTAAAATGAACCAACAACAAAGATGGAAAGGTCCCAGATTCCTAAAATGAGGCCACCACTACATTTCTTTCAAACTAGCCGTGTGACGATTGCTATTCTTTCTGGCCATTTCATTCTTGGATACTCCTCGAGAAAAAGGAGGGAAGTCTCTGGTAATTACATTATACAATGTAGCAAAAGGCTCTAAGAAGGGTGTCCTGTATGTTCTTTTATATAGGCCCTAATTACGACTTTTGGGACCAAGAACGTATATAATCTCTCTGCCAGCTATTATGTGGTGGCTCATCAACTACAATCAAGCAGAAGAGCAAGTTAACATAGGAGGAGGTTGTCAAACAGAGAATAGCAATACATTGGAGTTCTCTCCGTTCACTCACTAAGGGGCATATTTACAAGGAGGCGATAATAAATTATTGCCGCCTTAGCTGCCGTTTTCGGCCGAAAAGCGGCGATAATTTTATCGCCTAATTAGCAAGGTCACGCTAACGCGTGAAACCTTGCTTTAGCGTGGGGATTCCGAACGCCCAGCTTTGCATCTCTAATGAGATGCAAAGTGGGCATTCCTGACCTGACATGACAGGAGAAATGTCGCTAAGCGACATTTCTCCTATCATCAAACCCCATGCTATGAAGCATAGCGTTAAGAAAAGTAGCGATAACCCCTGTCATCGCTACTTTCCTTACGCCTGCTTCAGGACTGACTTAGCCCTGATATCCTATGGAAGGTGGATATCATGGCTAAGTTTGTGAGTCCCTATCATCAAGCTAATGTGAGATTATCGCTGGGTTTCCAGCGATAATCTCACGTTAGGCAGTTAGCTCTAGGAGTTTTATCGCTTTTGAGATAAGCGTTGCTAATAGCACGCTATCTCAGCGATAAAAATCCTCGCTATCCGGCGATAATTATCCTAGCGCTAAGTGCGCTTAGCGATAATTATCTCCGGTTGTTGTTGATATGCCCCTAAGTCTCTGTGGATAAAAGATACGACTGAATGGGCGTTTGCAGAGGGACGACGCCCGGAAGAGGTAATGCGAGATGGAAAGACCACAGAGGGTATATCACGGTAGGGGGAAACGATCACTACGCTTACTGACCCACCTGCAGCAGATGAGCAAAAATAGATCACTGACACTACAGGAGAGACTGATTAGGAATGAATATCATATAGGCTACAGAACACACATTGCATAGTACCTAAGTGTTCACCCTGCTAAAGTTTTGGGCAGTTAACACATGAGGGAACGCTTAAATGTTTTATTGATTGTACCACATTGTTCAACATACTTATAACTTCAGTTTTGAAATATCATTTGGTAAGGTTTTTTTTGTTGTTGCTATGTTTAAAGACATCCACCTATTGCTGTCTTCCTTACAAAGTAATGGCCATTTTTCGACTACATTGTCTCTTCCTTCGATTCATCGCTTTCACACAAAGTCCCTGGGCAGTCCATGAAGGGACTTGAAACAAAATCTCACTGGTGTTTTTGAGAAGTGGGGCGCGAGGTGTGGTGTCCGCATTACAGTGTTTAATTGGAACAATTAACATTTTGGTACTATCAAAAGCTCTCTCAGCGCTATCACATATTTGTAACTCTTCAAGGGAATGCTTCAGTCGAAGGTGTTGGTAGAAATTATACTGCCTCATTTATTGAGTGTTTTAATAAATCCGGGGGTAGCGCATCAAAAGTTTCTGCGCTGCCTTATACCTATGCGGACATAGAGTGCCCTGTTGATAAGGGGAATATTTTTTGAAAATAATATTTTCACAAGTTGTTTCCGCCTCAATGGGCATTGAGTTACCTCCTTTCTCTCCTGGGTGGTAAACAAACAAGACTTTCCTGCGTGGGAACGTCCACCCTGCCAGGGGCGTAACAAACACCCCCGCAGACCCCGCGGTGCGGGGGGCCCCCACTCCTCAGCTCGTTGGTAGAGAGCTGTGAGAGAGAGGCTTGCTCTAAATCAAGCCTCTCTCTCTAACTAAAGCAGCCTGCATGGAGCTCCTGTGCTGACCCAGGACTGAAGAGAAACAATGTTACAAGTTACATTGTTTCTCTTCAGTCAGAGGCACCAGCCAGTCCCGGAACAAGGATGGGGGTGGGGGCCCCAGAGAGAGCAGGAGGCAGCACAGCATTCCCCACAGGGCACTGCCTCTGAGAAGGGAGAGGACAAGGATGGGGGTGGGGGCCCCAGAGACAGCAGGCAGGAGGCAGCACAGAGGAGAGCTGACAGGGGAATGGATGGGGGTGGGGGCCCCAGAGACAGCATTCACCACAGGGTACTGCTCCTCTGAGGCAGCACAGAGCTGACTTCAGCCAGCAAGTTTGCAGCTCCAGAAACAGGATCTGCTGGGACACATAAGAAGGTGAGAGTTAGAGCTATTATTGATGTAATGGACAATGTATTTTACCTATGCGTTTTCTGCTTGGAGGGAGGGAATGTGTGTGGTGTCAAGTGGACATATATGGTTTGGATCGGAATTGTTGGTTGTGGAATTGTGTTGCGTGGATTGGATCTGTGTAGTGAAATAATGTGGCATGGTGTGCAGTGCAATTATGTGGTATTGAGTGAAGTGGGATTGTGTGTCTTGGAGTGGGATTATCTGGAATGGTATTTTGTGTTGTGGAGTGGTATGTAGTGGAGTTTCCTTATGTGGTGTGCTGTTAAATATTATAGCATGATGTGGAATTTGTGGTGTAGATTGGATGTATGTGGTGTGTTGTGCATTTGTGGTAGTCTGAATTATGTAGTTTGTTGTGAATTATGTGGTGTGGAATGGAAATGTGTAGAGTTGAATTGTGTGACGTGGAAGTTGCGGTGTTGAGTGAAATTATGTTGAGTGGTATTATGAGGCATGGTGTGAATTGTAGCTATGTGGAGTGTTGCTACGTGGCATAGACTGGATTTATGTGGAGTGTATGTATGCAGTATGGAGTAGAGCATAATTATGTGGAGGTTAATTATGTGGAGCTGAGTGGTATTATGTGGAGTGTTATTATGCTGTGTGATAAATTGTGTGGGGATGAATTGTGGAATTGTGTGACGTGTGGAATTATGTGGCATGGTGTGGTGTATAATTATGCGCAGTGGAATTATGCAACATGTTGCAGAGTTGTATTTTGTGGAGGGTAATTATGTGTTTTAGAGTTGAGTGTAAATATGTTGTGTGGAGTGTAATTATGTGGTTGGGAGTGGTATTAAGTTGTGTGGAATGTGATTCTGTGATGTGGAATTATGTGGTATGGATTGAAGTGGAAATATGTGTTTTTTTTGGATTGTAATTATGTGGTATGGAATGTTGTAGGGTTAAATTATTTATAGTTGAATTGTGCAGTGTGGATTTATAAGCAGGGGCGTAACACAGGCCCCAGGGGCGTAACACAGGCCCCCACAGCTCCCGTGTTGCGGGGGGGCCCCAGCGCTCCAGAGGCCCTCTCAGCGGTGCCAGCAAGCACCACAAATCCGTGACTGTCTGGGATAGGTAATTAATTAATATAGGTAGGTTATGTAACTTACGCTTGCTCTAGACTTTTCTTTATAAATTAAATGGTAACATTTAAAAAATGGTAATGGTGCACACTGCGCAGCGTGCAGATGTCTCCGTCGCCGCGTCTGCGCGGTCTTACTCTTCACCCTTAGGGTGGGGCTGGTGACCAATTGTCATGCGCATTGCTGACTGGTGAAGCGAGGAGGCATCCCAGAGGCCAGAGTGGAGACAATTGAGAGGTAACGTGCGGCAGCGACTACCTGCCATAATATAATTATTTCTCTGGCTAGCCTTGTTTGCCCTGTCTTCTGCGGCTCGCGCAGGTGAGTCTGTCTGTTCACCCAGTCTATGCCACCCCCCCCACAGACAAGTGCACCCCACCCAAAATTAATTGCGACGACCACTTGTGTGCATAAGGTCTCCAGTTTAGTGTGAAGGCATTTAGTAAAAGAAAGGCGCCTTTGGTACATGAAGGTTGTTTGGAAAATATGGGGGGGGGTTATGTTACACATTAAAGATTAAAAGTGCGTGTCATCAGTTTCACCTGCGATTTATATTGATTTGCGGATTTTACAGAAAACACAAAAATCGTCATTGAAGTTTGTGGGCGCAAGAAAATATACCCTTCACCTATGAATTTACACCTTATTCTGTGACTTTGGGAGAAGTTTCCCGGTTTCGCCCGACTTTGTCAAGGCAAAGTGATACCCACTTCCCCCCAAAACTGACCCGATTTCTTGTCGCTGATTTCTAGTTGTCAAGTGATGTCGGTTCTGAAGGGGTAGGTCCAGTTGAACTGGACATCAGGGTGTGAGTGGGGCAGAGAGGGGGAGGATTGGGGCTGTGGTGGCAGTGGTGCTACATAAATTGCAGCTTGCAGATAAAATGGTTTCTAGCTGAAACAGTTAAAAGTTACTAAAATACAGCAACATGCATTGCTGCACAGTCGAATGCCCTTCGCTAAAATTGACAGGCTATCTTTCAGTTACTCTTTGTTGTTTGGTTGTTAAACTGAGACTGAGGTGAAACATTTGCCAGAACAGTCTTAAAAGGTGCAAAAATTACAAAAAATTAAGTATAAGTATCGCAAAATGTGCGGCATTAGACCGCATAATTTGTCTTTTCCTGCTGCATAATTGAGTACCTGCAGCATAATTCTCATGGCACTGCATACCATGTACTTCCCCTCTGTTTACTGCTGTCGCAAACAGCCACCAATCCTACCCAATTGATATGAAAGGAAAAAAATAACATTTACAGCCTTTCTATGTTACGAAGCATGTTCTACCAGAGGTTGCACGTGACTTTCGTGGAAACAGGCACTAGCGTGTGTAACTCTCTTCTCTTTCTGGACTTTGTTTTTAACACCAGCACAACCTACCTCACTTGCGACCTTTGAACTGTGGGGCGCTCCATGCACTTTCCCGCCCTGAAGCCGTCGTACTCCACTCAGTAGCAGTAAAAGGATCAATGTTTCTGGTCCATAAATGGCTCCAAATTCCTGACTCTGTGGGTGTGACAAGATCACCCAGCATCCTGCCCCAAACACCTGCCAGCCCCACAGACCTCTCCAGACAGAGAAACCTGCCAGCCCCACAGACCTCTCCGGCCACAGAAACCTGCCAGCCCCACAGACCTCTCCGGGAACAGAAACCTGCCAGCCCCACAGACCTCTCCGGGCACAGAAACCTGCCAGACTCACAGACCTCCCCAAGCAGAGCAACCAGCCAGCCCCACAGACCTCCCCAGGCACAGAGACCTACCAGTCCCACAGACCTCTCCAGGCACAGAATCTGTCATCCCCACAGACCACTCCAGGCAGAGAAACCTGCCAGCCCCACAGACCTCCCCAAACACAGAAAACTGCCAGCTTCACAGACCTCCCCAAGCACAGAAACCTGCCAGTCCCACAGAACTCAAGCAGAGAAACATGCCAGTCCCACAGACCTCCCCAGGCAGAGAATCCTGGCAGTCCCACATACCTCTACAGGCATAGAATCCTGCCAGACCCACAAACCTCCCCGAGCACAGAATCTGCCATCCCCACAGACCACTCCAGGCAGAGAAACCTGCCAGCACCACAGACCTCCCCGGAGACAGAATCCAGCCAGTCCCACAGATCTCCCCAGGCACAGAAACTTGCTAGCCCCACAGACCTCCCCGGGCACGGAAAACTGCCAGTCTCACAGACCTCCCCGGGCATAGAAACCTGCCAGCCCTACAGACCTCCCCAAGCACAGAAACCAGCCAGTCCCACAGACCTCCCCGGGCACAGAAACCTGCCATCCCCACAGACCTCCCCAGATAGAGAATCCTGCCAGTCCCACGGACCTCCTCAGGCAGAGAAACCTGCCAGTCCCACAGACCTCTCTGGGCACAGAAACCTGCCTGTCCAACAGACCTCCCCGGGCACAGAAACCAGCCCGTCCCACTGACCTCCCCATGCACAGAATCCTGCCAGTCCCACTGACCTCTCCAGGCAGAGAAACCTGTTAGCCCCACAGACCTCCCAGGGCACAGACACCTGCCAGTCCCACTGACCTCCCCAGGCACAGAAACCTGTTAGCCCCACAGACCTCCCAGGGCACAGAAACCTGCCAGTCCCACAGACCTCCCCGGGCACAGAAACCTACCAGCCCCACAAACCTCACTAAGCAGAAAAACCTGCCAGCCCCACAGACATCCCCAAGCACAGACACCTGCCAGTCCCACAGAACTCCACGGGCACAGAATCTGCCAGCCCCACAGACCTCCCCCAGCACAGAAACCTGGCAGTCCCACAGACCTCCACAGGCACAGAATCTGCCAGCCCCACAGACCTCACCAAGCATAGAAACCTGCCAGCCCCACAGACCTCCCCAGGCACAGAAACCTGCAGCCCCACAGACCTCACCTAGCACAGAAACCTGCCAGCCCCACAAACCTCCCCAAGCACAGAATCCTGCCAGCCCCACAGACCTCCCCAGGCAGAGAAACCTGCCAGTCCCACAGACCTCCCCAGGCAGAGAAACCTGGCAGTGCCATAGACCTCCCCATGCACAAAAACCAGCCAGTCCCACAGACCTCCCCAGGCACAGAAACCTGTTAGCCCCACAGACCTCCCAGGGTACAGAAACCTGCCAGTCCCACAGACCTCCCCATGCACAGAAACCTGCCAGCCTCAGAGACCTCCCCGAGCACAGAAAACTGCCAGTCCCACAGACTTCCACAGGCACAGAATCTGCCATCTCCACAGACCACTCCAGGCAGAGAAACCTGCCTGTCCCACAGACCTCCCCAAGCACAGAATCTTGCCAGCCCCACAGACCTCCCCAGGCAGAGAAACCTGCCAGTCCCACAGACCTCCACAGGCAGAGAAACCTGCCAGCCACACAGACCTCCCGAGGCACAGAATCCTGCCAGTCCCACAGACCTCCCCAAGCACAGAAACCTGCCAGTTCCATTGACCTCCCCGGGCACAGAAACCTGCCAGCCCCACAGACCTCCCCGGGCACAGAATCCTGCCAGCCCCACAGACCTCCCCAAGCACAGAAACCTGCCAGTCCCACAGACCTCCCCAGGCAGAGAAACCTGCCAGCCCCACAGATCTCCCCAGGCAGAGAAACCTGCCAGTCCCACAGACCACTCCGGGCACAGAAACCTGCCAGTCCCACAGACCTCTCTGGGCACAGATACCTGCCAGTCCTACAAACCTCCCTGGGCACAGAAATATGCCAGTCTCACAGACCTCTCTGGGCACAGAAACCTGCCAGTCCCAAAGACCTCCCCAGGCAGAGAAACCTGACAGTCCCCACAGACCTCCCCGGGCACAGAAACCAGCCAGTCCCACTGACCTCCCCAAGCACAGAATCCTGCCAGTTCCACTGACCTCTCCAGGCAGAGAACCTGTTAGCCCCACAGACCTCCCAGGGCACAGAAACCTGCCAGTCCCACTGACCTCCCCAGGCACAGAAACCTGTTAGCCCCACAGACCTCCCAGGTCACAGAAACCTGCCAGTCCCACAGACCTCCCCGGGCACAGAAACCTACCAGCCCCACAGACCACACCAAGCAGAAAAACCTGCCAGCCCCACAGACATCCCCAAGCACAGACACCTGCCAGCCCCACAGACCTCCACAGGCACAGAATCTGCCAGCCCCACAGACCTCCCCCAGCACAGAAACCTGGCAGTCCCACAGACCTCCACAGGCACAGAATCTGCCAGCCCCACAGACCTCACCAAGCATAGAAACCTACCAGCCCCACAGACCTCCCCTGGCACAGAAACCTGCTGCCCCACAGACCTCACCTAGCACAGAAACCTGCCAGCCCCACAGACCTCTCCAGGCAGAGAAACCTGCCAGCCCCACAGACCTCCCCAAGCACAGAATCCTGCCAGCCCCACAGACCTCCCCAGGCAGAGAAACCTGCCAGTCGCACAGACCTCCCCAGGCAGAGAAACCTGCCAGTGCCATAGACCTCCCCAGGCACAAAAACCAGCCAGTCCCACAGACCTCCCCAGGCACAGAGACCTGTTAGCCCCACAGACCTCCCAGGGTATAGAAACCTGCCAGTCCCACAGACCTCCCCGGGCACAGAAACCTGCCAGCCCCAGAGACCTCCCCGAGCACAGACACCCTGCCAGTCCCACAGACCTCCACAGGCACAGAATCTGCCATCTCCACAGACCACTCCAGGTAGAGAAACCTGCCAGCCCCACAGACCTCCCCAAGCACAGAATCTTGCCAGCCCCACAGACCTCCCCAGGCAGAGAAACCTGCCAGTCCCACAGACCTCCACAGGCAGAGAAACCTGCCAGCCACACAGACCTTCCCAGGCACAGAATCCTGCCAGTCCCACAGACCTCCCCAAGCACAGAAACCTGACAGCCCCACAGACCTCCCCGGGCACAGAAACCTGCCAGCCCCACAGACCTCCCCAAGCACAGAAACATGCCAGTTCCACAGACCTCCCCAGGCAGAGAAACCAGCCAGCCCCACAGACCTCCCCAGGCAGAGAAACCTGCTAGACCCACAGACCTCCCCAGGCAGAGACACTTGCCAGTCCCACAGACCTCTCCGGGCACAGAAACCTGCCAGTCCCACAGACCTCTCTGGGCACAGATACCTGCCAGTCCCACAAACCTCCCCGGGCACAGAAACATGCCAGTCTCACAGACCTCTCTGGGCACAGAAACATGCCAGTCTGAAAGACCTCCCCAGGCAGAGAAACCTGCCAGTGCCATAGACCTCCCCAGGCACAAAAACCAGCCAGTCCCACAGACCTCCCCAGGCACAGAGACCTGTTAGCCCCACAGACCTCCCAGGGTATAGAAACCTGCCAGTCCCACAGATCTCCCGGGGCACAGAAACCTGCCAGCCCCAGAGACCTCCCTGAGCACAGACACCTGCCAGTCCCACAGACCTCCACAGACACAGAATCTGCCATCTCCACATACCACTCCAGGCAGAGAAACCTGCCAGCCCCACAGACCTCCCCAAGCACAGAATCTTGCCAGCCCCACAGACCTCCCCAGGCAGAGAAACCTGCCAGTCCCACAGACCTCCACAGGCAGAGAAACCTGCCAGCCACACAGACCTCCCCAGGCACAGAATCCTGCCAGTCCCACAGACCTCCCCAAGCACAGAAACCTGCCAGCCCCACAGACCTCCCCAGGCACAGAAACCTGCCAGCCCCACAGACCTCCCCAGGCACAGAAACCTGCTAGTCCCACAGACCTCCCCAGGCAGAGAAACCTGCCAGTGCCATAGACCTCCCCAGGCACAAAAACCAGCCAGTCCCACAGACCTCCCCAGGCAGAGAAACCTGCTAGACCCACAGACCTCCACAGGCACAGAATCTGCCATCTCCACAGACCACTCCAGGTAGAGAAACCTGCCAGCCACACAGACCTTCCCAGGCACAGAATCCTGCCAGTCCCACAGACCTCCCCAAGCACAGAAACCTGCCAGCCCCACAGACCTCCCCGGGCACAGAAACCTGCCAGCCCCACAGAGCTCCCCAAGCACAGAAACCTGCCAGTCCCACAGACCTCCCCAGGCAGAGAAACCAGCCAGCCCCACAGACCTCCCCAGGCAGAGAAACCTGCTAGACCCACAGACCTCCCCAGGCAGAGACACTTGCCAGTCCCACAGACCTCTCCGGGCACAGAAACCTGCCAGTCCCACAGACCTCTCTGGGCACAGATACCTGCCAGTCCCACAAACCTCCCCGGGCACAGAAACATGCCAGTCTCACAGACCTCTCTGGGCACAGAAACATGCCAGTCTGAAAGACCTCCCCAGGCAGAGAAACCTGCCAGTGCCATAGACCTCCCCAGGCACAAAAACCAGCCAGTCCCACAGACCTCCCCAGGCACAGAGACCTGTTAGCCCCACAGACCTCCCAGGGTATAGAAACCTGCCAGTCCCACAGATCTCCCGGGGCACAGAAACCTGCCAGCCCCAGAGACCTCCCTGAGCACAGACACCTGCCAGTCCCACAGACCTCCACAGGCACAGAATCTGCCATCTCCACATACCACTCCAGGCAGAGAAACCTGCCAGCCCCACAGACCTCCCCAAGCACAGAATCTTGCCAGCCCCACAGACCTCCCCAGGCAGAGAAACCTGCCAGTCCCACAGACCTCCACAGGCAGAGAAACCTGCCAGCCACACAGACCTCCCCAGGCACAGAATCCTGCCAGTCCCACAGACCTCCCCAAGCACAGAAACCTGCCAGCCCCACAGACCTCCCCAGGCACAGAAACCTGCCAGCCCCACAGACCTCCCCAGGCACAGAAACCTGCTAGTCCCACAGACCTCCCCAGGCAGAGAAACCTGCCAGTGCCATAGACCTCCCCAGGCACAAAAACCAGCCAGTCCCACAGACCTCCCCAGGCAGAGAAACCTGCTAGACCCACAGACCTCCACAGGCACAGAATCTGCCATCTCCACAGACCACTCCAGGTAGAGAAACCTGCCAGCCACACAGACCTTCCCAGGCACAGAATCCTGCCAGTCCCACAGACCTCCCCAAGCACAGAAACCTGCCAGCCCCACAGACCTCCCCGGGCACAGAAACCTGCCAGCCCCACAGAGCTCCCCAAGCACAGAAACCTGCCAGTCCCACAGACCTCCCCAGGCAGAGAAACCAGCCAGCCCCACAGACCTCCCCAGGCAGAGAAACCTGCTAGACCCACAGACCTCCCCAGGCAGAGACACCTGCCAGTCCCACAGATCTCTCCGGGCACAGAAACCTGCTAGTCCCACAGACCTCTCTGGGCACAGATACCTGCCAGCCCCACAGACCTCCCCAGGCACAGAAACCTGCTAGTCCCACAGACCTCCCCAGGCAGAGAAACCTGCCAGTGCCATAGACCTCCCCAGGCACAAAAACCAGCCAGTCCCACAGACCTCCCCAGGCAGAGAAACCTGCTAGACCCACAGACCTCCACAGGCACAGAATCTGCCATCTCCACAGACCACTCCAGGTAGAGAAACCTGCCAGCCCCACAGACCTCCCCAAGCACAGAATCTTGCCAGCCCCACAGACCTCCCCAGGCAGAGAAACCTGCCAGTCCCACAGGCCTCCACAGGCAGAGAAACCTGCCAGCCACACAGACCTTCCCAGGCACA
Source organism: Triturus cristatus (assembly GCF_964204655.1). NCBI lineage: Eukaryota > Metazoa > Chordata > Amphibia > Caudata > Salamandridae > Triturus > Triturus cristatus. Next base: position 660,732,679 of record NC_140583.1, read on the forward strand.
GAATCCTGCCAGTCCCACAGACCTCCCCAAGCACAGAAACCTGCCAGCCCCACAGACCTCCCCGGGCACAGAAACCTGCCAGCCCCACAGAGCTCCCCAAGCACAGAAACCTGCCAGTCCCACAGACCTCCCCAGGCAGAGAAACCTGCCAGCCACACAGACCTCCCGAGGCACAGAATCCTGCCAGTCCCACAGACCTCCCCAAGCACAGAAACCTGCCAGCCCCACAGACCTCCCCAGGCACAGAAACCTGCCAGCCCCACAGACGTCCCCAGGCACAGAAACCTGCTAGTCCCACAGACCTCCCCAGGCAGAGAAACCTGCCAGTGCCATAGACCTCCCCAGGCACAAAAACCAGCCAGTCCCACAGACCTCCCCAGGCAGAGAAACCTGCTAGACCCACAGACCTCCACAGGCACAGAATCTGCCATCTCTCAGACCACTCCAGGTAGAGAAACCTGCCAGCCCCACAGACCTCCCCAAGCATAGAATCTTGCCTGCCCCACAGACCTCCCCAGGCAGAGAAACCTGCCAGTCCCACAGGCCTCCACAGGCAGAGAAACCTGCCAGCCACACAGACCTTCCCAGGCACAGAATCCTGCCAGTCCCACAGACCTCCCCAAGCAGAGAAACCTGCCAGCCCCACAGACCTCCCCGGGCACAGAAACCTGCCAGCCCCACAGAGCTCCCCAAGCACAGAAACCTGCCAGTCCCACAGACCTCCCCAGGCAGAGAAACCAGCCAGCCCCACAGACCTCCCCAGGCAGAGAAACCTGCTAGACCCACAGACCTCCCCAGGCAGAGACACCTGCCAGTCCCACAGATCTCTCCGGGCACAGAAACCTGCTAGTCCCACAGACCTCTCTGGGCACAGATACCTGCCAGTCCCACAAACCTCCCCGGGCACAGAAACATGCCAGTCTCACAGACCTCTCTGGGCACAGAAACATGCCAGTCTGAAAGACCTCCCCAGGCAGAGAAACCTGCCAGTGCCATAGACCTCCCCAGGCACAAAAACCAGCCAGTCCCACAGACCTCCCCAGGCACAGAGACCTGTTAGCCCCACAGACCTCCCAGGGTATAGAAACCTGCCAGTCCCACAGACCTCCCCGGGCACAGAAACCTGCCAGCCCCAGAGACCTCCCTGAGCACAGACACCTGCCAGTCCCACAGACCTCCACAGGCACAGAATCTGCCATCTCCACAGACCACTCCAGGCAGAGAAACCTGCCAGCCCCACAGACCTCCCCAAGCACAGAATCTTGCCAGCCCCACAGACCTCCCCAGGCAGAGAAACCTGCCAGTCCCACAGACCTCCACAGGCAGAGAAACCTGCCAGCCACACAGACCTCCCCAGGCACAGAATCCTGCCAGTCCCACAGACCTCCCCAAGCACAGAAACCTGCCAGCCCCACAGACCTCCCCAGGCACAGAAACCTGCCAGCCCCACAGACCTCCCCAAGCACAGAAACCTGCCAGTCCCACAGACCTCCCCAGGCAGAGAAACCTGCCAGCCCCACAGACCTCCCCAGGCAGAGAAACCTGCTAGACCCACAGACCTCCCCAGGCAGAGACACCTGCCAGTCCCACAGACCTCTCCGGGCACAGAAACCTGCCAGTCCCACAGCCCTCTCTGGGCACAGATACCTGCCAGTCCCACAAACCTCCCCGGGCACAGAAACATGCCAGTCTCACAGACCTCTCTGGGCACAGAAACATGCCAGTCCGAAAGACCTCCCCAGGCAGAGAAACCTGCCAGTCCCCACAGACCTCCCCGGGCACAGAAACCTGCTAGTCCCACAGACCTCACTGCCGGGGCATATGAGAAAGTTTTTCTATTTTTGGGCTGTGGCCAAAATAGAATAATCTTACTATGGGCTAATTATTGTTGCTATGTCAATGCAAAATGAATTTGTTCTGTTTTTTACCTGGTGTTAAAGTGGATGTCTTATGGCCCGAAGTTGTAGGTCTGTTGTTTTTCTAATGAGATAGGTCCATAACTGAAATAAGAGGCATGTCTGGCATCTTCACAGTGGCGTAAGATAAGCCCCTGCAGCCCCCTCGGTGCAGGGTGGGCCCTCAAGCTCCAGGGGACCTCCTCTGCAAAAGTGGTAGGTGGTGGCCCGGGGAGGGGGCCCCCTCCGTGTACTTTGCAGGGGGGCCCCCTCAACTTTTGTTACGTCACTGCACCCTGCATACATTGGGGCAGATTTACAAGCCCCTTGAGACAACTTTACGCCGCCGTTGCGTCACTTCTGTGATGCAGCGGCGTCGTAAAGAATTCGCCACGTTGCGACACATTTACAACGTGACGCATCTAGGGAGATGCATCACGTTGTAAAGCCCTGTGCCAAATTATACCTGCATCAGGTATAATGTATGCAGGGTGTGCGTTCCCAAGCAGGAAAGCCTCATAAAAGTGATGCAGTGAAATCTACAAGATTTCACAGAGTCACTTTTACGACGCCACTGTGTCAAAACCTTGTGCCTGCTTGAAGCAGGTGCAAGGAGTGTCGCAACATGTTAGGAATAGGCATTCCTAACCATTGCTGGAGTTGCGTCGTACTTGCGACACGACTCCAGCAATGCGCTGCCTTTATGCTGAATAGATGCGTCACACATCTGTCTATCCTTGCGCCATGGTGCGCCGCATTGATGCGGCGCATCCATGGCGGCACAAGGGTTTTTTACGGGTCGCAATTTAACGGGTAAATCCCAGCTAGTATGCAGGGATACGCCAGTTCTTGTAAATCTGCCCCATTGTACATGACGCAGGTATAATTTAGAGCAGGGCTTTACAACGTGCCGCATCTCCCTAGATGTGTCACGTTGTGAATCTGTCTCAACGTGGCGCATTGTTTACGATGCCGCTGCATCATGGAAGTGACACAACGGCTGTGTAAAGTTGTCGCAAGGGGCTTGTAAATCTGCCCCTAAGTTTTCGCAAAAGCATTTTCAGTGCGGTTCTGCTCACAAGTTATTGACTTCCTAATTCAACCATATAGGGGCATCCAAAGGACTCTACTTTGTTCTTCTGATTAATACTATGAGTGAAACTTGAAGGGTGAAGATGAAAAGACATTCACTGCAGCATTCGCAGAATCTTCTTTTCTGTGTTTGCATTATTTACCCTGTTTATTCTCTCGTGTTGCTACAATCAGGAGTTTGTGACTCAGAGAATATCAAGCTCTCAATATTTCCATTGATATGCGTCCAGCCTTTACTTAATTCTTCCAACCACAGAGCTGATTAGCTGTCCTTGCTAAAGCGCTTGTGATTGTAGTAGCGTTGCAGTGAAAAGACTTTATGCTTGATTCTAGTACCTAGCAAAGTACCTAATATGGATAGCATATACAAATAATGTTCTTTCTTTCTACAGTTTTGCATCCTCAGATTTTATGCTATTTCAAAAAGCCTTCTCAGTATTCCCAAAAACCCTGCATGAAAAACTCACCTTCACTTAAACCCAAGGGAGTAGCCAGAAAATTATAATAATCCCAATGGCGATCCATACCTCGAAAGTCATTGGGTTAGCAAAGCGAGGAAGCACTATCCACTGTAGAAGACGTCTTTTCATTCCTCCTTCCATCCCTCTACATATCCTTTAAACCTGTTATCCGTCTATACATATTGTCACCATTCCATCCATCCTTCCTATACCATTCTATCCATCTACCCTTGTATTACAGTCGTCCATCCACCCTTCCATTCATGCTTTCAATCACTCATACATCTTTTTACGCATTCATCATTTACTTTTAATTCATCCATCATTTCATCCTCTTTTATGAACCCACCCATCCATTCACCTTTCTATCCAGTTGTTATCCATCCACTCAATTATCCAGACATTCATCTTTTTTTTCCTTTCAGTTTTGTATAGCGCAAACTCGATTCAAGCACTTTACATGAGCACCAGTTACATTACACATGGACACATTCTTGTTTTGGTTTTTTAAGCATGGGAAGGCTACATGATTTGCCCAGAATTACAGGATGATGAGCCAACGCTGAGACTCGGACCTGGGTCCCCAAAAGTCTGCAGCTCTGCCCATTACGCTACATCCTCTCCCAGCCATCCCTCCTTCCGCACACTCATACATGGTCAAATGTTCTTTAACCCTAACCTCCATCAATCCTTTCACCCTTGCACTCATCCTTTCACCCTTTTGGACCCTTCGGCCTGACAGTTTTTTCCTTCTTTCCATATGTCCTTTCTTTCACACCTCTTTCCTGCTTTCTCTTTGTTTCTCTTTCTGAGCCTCCATTGCTGTAATTGGTTTTGCATCCCTAACCTATGTTATGGGCTTCCCTGATTTTTTTTCCCTTTAAAAACTTTTGTCTTCACAGCTCTAGACAGAACAGGCTCATAAATAACGAATTCGTTTTTTATAGAGTCCACACCTTCCCCATCTAAGTTGCTAAATCAGGGGGTTTACAACACCACTGCTTTAACCTGATTGCCCTCTCTCCCTTTCTGTGGAATGATCCTCTCACTACTTTCCATCCTCTGCATGCCTCCTCTCTCTAAACAGAGTCTATGCATGTTTGCCTTAATCTATATTAATATATTTCTGCAAATTGCCTTCATTATATTTCAAACATGTTTTTAAAAAACACCTCTCCTTCTTTGAAAGTAATACCTGCAACCTAACAATACCTGATCTCTATCTCATCTCCCATAACTCCCCCACCCCCGCTTATGATCTCACCTCACTTCTATTAATTTAATCCTCTACAAATAAACGTAAGTAAATGCATGGGTTTCTCTTACAGCAGAAGACTAACCTCAATACCCAACAATAACCACTGGATTGCCCCCCTAACCTTTAGTTCAGAAGCAGCGAATTGCTTAAATGGCTCGTCAGGGGTACTAAGTGCTGCATAAATGCGATTACAATACAATGTGATACATTACTGGTTTCTGTTTACCAACCACTTGACCTGAAGATCTCTGTTCCACAGCAAGTTACACCAGACAAGTAGCTCCGACACCAACCGATGGCTCGTCATTTCTGTATGTTTGTAAATTGGGCTACTCAGTTGAATGATATTGGCCGAGGGTTAAGTTTGAACATTGCTGAGATGTGTAACTAGAGAGTTAAATGGTGCACAACAGCTCCCTGAGGATCTAAGATGGAACAACAATACTAGCCCGAAATGATGGATGACCCAACATAGCCACACTCCCTTCCCTTGATTCAGGCATATGGAGCTCTGGTTTTTGTAACGCAAAGATTTTAATGGCCCTTGTGGCACTGGAATGTGATGGTCACAGAAGCCACGTGTATTTAACTGTATGAATGTTTTAGTGATCAAACATTAGTGTGAAAGGGCAGTTTCACAGTGGAGATAGCATTCTTCAGACATTGGCATTAGCCGATTATAACATAGACAGATAGTGCTCACAGTGGCACACTTTATGTTATTTTATGGGCAACTGTATCGCACTGGGATATTGGAAAGCACTATCGATATCACACCCAGCTCTTATGACATTGCGGACCATATTCCCCACCCATTGGTGTCACATGACCTAGTTTTAAACCTTACTGCTATTGCATGGATAATCATATCACACATTGTTATAATATGTCTTACAGCCAATGACTGGTTAGTGATTATGTTGTTTGCTGTTTCCTGCAGACTTGGTGAATTCATTCTGGTCTGAAAGATCATCGACATCAATCAGCCATGGAGATAAATCAGGACTCCTCGTTACTGCTGGTGAAGATCCTCGAGGAGCTGGATATGAAACAGAACACAGTCTCCTACCAAGATCTGTGCAAGTCCCTGTGTGCCCGCTTTGACCTCGCTCAGCTGACAAAGCTGCGCAGTGTCCTCTTCTACACAGCTTGCCTGGACCCCAGCTTCCCGGCTACCTTATTCAAAGATAAAATGAGATGCATGGTAGAGAACCAGCAGTCGAAGAAGCTCATGGTGGCAGCAGACATCGTGACCATCTTTAACCTGATCCAGATGAATGGGGGAATAGCTAAGGAGAAGCTGCCTGTTCCCCGGCATCCCAAACTCAGGAAGAAGGAATCCTTTGAATCATGCAGATCTGACACTGATGCCTGTAGTGTGGTGGAATGTTCCTCAAACTGTGACCGTGACTTCAATAGGGGCTACTCGATGAGACGAGCCTCCAAGTGCAGGAAAACAGACTGCAAGGACTGCCACCAGTTCTTAGCTTCTGAAGAGCCCAATTTCCTTCTAGGTGTGAATAAAGAGCTTAAAGGTCGGGCAGCCTCGCTGGACAGACTGCAGGCCCTGGCATCCTACTCCATGGCCACTTCTGAACCTTGTGAGATGCAGAGTACATACTTTCCAATGAACCCTGAGAACGATACCATCTCCGAACAAGACTCTCTGCCCCTGCATGAGGATTTGAAGGAGACCTTCATCTCCAGGGATGAGCCTTTCATTCTACCAAACTCCTGTGTGCAAAAAAGGAACATTTTCAAGGAGGACTTCCATAACCTCATCACCATCCCACCCAATGTCATACCACCCAGCAAACAAAGCCTGAGTGGTGAGCCGCTGGCCAGAAAGGAGACCACCAAACCCATCTTCTTCAACCATAGCTTCGAGATACCCTACAGTAATCAGTATGTCAACATGGAATACTCACCACTGCAGGACAAGCGGAGAGTGAAGCATGAAAGCCTTGATGACCTCCAAGCCTCTACATACTTTGGACCGACCACAATAATCGGACCACAGGAACATAAGAGATTCTCAGGGAGACCAACAAAGCAGGCAGCCTGGCCAATAAAGAGCTGGAGCCTAAATACGGAAGAGGTGCCTGATTTTGAAAGGTCCTTCTTCACCAGGAAACAGTCAGAGGACAATCTTCCATACCCAAGTACCAATGTCCAGGTATCAAACTTTTCTGCAGCACCAGAGCGACATCACCCTGTGCCATACATGAATGCAAAAGACCAGGTAATGACCTCACAGAGCAGCTATGCTGTGAATCCGAATGGCCACAAGTGTACAGATGGACCTTCTCCTCTGGAGGCAGACAAACATGAGGGGCTGAGAAAGTTTAAGGAGAAAAGCCTGAGCCACTCTTCATCACAACAAGCAAGCTTTGATAAGACAGCAAGTATTGGGACCCAGACTGAGCAGGGGGAGGCCAAGAGAGGAAGAGAGCTGTGCAGTTCGGCCTCTTGCAGATATGGGGACTTTCATGCCCGCAAGCTCTCAGAAGCGGACTCAGAAATAGTCAGCGATGACATCAGTGATATCTTTAGGTTTCTTGATGACATGAGTATCTGTGAGTCAGTCAGTATCCTGCAGTCTTCTTGCTACAACAGTTGTGGTTCCCTGTCCCAGATCCACAAAACTGACTGCGAGAGCTCGCCTGAGCGAAGTGCTGCTCGGGCTTCCAAACCAGGAAAGGGAGGCCGGAGAGAGAGCTGTGCAGACGGAGAACTGAAGAGCAGTGTTTGCAAACTGGTGCTCCGGATAGGGGAGATAGAGAAAAAGCTGGAATCCTTGTCAGGGGTTAAGGAAGAAGTTTCCCAGGTCCTAGCCAAACTAAACAAACTGGATGATAAAATCCAGCAGCCAGAGAAGGAGAAGGCTAAGGCAGAGGAGCAGTCCTCGAGTAGCGAGGCACAGTCTCGTGGGAGTGCTTCTCCAGGGGTACCACAGGGCCATGGCACACCCCATTGTGGAAAGCTAGACAACAACCCCGAGTGGTGCTGCTCTGATGCAAGTGGAAGCAACACTGAGAGCCTCCGGGTGAAGGCTCTGAAAAAGAGTATGTTCACACAAAGGTCATCCAGGTCCCTGACTGAGGAAAACAGTGCCACTGAATCCAAAATTGCCAGCATTTCCAACTCACCCAGAGATTGGAGAACTGCCACCTATACCCCTCAGCAAGGAGCCAATGAGGAGAAGAAGGAGAAGGCAACAGGGAGCAGCAAAGACTGGCATCGCAAATCAAAAGAGGTAAGGGCAGCACCTGTGGCTCTCCGTGCTGGGTTTCGAAAAATGTAACACATGAGTCATTTTGAGAGTGTGGGTGGCATTCAAAGAGGTACTCAGTTCTTGCATTGCATGAGACACCTTTACTTAAGTCATTGCATGCTTTCATGAAACACAAGATGCCAGGGCCACTCTGAATATGAGGGAACCTTGCAGCCTGGGTCATTGTCAGCATAATGACATAGGCCTGCAGCTGGAGTCATTCGATACAGTTGGGGTCCCAACGCAGGCCGTCGCCATTCTGTGCATAGCGAGGGACACCAACAGCCAAAGGCATGCTTGGCATTGTGTGAGGCACATGAGGTCTTGGCCATTGCAAAATACGGGACCAGAAAGCCCTGCTCACTGCTGCCTCCATAGAAGCGGACACCTGAAATCCTTGACGTTCTATGCATAGTGTACAGCATCTAAAGTATGGTTCACAGCATAATGTCGCACATATTGAGTCCTGGTCATAAATTGCATAGGGTAGGCCTCAATAACACCTGGTCATATTAAGGCACCAGGTATTTGCACAGGGTGAGATCAGGATTTCCTTGCAATTAAACTTTGTGAAATATAAGAGGATCTTGTAATTTTCTGTACAGCTTGGAACACAAGAGGCACCGATCACGCAATGTTGGACTCCTAAAGCCAGGGCCAATCTGTGCACGATATAAGACATCTAAAGCCCTAAGTTATTCACTGCATAGTGTCGGTCTCTTGCAATCTAGGCATCCTGCGTTTATAGTGACTCTCCTGTAGCATTGTGTGGCTGTTTTTGAAGCTAGGTTCTTCTGTTTCTTAAAGTGACTTGTGCGTTACAATGTTTGGGCAATATTAACAGCATGCAAAATATGGTTTACACTAATTTACACATGTACATACTGATATAGTATTTTGTCTAGTGTGTAGATCTGTGTTTTCCTGACTCTTGCCAACTAGGCCTCAATTTAAGCTTACTAGCCATTGCTTTTAAAATGGATGTCACTTTTGTCCTCCCACTGCACATCTCACTGTTTATTATTTCAGTAGCACATCATCAAGCAGAATATTATTTGTTTATTTCCATTGTCATTGGCTATGCTGTTCTTGATGAATCTTCCCCAGCTCAGTCACAAACTGTAGCGGCATTTCATGGTGCTTCCATTAGTTCACTTTACTCTATTCCTTTATAATAGTTTGCTGTTGTATCTAGTTTGGTCCACCAACTCCAGATGAGATTAACATAGAGGGCGTAGAATAAAGATTCATGTTGTGGGATAATGCCTAGATGCTAAGGTAATATGAGGCTCTGCTCTGATTTGCTATGAATGTTACATTTGTGATCATACCATCATGAATCTGCAGTTCTGTTAAATTCATATGCACAAATAATGTATAAAAACTCTTAATTTTGAGGGGTGAGTCAGAGACTTTCCTATTCTACTAAACATTATGTTGATTCCTCTCTTGATTTTGCTCCAAACTTGGGACTTACAATATTTCTAACCTGGCAATTTTCTGTTATGCCCTATGTACTGGGAACCTGCATGGCATAGACTCTGTATCACTTCAATTTTGTAATAAAACCCTTTAAATTTTCCAGTGATCTAGAACTCAGTTATTGAGTGGGCCCCTTACATAATTGATGTATTTTCTGATTCTTTTTAGTGTTAGGAGGTGCCTTTTCTCTGGGACATTTTGCCTCATGAAATTGAGGCTTAACACCATTCCCCATTCATCAAAACTGTGGGCGTCTTGTTGAGGAATATTGTGGGGTGTCAAAATGTTAGGGTTCTCCACACCCATAAAGTATGTTATTCTAGGATGACTGAGAGTTAAAAGAGCACCTCCTTTCTGCTTTAGAAATATCCTTTTTGCCCAAAGCTCAGAGATAGTGGGTTTTTCAATGTGGATTTTGGTAGATTTTGCAGAGATCCTGGCATGCAGTGCTTCGCTTGTTACTGAATGAAACAGATTGTATGTATGAATGGGCAGAATGAATCTGATGATTGAAAGTGTTTTGGTGTGCTATTGAAGTACTGCAATTTGTGATGCGTGATGGATTGTAATGCTGTGTGTGTGGGCTTTCGTTATGTGATAATGATTTTGGGTGCAATTTGTGGCTTGATCACTGTGATTTTGCCAGGGCTGATTTGTGTTCTCAGTCCCGCCCTGGCTGCTGATATGGATACTAATGACTCTTTGACCACCTGATTATCTGATAGGATAGAACAGTCTCTGACTGCTTGTTGTGGTAGGATTTAGCTACTTTATTGTCTGTTTTTACTAAGACTACACACCTTTTCAGCTGATGAGAGAAATGGAGAAGTGCCTGAAACTCTGCCTTCATTTATGTATCTTCTCCTCCCCATGACAATCTGATGTTCTAGAATAGCATACAACTCCATTTTGCTTGCATGTGTAGTCAGGACTACCAAAGGGGGCTTAGCTAAAGGGATTCCCTTGGCTAAATGTTCTGAATTCCTCCATCATTGTAATTCCTTCCAAATCTTGTTTGTGTCTGGTGCTAAATTGTCCAGGTTTTGATGTGCTGGGTTCCAGTGTTGCAGCAGGTAACAAACCATAGAACCCAGGTGGAGACGAGCCCAAGGTGCCTCAAAGACACATGATGCCTGCAAGGGAGAGAGAAAAAGAAACACATTTGTAGGACTAATTGAAAGATGTCCACTGACAACAAAAACTAGGACTTACCACGTGGTCCTGGACATGGAGCCAATACCTTTCAGAAGCTGTATTTAATTTTCCTAGACAGTGCAGTAGAAGTTAAATCATGACAGCTCTTCATTGTGGCAGACTCACAAATCCTAGATTTGTCTGGAATCTGGCCCCTATTAACTCCAAAGACTGTGTTGGAGTTAGTTGGGCCTGATCAAAAACCCATGGCCCAACAAAGCCTGACAAACCAGTTGTGTATGTTTTTGAAAAAAGATTCTGGAAGATAAATAAACTAACATTGAGGTAAGATTGAACCAAATTTCCTCCGATGTGAAGAGCTACAATTGGTTTCAACACTGTTGTGAACACACTGGGAATTTCTTACGAGGAGGAAAAATAATTATGTGAAGGTAGGAATCCTTGAGATCCAATGTCAATCTGAGACTTAGTTGAGAACTGATTGAGATTTTTCAAGTTGCAAGAATAACCCAGCGGCTACCACATTTCAATCTCTATTTAACATTTGAATAGCCACTTCCCTGGGATGTAAAGGATCCCACAATACCAACAGGAAAGGACTTCCTGAGGAAAAGCAGAGAAGAAAGGGGCTATCTCCTTGTAGGGTGCCCAGCAAGCTATCATATTCCATAAGGGGTTAAAGAGGTGAAGAAACGCTTGGAACTTTTTTGCCCAAGGAGCATAGCATTCACAGGGCTTACCTTTAAGAACTTGGTAGCATATGTATTAAGCCCTTTTCCCATTCGCAAATGGGCCAATTCTCAGAATCGGCCCGTTTACGAACAGGGAAAAAGCCTTTTGGGATGTATCATTCCAAATGGCCCTCGCAAAATAGGGAATCGCAAAATTTGTGATTTCCTATTTTGCAAATGCATTTAACGAATTGCAAATTGTGTTTCCTTAAATGCAATGTAGGAAGCACCCAAGTTGTGCGATTTCGGCATAAGATATCGAAAACTCCCACCAACTTCAGGTTGGTGGTAATTTGCGATTTCTTTGAAAAATTCACTTTTTTGCATTTTTCAAAGTGCCATGTGGCGTACATACATGTCCTTAGGGCATGTATGTGCGCCACATGTGCACACATGCACATTTCAGGGGTGCAACAGGGTGTCCTTTTGGTACTCTTGAAATTGCATGCGCAATTTGCGAGTACCTATAAGGTACTCGCAAATTGCGCATGCAATTCCTAATCATTCCTATGGGCCTCTTGGCCCACAGAAATGAGTGAGAAGCAATTCTTTAATTGCGACTCGTAATTTGCGTGTCACAATTAAGGAATGCCAAGGAATCGCAAAATATTTGCTAATTTTTAATTACATCTCGTTTTGCGATTCTCAAATAGCGATTCTCTAAAAAGCGCTATTTGAGAATCGAAAAACCATTCTTTGATACATATACCCCTAAGGCCAAGGATGCTAGAGCTTATTTGCGATTACTACCTATGGAGAACAAAAATAACAGGTTGATAAATGAGTTTCTTTATTGCCTGAGCAATAGGAAAGGCATTTGGCGAGTGGATGGGCTGTTTCTTATTTGATAGACTATAAAGCTGTAACATGTGGTTCCTGGATAGGAGGTAAAACACCTCATATAGTACACGAATAGTATTGGCATAAGAATGGGCTGGGAAGGGCTTAGGTTTCAGAGCTATTTTGTCAAAAGCATAGCTAGGTCACCTCAAATATGAAAATAAATGGATGGCAGCCTTGTTTTCTAGTTTCAATTTTATATGGTGAAAAAAAACCTTTGAAAACCCCACCTTCTAAAAACACACAAAAAAATCTAATATCTGTTTCGTGGGTTTTCACTCTCCCTTTTGAATCTAATCTTAGTTGCATCCAGATATGGAAATACCCTTAGCAACGCATGCAAAGGAAACCCAAATGGGATGGTGAGGGCCGCATTCCCTTAGCAGGGCCTGTGTTCACACCCTCAGAGGCAGCATAGCTGTGAAGTCACACTCTGTCGCCTCCAGCCTCCACAGGCTGCTGCTGCAGCAAGTGCCAGTGTGAAGAGATGAATGCTTTAACACCTGGCTTAGTAACCGCCTGACGTATACCCCAACACTAAAATATCACAAACTGCAGAAGGAACGTCCAAAACCCCCAGTGACGGAAAAGAAGACGACATAGGCGTGTGCTGAAAATAACTGTGAAAACAGACAGTCTTAAAGGAATAGACAGGCTTGCCAAAAAAATAAAAGCCTACACGCTGCTTCGTACATATGCAGGACAGTGGTCGAAGTGGACGAAGGAAAGTAGAGGAAATGTGGGCATCAGAGGGTGGGAATAACCGAGGATTGAGTCAGTGGGCCGAGTCAAAGGTGTGGCCAGAAAGAGCAAATTATTCAAATTTTTAGTATTTGTTTCGGCATTTCACTACTCAGTTATAGCTCATTACGTTATTTAATTCAACCAATGGATACACCTTTATTTAATGTTTAAATTAAGATGTTGCCATTAAAATACACTCACAAAGTGGGATCCGTTTCCAATCACAGAATGTCCCAAATATGCTTACTAGTGGACGCACAGGCCATTTTTCTCCAAGCCATTGAGTGTCTGTCATCAGCACTTCTCCTCCCTTTTTCCACAAGAGCAGTTCAAAGATGAATGGCTAAATATCCTAGCTTGCATATGTTATGACTCTCTAATATTTGCCACATAATGCATCATCTGCTGCATATTTTGACGTTTTTAACTAATAAAATAGTCGTAGCTCAAACGGATCAAAAGTTACCAAAAAATGTGACTTGTGTTTCTACGAAGTGGACAGCCCTTTGCAAAGGTTGACTAATCACTTAAATCACTGCTGGCTGCATTTTTATGTTACACTGATACTAATATGGCAAAATCTTTGAACAGACAGTTAGCATGTGTAAAAATGTCAAAATAATAAAGTATCAGAAAATACATCACATTACGCTGCTGCCTTTTTTTTTTCCTCCATAGCTTAGTCAACACTGCGGCATAATTTTGTCCTCTATTGCTGCATAATTCCAGTGCCCCCAAAGCAGCCAGCACATGTTAAAAGTGCTTGTGCATGAAGCAGAAACACTGTGAAGTTTGTGAACTTAGTTTAGTGTGCGTGCAAATCCTGCATTGCCGACCACTGCTGAGTTGCAGCTACTACTGCTGAAACAAGGCCAATGGAGGTACCAATGGGTGAGGCAGACTGGCCTCAAGGGCAGGGCCGGCTTTGCCGTTGGTAGAGCCCTGTGCGACAATGTTTGTTGGTGTCCCCCGATGACTCCCTCCGCCACGGATTCCCTCACTACCATCCTTTATCAGTGCCCCTCAAGTCTCCATAACTACACTTTCACTTTTAATTAGATTTGCAATGCCACTGAAAACAGTGTAGAGTGTCAGTGCACTTTACATCACACACCTTACACCAGTGAAGGCCCGTGTAGGGCGTTTTACCGGGGCGGTGACGTGGCGCAGAGGAGGGGCAGGGTGGGGGGTTGCAAAATGCGACATACGGCCGATTTCAGGTACGTTACGAAAAAAATTAATAAAACGAATTTCGTTGCGCGCGCTGCATTCGTTTTATTAATTTTTTTAACTTACGTCACCGCCCCGGTTAAACGCCCTACACGGGCCGTCACTGCCTTACACAGAGACAATCAATCATACGTGTAAATCACTGTATAGGAAATGTTACATAGGACTAACGACTGCAAGGTGTAGGAGTCACATGACAACCATACTAGTAAGCAATATAGTTTAATAGTGATTGGCCTGGAGAAACACAAACTCCGAATTTGTTAGGGGTTCTCTTCCATAACCAGAATTGATTTCTATCCAAATGAACCTTTTTTGCAATATTAGGATAATCAACGACTAGGGAAAAAACCATATTGTTCTAATTTTTACCTTACACTTGCATGCAGGTCTTAGATGACAATTAATAGCTCACTATTCTATGTTAGGATTTTGAGTTATAAACTGCAAGTAACAAAAGGATCTCACTGACAAAAGCAGTAACCAACTGCCCTATTTACAGTATGTGCACTTTGGGATTTGCGTGCTACAAGTTCTTTGTGGTAGGCACACTAACCCTCTGCGCTAACTTTTCCACGAGTCAAAACTTACACTTGACAAAACTCCATCTCTCTCTAGGAAAAACATTAATTACCAAAGTTATCACTACATTTTTATTGTTTCCGAAAATTGCTGGAGGTCGGGAAGGAGGCAGCAAGTGCTTTTAGAAACATAATATACTTGCAAACATGATGGCCCCACCCAAAGTCACTGGTCGCACCGACCTAGAGCTGCCCAGCTCAAGGGTCCTGTGACCTCAGTGAAAGAGTCACTGTCACTCTAGGGTGTGCTGCTTCATGGGCCTGCCTTCAAGACTGGAGGTGAACTTCAGCATGGATTGTGGTTGACAGGCCTTCAAAGTTAACCCACACCTGCAACTGCTAGGGTCCACCTGCTGGTGCTAAGACACCAGGGCTTCTAAGATCTTGCGGGCCTTCTAAGGTCTAGCACAGGAATGTGCTCCCTCAGGAGAGTGGTCTGGTGGCCTGGTCATGAAGGCTGAACCTGGTCCCCCAGTTCCAAATTCGGCAGCTCTGACCATAGTGCTACATCCTGTCTCCCACTGAACACCATACCGCCCCACTGATAGAATCGTGCACTACCTTCAACTACATCCCAATTGTGCCCTGCTATAAACACCTGGATGCGACTCAATTCAAATTACGCACTAGACAAGAGTAATATGCTGCCTATAAAAAGGAACAACATCCTAGAAAAAGCAAACACTCAAGGGAATGCAAGATTAAGTAAAGCATGTGAAATATAAGCAGGAACAACATGGTTACCTTAACGCTTTTACACTCATTATTCAGAAATCAATGAGTCTTTTGCCTGAAAAGGTTAAGGACATGACTACAGGGCCCAGAAGGGACCCTTTTCCAATGTCCATCGCTTATATCCTTACAAAATGTAAGCGGCATGGTTAAAAAAGACCACATTCCTGAACACAGAGCTGCAGTACACAATTTGGTTTTCCAATCCACCCATCGAGCATGTATTGCACAGGACCTCTAGGATTTGTGCAATTCCCCACCCGGGGAAAACAATGTTGTTAAAAAAAGATGAAAAAACAAAAGTAGCACTTTACTGGCAAACTCTGTTATTTGGTGCTAGTGTGTTGTGTGTGAATAAAACAAATCTGGCCACTGTGCGACCACTCTATCTTGCTTTGTTTAGGTATTTTTCACATTTTGTACCTTTTATTTCTCTTCGTCCCAAGGCTGCCTTTGGAATAGAAAAATGTCAGAAAAAGAAATTTCCAGCAAAAGTGTTATTCTTTTTTGGATCCATTTCACACAGGAACAAATAAACAAAAGGGGAGGAAAGAGGAAGCAATAACCATTTCTTAAAGTCATGGTTTTCAGTAAGTGAGGAAGAGAATGACAGAAAGAGAGGGAGGAAGAGTAAGAAAGAGGGGGGGGAGCTGCCTGTGGCAAAGCAGGCGATGTGGACACTTGCCTTGTCTTCTCTGGGCAAGAAGAGAAAGACAGAGTCCTTTTCCTTCTCTGTCCACCCGCCCGACCCTGTAAGCCGAGCCTTATCTATAGGCCTTGGTATTTCTACGGTCCTGGGACATGTTTAAAATAAAAACAGTGAGGGAACGTAATCTAATCATTTTAAAGAAGTAGGGGCATGCTGCGCCCTGCCAATCCATCCCACTTCGACCACTGATGCAGTACAGCGAAGGGAAAAGAAATATGTTCGAAAATAAAATGTTTTTGGCAAACGTATTATATGGTACACATTCTGTCACACTATGGCCTTGTAGCACCGAGGATTCCAATGGAGACCAACGTCTGATTTCGTTTGTGAGTACTAAACATTAGATGGCCATGTGGGAATATGTGGATATTTGTCTCTGCATGCTGCCCGGCGCGTTTGTATTTTTATGTGTAAACTGGAGGTACTGGGGCCTGCTGCGGAGGCCTGATTCCCGTATGGTGACTCATCCGGATTATGTTGGGAGTTCGGTTTAGTCGCGATCTTGAAGGATGGTTTGAGGTGCATGTATGGGTGGATGTTGTTGTAGGACCAAATAGTATGCCTGTATAGGTAGGTAGGAGGTGGGCTGCCAAATATGTTGTCTGGAAGTTCTTTTGTGTGGTGAAGAAATAATCCAATTATTGCTCTACTCAAGTCAGTACCTTTGTTTGTTGACTTAACTTTAACAAAAACACTGCAAATAACATAACATACCATAATGAACTGAGAAAATGCATAAAACAGAATAGACATTGTGGAAATTGGTTCTGGTCTCTATGGGCATATTTAAAGATCACTGGGTTTTAATTGTGTCAAGTGGAGGCTCTTACCAATGGTATCCTAGAACCATCGTATCATTGAACCTTAGATAGTGAAGGAGAGCTGTCCAAGACTTAGGGCCTTATTACGAGTATGGCAGTCCTCAGAACCACCGTACTCGCGGCTGCGGTCCGACCACTGCCACCAGTGCGGGTCTTGAACGCAGTATTCTCAGTGTGGCGGTCGAACCGCACGGGACTGCTGGCTCCTCTGGGATCAAGGATCCCACTGCGCAGTCGGTCTGCAACCAGTCTCAATATGCTGGTGGTGGATGCTAGCACCGCGGAGCATAGTATGACCTAAATGTCCAGCGCCCTTTTCATGGCAGTGAGCCCGCCATGAAAAGGGTGGTAGACATGCAGAAAAGGGGGAACTAAAAGGGCCCCCGGCTGGATTTGGGCTTGGGGGTGCATATGAGGATACACATGTTGTGCCCCCCTGGAGCTGCAGGAGCTGTCACGGCAGCGGTCTGCTTTTAAGGTTCTCCTATGAGCCTTACACAGCAATGAGACCGTCGCAGCACTGCCCCGCCTGGATTACATTCGTAATCTGACAGGCGGGCACCCAACGGGCTTGGTGGTCCTCCTGTAGGTTCAGCAGTAACCGGCTGACAGGAGGACTGCCAAACTCGTAATAAGGCCCTTAGTTAGAGCGGTTGTGTGGGCTACAGACTCAGAACTCAGTATTAATACTAATAACACTCAATAATACTTCCAAAACAGGTCAATGTCTTTACTTAAAAAAGAAAAGAGAACTTTATTGTGAACACAGTTATTCATTGCACATTGCCCGATAACTCCAAAACCGTCCTCCCAACAGATTGGAAATATAACCATAGAGAATCCACAAGCAATACAAACTGCCTGCTGGTTTTGGCCCAAGGTTTTCAGAAGTAATGAACTGTCGTTTATTTGCTTTGAGGAAGGCAGTGTTTCAAGAAAAGTAAAACACCTGCCCACACAATAGCTTTTTATGAACTAACCCATGCAGGTTGAAAGGAGCAGGCTTATCAGCAGCAGATACACGGTTCAGGGAGCAGCAAGACCGACTTCTAGCCTGCTACTTCTTTTGCTAACAATGTTTCCTTCAGAAGCATCCGTCTGTCCTGCAGTCCTTTCTCAATGGTGTAATCACGTGTGTACAATCTTCCTTCAGGGTGGAACCAGCAGAGGTATATAGCAGACACACTAGCGGGTTGTAAGGATTGCAAGAGCCAATCAAAACAATTAGCATCCAAGTCCCCTCTGCCCACTGGAGCCACACTCACACTGAGTTGATCCTTCTTTCACCAAGGAGCCAAGTGACTAGGTGACCCACCCTACCATGTCCACAGTGTTCTTTACAAGTGTGGGCACAAGAGGGGAGACAGGAGCTCATGGTAAGGAGCTAGAGCTGAATCACACGACCATGCACTGGAATCCCTGGCCCAGCGAAGGAAAGGGCAACACTCCTTGATTATCCCAACAAGGTCCCTTTGGAGGCGACCGGGGGCACACACTGAGGGTCATGGACGTAGGGGGCTCACCACAAGGATGCTGTGGGGCTAGTCCTCTCTATGGGCCTCATGGTAGAACTTTGTCCTTCCTGCCCAGCTGTTGTTTTCCTATTATAGATGACAATCCCCTGAAGGAAGTTCCTTTCCAGGACTCCACTGCATAGCAAGCTGGCCTCTTCCTTCAAGACAGAGCAGTCTGAACAGGGTTAGAAGAGGAGTGGGCGAAGCTTGTGGAGTTTCACCCCACGGAATTCTGTAGAGTTACAGATAAACTCCATGAGATTCTGCAGAGTTCCGCAAGCAGAAATCAGTACGTTGCACTGCTCGCCTTAATTTGTAGCTCTGGGAGCTTTGTTCTGCGCTGCAAAATCAGCACAAACTGCACCACGCGGCACGCCAGAGAGTGCTTCTTCTTTGCTGCCTCTCGAGTTGATTTCCTACTCGAGAAGCAGCATTCTAACTGCAAATGGTCGCGTCTGCCAGCGTCGAGAAAATCTCGCCAGGTGCAGTTATAGCACCTGAAATGTGCGCTACTGGACACCAATACTCACTCTGCATTGCCGAGCCACAAGAGAGAAAAAACTCTGCTATGTGGCGGTTAGCGGAGTTGTGCCAGAACTCTGCATTACAAGCGTAACCTAGAGTAGGCAAAACTCCACAAACAATACCGATTGATTGGAATTTAACGCCCAGCCCTAGTTTGGACCCAAGACCAATGCATAGTACCTAGTCACTGGGTAGCCAGGGTGATGGTACCACAAGGCTAACACTCCTCTGGAGGATTCAGTCCAGCAAACCCATATACATAACAGGCAGTTTCTCCTTCTCCGGGGGGTTTGCAGCTCTCCTTGCAGGGCCTTGACTGAGATTCAGCTTGAAAAGGGAGCCGGAAAAACAGAAGTTTTCTCCTTCACACTGCTGTGTGGGTCCTGGAACTGGGCATTGAGAATCCATGCCACCCTGACCTGGAAATCTGCCCGGCATTTATTCTTAGCTCACAAACGCACATTTGAATTTAAGTCTCTGTTGTGGATTATGTCTGGTTCTGGAAGCTTTTGGGTATAACACAAAGGGTGCCCCAGCCATGGTTTTTGATCTGCAGATTCGTCGGGAAAAGGAGTGGAGTTGACTGTGCTTTGACATGGATGTGAAACAAAGGCACAAAAGAGAGTAATTCTCCCAGCCATTAGTCAAAACTATCTGCAGTAGCACCTCTGGAGAAGAGAAAGCACAAGAGGCAAAGGCTGCATTTACACTTCAAAGGGATGTGTCACCCCACCCTCCATTTACTGGGGTCTAGCTTACTTAAAGGGGAGGCACAGGCATGTTCTAGACCCCTCACCCAGTTAACAACGGACCTGAGCCGGCTTACCACAGTTCTCCATTTTATTAGCAGCCCCCACATATAGGAACCCTAAAATGCATTCCGGCCCACAATCAATCTAGCACATACATACAGGTTCAACATACATCCTGCTGTCTGTATCTGCTTCCTATTGACTCCACATCTATGTACCACACGGATGGAGCAAACGAGCCAGAAGAGTGAAAATAAACGGGCCTCTTTACTGGACAGGCCTATAGACATCTCTCCTCTTACGGTGAGAGATAAAAACAAGCATTGGCATAGCCAATAGGTCTCGCCTTTGGGACCTTATAAGTGTTTAGCCATGCAACAGTTGCATAACTAAATACTTATAAAGGTCCCAAAAGTGAGACCTATTGGCTATGCAAAGCGGCCGCAAAAGTGAAAGTGATCACGATCGCAATCACGATCAAACATCAAAGCGGCCGTGCGGCCGCGAAAGTGAAAGTAATCGCGGTAAAGCGCGGCACGCGCGCCCGTGCACATGCACTGTAGCTCTAGGCTGGCCTGGTAGCACTTTTTGGAGCCCTCTCAATAAGACTCGCCAGATCAGCGCATGCGCTGGGTCAGGCGAGACCTAAAAATGGCCCCTCTCTTCCTAGAATTAATGTTTCCCTCATAAGGTCTCGCTGAGACAGCGAAAGCTGTCTCTTTGAGACATTTTGTAAGTGGGTTTTTAAAGTGCTTCCCCTGGGATAGAGCTACAGTGCACGAGGCGTGCACGCGCGCAAAGCAGCCATATGGCTTTACGTCGCTCTTCCTCGTAGCCCCTCTCCGCCACCTTCCCTGCTGCTATTTCACACCAGTTTTCATCAGAACTCCCGCTTCTCTCCCCCACCCCGCAACCATCGCGTCTCGCGCGTCCAATGCTTGTTCTCTATGCCTTAATGTCTTACATGAAGCGTTCTGATGTATAAAATCTTTTTGCCCTCTGCTTAGCAAATTAACAGCTTTAAATTTCCCTTCTGAATGATATGAGCTCTGTTAATCACCCGCAGTGAAAATAAAGACCTAAGCAAGTATAACGAAGAGGAAGGGCGGTAACCCCGCCAGCCTGTGGGCAATAAGGCCCTTTGCACCCTTTTTATTGTATGTTTTATACCCCCGCGGCACACTCTCACTCGGCCTCGAATGCAGGCAAACAACATATGTTCCCGCGCCGTGCTTTTGCTTGGTTTCCTCAAGTGTACTTTCTGCTCAATGCCCTCTTGGTTTCCCTGGCTCGCTTTACTGACGAAAAGACCGTTCCCGGGATCGTAGATGTCGCCCGATGTCAGACTCGATTGTGGCACTCTCATTAGGGCTTCAGCAGGCCGATCCAAAGTTAATGGCGAGCAGGTTTTCGTGCAGACAATTTGGATTTCAGAAGGCACCTCACTCCTGGGCCATTCTAATGCATGGACTCTGCAGGCAGGAGAGTTACAAAGCACCCCGCGAGAATAAGGTCATTTTGCATGTGAGAGCACAGGAAGCAGCGCGGAAGGGGTTTTAATTGCTCCGATCAAATGAAATGGGGATGGCATCTCTACCTCCTCCTAGGCCTCAGGCTAAAGAGAACATCCTAGTCTCTGACATCAGCTCAGCGGGTCACTTTCTCTGACCGCCTCTGTAAGTCACGGCACAGCTGTTTTAAATACGGATTTAACTTACTTATTAAAAACGTACATTATTCAATCATTTGCAGCAAATTTAAGCTGCGGTTGATTGTATTCCGGTCTCGAGCTCGACTGAAATGAGAAGCATCTCTGATTGGAGAAAACATTCTGATATATGTAACTGAAAAACGCATTACACTTTTGTTTCCTCGCAAAACTGCTTTCTGTGCCTCTCATCAGAACATCTTTTGCCTCTCAGGGCTTCAGCAGGCCGATCCAAAGTTAATGGTGAGCAGGTTTTTGTGCAGACAATTGGATTTCACAAGGCACCGCACTCCTGGGCCATTCTAATACATGGACTCAGCAGGCAGGAGAGTTACAAAGCACCCCGCGAGAATAAGGTCATTTTGCATGTGAGAGCACAGGAAGCAGCGCGGAAGGGGTTTTAATTGCTCCGATCAAATGAAATGGGGATAGCATCTCTACCTCCTCCTAGGCCTCAGGCTAAAGAGAACATCCTAGCCTCTGACAGTTAGAACAATCTTTCCTCTCTCAAGTGCTGCCCTGTATCGGAAGTCAACAAATCACACTTATTGGAAACCATTTCAGGTCAGATTAGAAAGGTTTTCATTGCCGAATTATAGGGTGGTTCAACCACAGTGTGCCTTGGCAAAAACAACTCTTAAGTACATTCGTCTCTTTAGATCAGCGGGTCACTTTTTCTGACCGCCTCTGGGAGTCGTGGCATAACACACCGAGGCAAGGGAGTTTACCGTTGTTATTTATCTAACTCTCTCTCTCACTAACTAACTCTCTCTCTCTCACTAGGTAGCTCTTTCTATCTCACTAACTCTCTCTCTCTCTCTCTCTCTCTCACTAACTCACTCTAACTCCCTCACTCACTAACTCACTCTCTCAACCTCACTCACTCTCTCTCACTAACTCACTCTCTCACTAACTTACTCTCTCACTAACTATTTTAATCCCTCTCACTAACTCTCTCACCATCTAATTCTCTTTAAAAACACTAATTCAAACTCTCTCTCACGGACTCTCCCTCTCAAAACTAACTCTCTAATTTCTCTCTCTCATAGACTCTCTCTCTCTCTCAATAACTAACTCTATCTCTTTCTCTCACTAAATAACTCTCACTCTCTCACTAACTAACTAACTCTCACATTAACAAAGTAACTCACTATCACACTAACTGTTACACAGGTACTATTTGCCAATGCTTCAGCCTCATGTTATTTATGCCCCCCCATAACAAAAAAAACGATAGCAAGCAAGCATTGGCACACGCAGAAACAAGTTGCCAACATTTATAGGACAAAATTAGATGAAAACTTTATTTATAAGTAATACTTTTTTAATATGGTCATTCACTTGGACATAATGCTTTCTTGGTCATAAATAAGGTAACAAAAATGCTATCAACACTTCTTTATTATAACTTTTCAGCATTCTACAAACTAATTTACAGGACAGCTTAAAAACATAAGCAAAGTCAATATCTCTAGCTAAACACTTATAAGGTCCCAAAGGCGAGACCTATTGGCTATGCCAATGCTTGTTGTTAGTTTCTCTCAGTCCAATGAGGGGATACTAGTCACTCTCTAGAGGACGGCTGAATATTGGGTGCCTTTCCTGACCTCAGAGCCAAGCGCTGTGATCTTAAACCATATCATGAGAGGCCCTCGGAGAACAAATGTATGTTGTGAGGTAATAAATCAAAAACCTCCAGAGACACACCATAACTACCAACTGACTAATACAAGCAAGATCGCACGCTCTTCAGTCATACAGGTGCCGTTCTGTCGCAACTGACATTTTATAGGTAAAAAAACATCATATTAGGCTAAACGCGCTTCAAAGTACATAGGGCATTGCACAGCAAACACATCTTCTAATGAAGCCGAGCTCCTGTGAGTGTATTTCTCTAGTGCTCACATTCTGCCCAGTTGTATTTTGGCGCTATTTCATGAGTGAACTTCATCTCTCTAGGAAAGACTTTTATCATCCAAAGGAGGAAAAGAGGTTGAGTTAAGTCTGCTGGGATTTGAACCTGTCGCCTGCAGCTGATACACAGACTCTTCCAGCCACATTAGCTATTTTTATGACTATCACACTGACTTCAGCCACAAAAAACTCTCCAGAATGGTAACAAGCAGCATGTTCGTACTCTTTCGACACAAACGATGAAACATTTTCCATCCGAAAAAGATAAGTGGTCCTGTTCAATAATTTACATTTCTGATTTGCTTGTACAGAGATTTCCCCATTCAAAAAACAAATGAATTTGATTCCCACACTTCATGTCTGTTATTTAAAAATGCATAACCCAAAGTGAACCACTCACTGAAAGGAAAAGAAATACATCGCATTTAACACAGAATCAGCTGAAAAATAAAGGGCACTATTTCTACAAGCCTCTTCTTTTCATGCTGTGGTGTGACAACACCAAAGAGTCAATGCGTGTGCACTCACTGGGAGACCCGGAAACTCTAACACTGGGATCTAGAGACAGATTTGTGAGTCACGGACACTGTCACACTGAAACAAGATCACAAGCAGATGCATAACATGTCTGTAAAGTGCACGTTTACCCGTGGGAATCCTGGTACTCAAATTGTCAGTGGCGGCTGGTGCAATTTGAAAGTGGTAGGGCGTAAAACCAACTAAAGAACATTGTCATGCGAGCGAGCGTAGCGATCGAGCAGAGAATTTCTCAGGGGGATACAGGGAAGTTCTCTCTCAAGAAAAATACATAATAAACTGGTGTAAAATGGTCCATTTTCTAGTGCCATTTCTGTTCTGGTTTGGCAAGTCACCCCTCACACCCAAAGCATTTGGTCAGTGGGCGACGGATGGACCGGGCACAGGCGCTTTGTCTGCTCCTAAACTGTTTCTCTGAAGAGGGGGACTGATGGTAATTGAACTATTTAGGGTCAAATGGAAAGCTGGGAGAACAAGTGAAATAAAATGCAACGCTTGTACGTGTTGTTGTAGTTCCAAGGGGTGACGCGCATTGCAGGATGCATCTATGTACTGTGAATTGATAGACTGCCTCTTTCAAACTCCCTACCACAGTATATTTGCTTTTAGTGTCTTAGGGAGCAGGTAGAGGGACTGACACCTTGGTTGCTTGGTCAGCACTGAGTTTGCAGCTTAAAGAGCCCATTTACCATCAGCCCTCACCCCACTCCCCCCTTCAGACAAACATTTTAGGTTTTTCACTAAAAAGCATAAGCCTGGTGCAATCAACTCATCCCAGATTGGTCATTCGGTAGGAGGTAAGGCTGCCAGAAAATCTGCTTTCAAAGTATATATTTTTGGTAAACGTCATTCAGATTGTTCCCAGTGCACACCGTTCTTCTACGTTAACTTTATTAGGACACTTTCCAAAACTCAGCTCTACATCTTTGACTCCATGAAGTCTCAAATGACTTCATCAATTAAAGTCACACACATATTGGTTCCCAAGCAGCCCTTAGATTGGCTAATTAGCCAACTGCACTTGTGGCTTGTTTCTTCTTTCACTTTTTACCTCCCCTATGGCTTGACAGTACAGAAGACCCCCACGATCCCTTAACTTTCAGCTAAAGGCACCTCAAGGTCATCATTAAATTATACTTTGGATAACACAATTTAAAAATAATGGCTTGCATATTCTCAGCACTTTGAGTCACCGACTGGGACTTCATAGTACTATAAATATGCATGTCACTATTTATTCCCCTCACTGGGCCAAACAGGATTTAATTATGAGATTGGCTGATTATACAAAATGACATATGCACTGATAACGTTAACTGACTGAGCTGCTAGAACCTAAGACTGCCATTCCCAATGTTTTTGTTTTTAAATTGCATGTATTTTTCATGTTATGTGTTTGTTTTAAATGTGTTTACTGGGAAGTGAAAGGCCAACAAAATAGCTGCAGAGTAGTGAGTCCTTTTTATCACATCTCAGACCACATCACGGTTTTCAAACAGACCCTGCACTCAAGGGTCCCTTCCTCCCCAAGCTGTACTCGAGGTCATCATTCCCATCCTTATTTGGATGCACCTCACTGCTAGTCATTGGCAGGGCAAGGGCAGTCTTCGGCTAATACACTTGATACGCTGTCCTATCTGAAAAGCTGTCCTATCTGAAACTCGTAGCTGCTCAGTATGAACATCTCTAAACAGATCTATGCTTTTGTGCACAGAAGCATGCACAGGGTATCTGATCACAAGGTGCTGAAGACAAAGGAGGTGCAGTGATATAAAGTATTCGCCCAGGACCACACAAATTGTTAAAGCCGGGAAGGAGGAAATGAGCCCAGGTTTTCAGGTTTCACATTGTACATTATAGCCCGCAGAAGTGTATGCCTTCATCAAAGGTTAGTGCTTAATTTTTAAGTCATGCTGTATAAGGTGACAGGCAGAGCCCACATTTGTGAAAGTTTTGCATAGCAGAAATCTGGCACGAGGGCGCTTCACAACAGACTGCCTTACGCATTGTTTCGGCACATAGAAAAGGTGAGTCACATGATGTTGAGGTGAGGCTGAGATTCGCTCTTGCCACTAGGCCACATCTCTCCTTTGAAAGCTCTGATTGGTTCGGGATTAGGTATCTCAGAGGACCTTGAGTTGAGGCAGGCATATGGCTCAAGCTTTCAGTGGCTTGCCCACTTGTTTTTTGTATATTTATTTGTTGGTATTTGCTTTCATGTGAGCGGCCACCTTGAAGTACGTTCTTGAAACAAAATAAAGAAACTGCTGATTGAATTTCATGTTTTTTTCATGCCATTCATTGTGAGAAAGCAAACATGTATTAAGTACAATCTACCTCCCATTGCCTTTGCATAAACATTTTTGCTGATTGCTCATTTTCAAAAATGTTGATCAATATTATATTTCTGTCAACAATCAGAAGAAATCCCTCCTGGATGTTGAGGCTGCCTTAACACCTGTTGCATGAACATGTTTTCAGTGCAGATATTTGAGTCTGAAAACATTGATTTTTAAAAATGTTTCGCATAGATAGTGCTAACTCACCAAATGTTATTGAAGCATCTAACACAAGGCCACCAACATTTTTGAGTTTTAGGCAAAGGGAGTTTAAGTGATTTGCCCAGAATCACAGGATGTTGAGCCAGCGCCGAGATTCAAACCTGAGTCCCATGCCCCAAAGTCTGCAACTATGGCCGTTACACCACATCCTCTTCCTTGGTCGAGCTGGATGGCCTGTTTGCAACTAAGAGTCTCTCGGGAAAGGTTTTATTAATTTGAATGCTGAAGCTTTGATATTTAGAGGCTAACGGGCTTCTGTTCCAGCTTCGCCTCCGTGGGATCACTTGCTCACTTGTCTCTGCCCACCGATACTACATAGGAAGCCTCAGTGCACTCACTATATTCCAACCCTTTACCAACTCGTCACATAGTGGGGTCAGTGATGTTTGCTTTTAACACACTCCATGAAAGGGTGGGAGGCACCAATGTTTGATTAGCAGCCAGAGGCGTTTCTGGGCTGGTGCTGAAAACGATCGAGCTGCATTAAAAAGCAAGGCTTCCGTATGCCACATCGGGTGGGCTCTGAAGACCTCTGATCGTGGAAGGCCAGAGCTTGTGTACGATAGCCCTTTGGCCTCTACGATGATTGGCACATGCGCACTAGCGGGCATGTCTGTTTAAAGTGCCTGGTTACTGCCTGACCCTCACATAAGCGAGGCTCAGGGCATGACAGCAAGGCACAGGAAAAACAGTCAACTTTGCAATACGATGTATATTGCCATTATTTAATAACATCACAAAGGCGGATCTGGATGGTACACATTTACATAAAGGCTTTATGTACCATGGGGATCAACATTTGCGATAATAAATAAGCCAGGAAATTTGGAATGGGTGCAGCCCCCACACTCAAAGTCAGCAGCCGCTTCTGCACTGAATACCAGTTTAGTATTGCTATACAATTCATCGGCACAGGAACTCTTGCACTGGAAGCTTGAGACACACACAAAGACATGGAAACTCACACTTAAAGCTGGACATTGACACAAAGGGAGACACTGATATGATAACTAATTCTAGAACCTAGTAACATGGGTACAAGTGGATTGAAACTGAGACCTAAAGATATGGGGCCTGATTCACAAACTGTATGTTGTAAAGCATATACTACTACTACTACTACTTACTTATTACAAAATGCAATTCAGAAGCCTACATTTGTCTCCCCACATCCATCTTTCCTATCTTTGATTTAGGGATTGCCTCACACGTGTAAGTTCACTATTTAGGGGCCGATTCCGATCTCGCTCGGAAGGGCTCCGAACGCGATCCGGATGGAAAAAATACAAGCCGTACGTGTGTTTTCTGTCTGACTCATACAGCTGTATGAGCGAGCAAGTACGATGCGAGAAACACGAAATCACCGTCCGAATCGTTTCCAGGTCCGAACCGCTCCTTACGTAAGCAAACCGTGCCATGCAACTGAGGCGATTTCCGCCTGAGCCAGTACGATGGATGATTCGGACAGCCGGATCGAGTCGGAGCCTCCGTCATGTACATGCTCCGGGAAGCGGACTACGGGGGTCCGCACCGGACACCCCTTCACCAGTAGCCTTCCGAGTTGATCACGGGGGGGACCCAAGGGTCCCCCCTACACATGCATGTACGGTGCGGGTGGCACAGATGCGTCCCCACTACAGGGGGCGCCTTTGTGCTCAACATACCTTTTTCATCAATGGGAGCCTATGTACGTGTCGTACAATAGCCTCCCATTGACTTCAATGGGGCTCCGAGCGACCCATGTCCGTCAGCGCTTGTTCGCATCGTACTCGGGCGCTCAGAGCCCCGGAGCATGAATCGGTCGGAAAGCCCTCCGGATCCGAGTCGGACGGAGCCTACTCCCAGCGGGATCGGGATCGGCCCATTAGTAGCAAAAGTGGTAAGCACCAGGGAGACTACTCCAGCACAGACCTGGACTAAGTCCAGTGCCATACATGGACAGCCACTGACACTTCCTCCCTTAGAAAACAGTGGCGGCATGGACTAAAATAGAACATAGCAAATCTTGTAAAAGAAATGTATTTATTTCGAATTTTTAAATAAATATATATATAAAATTATATATAAATGAAAAATAAATATTTTACCATAGAATATTTTAATAACCCTCATTTAATTTAAAACAAATGTAACTTTATTTTTTTTAAATAATTAAATCGCTTTAGTCTGCACATATAATTTTTTGTGATTTTTAATATACAATAAGTAATAAATAGTAAGTAAATTTAAACACTTTAGTTTATGTGTAGCTTTTTAAAAATAAATCTGTATACATTAATTTGTATTTAATTTATAAATTGAAATTAATTAAACATTTAATTCAAAATTAAGTTAATCATGCTGTAACATTTTGTAATGATGTTCTACATTTGAAATAATTATATAAAATTAGTTCACTTTAATATTTAGGATTAAAATATTTTACTAATTTTTTTGTTTAATACAATTTTTAGATTTTCCCTATACTTTACCAAAGGGAGCTCTCCACCTCAGTGGTAGAGAACACTGCATATTTGTGAAAAGTTGTGTGATTCAGGCGCTATATAAATCCCAAATCAAATTAAATCAAATGGTAGCTTTATACTATTAAGTTAGTTTTGATTCAAATATTTAATTTTATTGTAAATATGATACATTAAATTAAAATTACATTTTAAAGATTTGTTTAAAAAATACCACTGAAAGTAAAATGTTTGCATTCAAATTATAATAAAAAAATTATAATAACGTTATGTGTAGAACTAATTTAATTTAAAAAGTAAAATTACATTTATTCTTAAATTCAGAAAGTTTGAAATATTTTTTAGTAAAATCATTTTTTTAAATTATATCTACATATGTACTGATTTTTTTTACATTAAATAAAATTTAGATATTTTTAAAAAAAGTCAAAATAAATTAATAAATTTTAACATTTGCCATGGCGTTTTATTTTAAGTCCCTGTTTCCATTATTTTTTATAATAGGCTGTTGAAGTACCTGTGGTTGGCCATGTGTTGCGCTGGACGTACTTCAGGAATGAGCTGAGAAGAGGTACTACTGTAGTGGGTCCTTTTTGGCTGTGGTAACTTGTAAATGTGGCTCCATCCCCTGTTTTAAGGTGTAGAGATATTCAAGACTATATTTTGTAGTAAATTTGAAATTGAGAAATGGTGAACAGTAACCAGTAGAAACCTTACTACAGAGGGGACTATTCCGATCTGGGTCAGAAAGCTTTCCGACTGAGCCGGATCCGGAGTGTTTTCTGACCAAGCCGGACTCCTGCGAGTACAATGCGGCCGCATGCTGCCGGACTCGGTTTGGTCGGACTCCCATAAAAGTCAATGGGAGCCGGTCGTACTGAATGACTGAATGGGTATGTCTCGCACAAGGGCGCCCCCTACAGTGGGTACGCGTCGGTGCCATCCGTACCGTACATGCCTGTGTTGGGGAGACCCTTGGGTCTCCCCCTGTGTCCGAGTCGTAAGGCTGCGCATGGTGGGGGGTCCGACGCAGACCGCCAAAGGCAGTTTCCCGGACGTTTTGCGAGCCGGAAACTTTGGCTCGATCCAGCTGTCCGACACGTGCATCGTACTGGCTCGGTCGGAATTCGCCTCCATTGCACGGCACGGATCGTTTACGAACCAGCCGTAAGGAGCGGTTCGGACCTGGAAACGATTCGGTCGGCGATTTCGCGTTTCTCGCAGCATCGTACTTGCTCGCTCGTACAGCTGTACGAGTCGGTCGGTAAACATGCATACCGCTCATACTTTTTACGGCCGGATCTCGTTCGGAGCCCTTCCGAGCGAGATTGGAATCAGCCCCAAAGTGTAAGAATAACATTATACATGTAGATATGCTCAGGTGTCAACTTACATTTGTTAATAGGCCCCATGGACACAGGCAGCGTCCCCCCCACCACCCTATGCCAGCAGCCTCAAAATTTCAGAAAAAATGATAATAAACGGGGTTGTTATCGTTTTCTTTTTCTCCATAGTGTAGAGTCTAGGGGGCGGGGCCATCGTGAAGACGGGCATAGGAGGAGTGGTGGGCACTGTTGTCAGGGTGCATGTGGGTTTGGCCAGCCGTCTTAGGATGGCCAAACAGTCATGCGCACTGAGCTATCTCCAACCTAAGCTGCGTTGCTGGGTTGCAGAGGGCAGGCACAAGCTCCCAGTCCCTCGGGAGTGCAAATCCTGGGCGCTCAGTAAAATTCTGACGCTGCTCTCATGCTACCAAAAGCATTAAAGCAGCATCCGCATGGCTGCAGGGGAGTCTTGGAGCCTGTGCCTGCAGTGGACTGGAGCCAAAGAGCAGCAGTGGAGCGGCGATGCAGCACACAGCATGCGGCTGGTAAGTTCCCTTTTTTGTTTTTGTATGTATTTTTGTTGTCCGTTGTTCCGCCCCTGCCCCATCCCACCACCACTCTGTCCTGACAACAATCTCTACTAGATGATCCAGCGGTAATTTCACTGTAATTTCTCAATGCAAAAGTTTATTTACCTCTAGTTTACCGTTTTAAAGGTGATGGACCTTTGCCACCATGTTTCACCTTCAGGAGACTTTACATAAACATGAAAAATCAAAATGCAATTAATATTTAAGCCAATAAAGAGAGTTGTGAGTATTTCTAAAGGGTTTTATTTTCTAGTCAAAAGTTAAGTTTCTCTGACGCTTTATTCATTAGTTAAATATCAATCAGGTTGCAGAATTAAAAATAGGAAAAATAGAATTAATACAGAACATATTACAGACTGAATACAAGGCATTCCATAAAGGAAGGGAATGAGGCATCAAATGTCAGTCAGAATTCTTTAAAGAGTTCAAGAAAATATAATTCAAGAGTGAGTTTTGCAAGGCTAATCAATAATTAATAATTGGCAAAAATCTCCCATAAAGAGAAATAAATGCATTATGTTTACTTCCCCCATACTAGTACCCTGTATTAGTTATTACCTAGCAAAAGCTATTAGTTTAAAGCATAACATAAACATGCACCAGTGCAAATTTTCAAAGCGCAAACAGTTAATACATATTCATAGCAATATGCTCTAATGTTTTAGATAGCTTTTCATGCAAAATGTGTTTGCCCCACGTGTAGTGCTGGTGCATGGTTGATTAATTAATACACATTATAAAAAGATGTGTTATGAACTGAATATGCATTGTCTAAATATGCAACAAAGCCAAAGTCTCTTTAGACGGGAACAGGGCGTGTAGATTGCAAGAAAAAAGTAGCCGGGAGGAGAGAACACACATTCCATTCTTATCTTCAAAGCTAAAGAGGAAACTGAAATCACAAGTTTTTCTACACTGCACATTCAGCACAATTATGTGCTACTTTAAAAGTTGAAAAAAAAATCATTCTCAAAATTAAAAGTACATTCTATAGTGAGGTTAAATTTAAACTTGACACATTAAACATCCATGATTAATTAATTACGCATGGTTTTAAATGAAAGCATTTCAGACTGAAAGCATTTTGACCAGGCCTCATTTCATGTCTTTCACTTTGCATGCACCAAAATGCCACTTTTAAAAAGAATTTGACTAGGCCACATTTCATGTTTCATGTGCCATGTGTTTTCACTTGCACCAAAACCTGCGTGCCATTTTAAATGCAGTCTGTCTGAAACACAAAACAGAGCGATGCTTAATCTTGATGAAATCTAGCTCTATCAACTCACCCTTTGATGATAACAAATCATGATACCTCAAATGATTTGTAAATTATCACACTTATTTATTTTCATCATGTTAAGCCAAATATATGTTTTTCTCTATCTAAAATATTATTACTCATCTTTACTGTATGTAGACATGTTAATTTCATTAGCACACTTATTTCACACAGGTATATAAAGAAAAAAAACTCCTACTAAAATTAGTTATTATTACAAAAGCTGAGCATATAACAATTGTACCTCTATTTCTAAGGCAACACAAGCTTTGTCTGTAATCAGATCATATATAGCCAAGCTCAAATGTTTAGTGCAGAGATCAGTAAGTAGATTCTTGGAACTATTAGTCTTCTCTAAAATAAGTAACTAAAATAATAAAAGGATGATTCAACAAAACAGTTCTCTTTTCTATTTTCTTTTCTTCCTTTTCTTTCATCATTCACAGATTCTTTTCTCTTCAGCTTTTGACAATTCCCAATTAATCTTTCAGCATTTCTTTGCTCTTTGTCATCAGCTTTCCATCAGGGTGGCTCAAAAAGTGTGGCATTCTGTACTTTTTCCATGCAATTTGACCACTCAGGTGCTGAGAAACTCTGACAGAGCACCATCAATTCTTTGCACTTTTTCAATCCAAGTCTTTCACTTTTATTTTCACTTTGATCAATACATACGTCACATTTATACAGTAGGCAAGCAAAATATTCATTAGAGCCCCACATAATGGAAAATTGATTTTCAAAAATCAATTCACAGATATTCAACTTTATACATGATTGTAGATATTTTGCTGTAATTTAAACAATGTAATGTTTAAAAAATACAGAAAAGAGGGGGACCTCATTCAAAACGCCGACACGTGTTTCAGTGAACAGCCCCTTCTTCAGGGCGTAAGAAGAACGTATCAGACGAGCTAGAGGTGGAAGGGGACCTGTGTTAGAAAGAAGTAACTGCTCAAAACTGTGGTTAATAGAGCCAAAAAATCGGGAATGCAGGGGAGCGATGTAGGTCTCCACCGAAGCACAAACAGTCTTAATGGCAGAACATGCGGGCAGAACGGATATCTAAATATGAACGGACCCCGTCGTCATGTTGAGGTTCCGAAAGCAACAAATGAGATGACTAAAGTAATTCGGTCTCAGGCGGCTCTAGCGTTAAAGAAGTGAAGCAAAAAGTCAGATAGCAATAATTGTTCTGATCCTGGAGCGCTGGAAATGTAAGTCTCTTTGTTGAAAGTGAGCAGACTACCAGCTGTCGAGGGTGATAATGCGAAGCTCCAAATGATGTCAACAGATTAGAATAGCTCGTTTAGAAACAGGATAGGCCACAATTGATTGGGAACAGCATAGCCCCGGCGTCCATTTGATAAAGTGACGGGAAACGGTCCGGAAAACAAGAAACATTGTGGGAGTGTGTTCAGAATTTTTGCAAGTTCACCTTTGTTCCGTGGCATATGAACATGCAGTTCTCCCACCTTTTCTCTCAATGAGTAAGCAAAAGTTTCTCCCTTATCCTGTTTATTTTTTTCCCTAACAAGGTCTGGTGGTTTCTTTTTCTTATCCAGTTTCTTTTCTAGGTCTGGTGGTTTCTTTTTCTTCTCATGTTTTCTTGCCCATTTGTCTCCTAATTTCTCAAACCCAATGCATTTGAAAATGTATTTAATTATTTCTGCAATGTGCAATTGCATTCTTGAAGAACACATTTTCTCATTTGCTTCATCATCCATATGTACCATGAAACTTTTCTGAAATGGAAAACTTCCTGAAACGTCAATTTCATATTTTTGAGCCAAATCAGTCTGTCTATCATGTGTAGTTACTGCACATGTAGCTGTTTCCTTACTCAGGGAAATTAATTATTTTTTCTGACACTGGTTCACATTTTCAGGAGTTAAACAGCAGGGACTGTTAAATTCTTCATGTTCAAATGTTACATTTAAAACATTAAGCTGTTTCTCTTTTTCAGGGTCTGGGTTAATTTGTTCCTCCATGCTCTCTATCTTTTTAATCACTGCTGCTTCCTCAAAGCAGGTTTGAAATATCCCATCTTCAAATATATTCATTTTATCCTGGGCTGCAGATGTTGTAAAGATCATTTTTCCCCCACCTTTCAGTGATTGGTCTGTCTTGGGTAATTTCTGTTCAATAATCTGTGAATTCTGAGTCTCTGAAATCCACCCTTGACAAAATCACTCCTCTGCAGCTCTTTGAACCTTTTGAGTAGGTTAATTGGGACAGTCACAATTTTTCTAGGCACTGCAACGGACTGGACAGAGGGTCTAACCATTGGCCATGCCCTCCTTCCAAACCCCACTGTCCAGCCAAAATGCCTACTGAGTTGGGTGCTCACGGCGGCTTGGGCATTCAGTGTTGCAATTTGTATTTAGCTCTGAAATCCATTTATTTAACTAGTTTTTGTTCGTCTTTCAATAACAAAACAGTAGTACATTAGAGCTTCAATACATTGCAATTACATCTGTGTACAATTACGCAATGAAGAATGTTATTTTAAAGACTAGTAAGCGACATATCTATAGCAGGTGCACGTCACACATATATATGGTCAGCAAAGGGTTGCATGCAGAGGAAAACAGTAACTACTACAAAAGAAAAAAGAGCCTGGGCCAATAGCAGTTATTGCAAGGATAGTATTATAAGAACTAACCAGAAGGGTTATGCCTCATGAGAAATCCTAGAAGGGACACTGCAACAAAAGGCGCTCCTCTGCATGCTAACAAGGTGAAGTCAATAGGAGAGCGGAGTCTCTTGCAAGGCGGGCTCATGATCCCTGGCAGGGCATCTGTATCTCATGGATGGATGAGGGGGCTGTTAGATATAAGGGCCAAATGCAGGAGGAAAGCAGCAGTGATCAGGGAAGGGAATTGCGATGTGTTAAGCAAGTCCCTCCTGTTCAGAGGGTTCTGGTGTCATCCTTTATCTGGTTCATGAATGCAATCAAAATATCATCCCAGCAGAGGGTGAGAGGGAATTGGTGCATCTCCCGTGCCTCCTCTCCAGTGGGATTTCCCAAGTAGAGGAGGAGGCCTTCCGGGTCATAGTGAGTAGGAGTTGCACCAATAAGAAGGCAAGGTCTTAGAATCTAGTGCTAGCTTTGCCAGTGTGTGGACAAGTCTATAAACCTAGTATGTACCCAACCATTCTGGTTTGTGTAATCCCGGTTTACCTGCTAGTTCATAGCCCTTAGAGTTGTAATCTGGTTCCAATATCCAGCAACCACAGGGTAGTCCTGGAGCATGTGCTTGATATCTGCATCAATAGCATGGCTGCGAGGACAGCTAACACTCGCAGTGGGTGCATCTTGTTAAGACATGCGGGTGTTAAATAGGCACAGTGCAGCATGTTAAATTGGATATATTGGAACCTGGTATTAAGGAAGAGCTTATGTGGGGGAGGTCGCAATGCAACCCATTCCTTCATTGTCATTTTTCTACCAAGATCTTCTTCCCATTGCTCATGGATAGCCACTAACAGGAGGTCATTTTGGTCAGAGATACATCGGACAAGTCAGGAAATTGATTTACTACCAATGCTCAGCGTGTAGAGGGTTTGTAGTAAGGTGTAGATGGGTGGTTCCATCAATGAAATGTCACTGGAGTTCTTTAACCTCTTCAGTGCCCATGACGAGCTGGACTCGTCATGGGCCGCGGTTGCGCTGTGCCCATGACGAGTCCAGCTCGTCATAAACCACGCCCGCTAATGTAACGGCCGGCACAGGGCGGGGAAAGGGCGTGGCACTGAAGGGGTTAAGAGTTACTGTGGGCCAAAAACTGGGAGAAGAGAAGCTTCTTGAAACAGATCTCCCAGATAATGCAGTCCGGAGCCTTCCCAAGAGATCACTGAGGTGGGTGTAACACTATAATGAAAACATCAGAAACTGCGTAGGGGGTCCCTGGAGCATAGTGTCTGGTAGTGCAAGTGAGAGACAGCACCCGCCCTGCAATAGGCATCTTGAACTACGAACAGCAATATATTAGGTCTTTGGGGGAGTTTAGTGCACGGTAGGAATAATTCCCGATTGCAATCTAAGGTGCTACGATGGGGTGAAAAGTCAGTTTCGAAAGGAATTTCCTGGTCAACCAGTAAGAGAGCCACTGCAGTTGCACCGCCAGATAGTAGTGTTCAAAATCTGGGACATCGAGGCCCAGTTTTGACAAGGCTACTCTCTGCCAACCTTTGTTCTAGGTCAAGTCCTTCATCATGCAGTGCTCGAAAGATGCTTCTCGGTACACGGGTGGGTTTATTGACAAAATTATTTAATGATGTCAGCAAAATAACCATTATAGGGGCATATCATCAAGGGCCGGCGATATGATTATCACCGCTTTAGCATCCGTTTTTGGGCGAAAAGCGGCGATAATTATGTCGCATTATTTACAAGGACACGCTATCGTGTGTTTCCTTGATTCAGCTCATGTTTTGTTGGCGCTTCACTCTGCTTCTCTAATGAGATGCAAAGTAGGCGTTCCCAGCGAAAACTAATGGAAAATGATTGCTAACTGTCCTTCTCCGTATTTACAATACAGCCCAGGACACCCATAGCGATATTAAAAACAGCGCTAACCGCTGTTATCGCCGGTATTGTACGTCTGCTTTTTTCATGACTACACTATCTTTGACAGGGGAGGTGGATTCAGTGGCTGAATCCACATCTCCCAATCAGCAAGATTTCCCCTATCGCTGCGGGAATATCGCCGCTTTTGCTGGATTATTTATCGCCCCGGAGAAAAGCGTTGTTGATAACACGTTATCCGGGCGATAAATTCCAGCGATAGACGGCAATAGATATGAAAGCTTTGCGGTATTTATCGCCGTCTGTAGCTGATATGCCCCTTAGTGAGGGCAACCCTAACAGGAAGGGAGAAAGGGGGAGATTTTCCTGAAGCTGATCTGGTCCTTAAGGGCGGAAACTGCATGACATAAGTTATCATCCAACATGTCTGTATGTGAAAGGTAATTATTGATTATCAATGGGACAAGTAGGATACCTGCCTGGTGATCTGGTATGCTTGGCACAGGTAGAACTGACGTCCTTTACAGCAGAGCATATACCAGAGCAGTACATGCAAAAACACACGCAGGCAGACAGAATGCAGCTGAGCAGTAACTTTAGATACCATGTAACAAAAGGCAAAGGCTATAAAAACAAGGTCCCTTTAAGAGAGAGAGAGGAAATACATTCAATAATGTAGGTGCTTGATGAAAGAAATAAAACCACATGGGGCGCAAGAAGTCAACGGAAGCTGGCCTTTAACAGCACGACAGTGAATTGAGAAATCAACAGGGAATATTAAATTAGAATGAGAGACTAGTAACACCTGACAGCAGTGCAGAGAACGTGAATCTTGAAACTGTAGGCCATTTGTATGTAATACACGTGATAATAATCCACGTAGTGGCAAACAGCAATAACTGGAGCGAGATACGACTAAAGTTTGAAGGGGCATTTTGGGACAGTGACAGAATTTATCACAGTTTCATTAAGCTTATGAGATTTATACCTGGGCTGCAACTGCAGCTGTTTTCTCTCGAAAAGAAAGAGCAGGATTAAAAAGCACACAGAATGGGGGAAGTGTGTGATCAGTAGGACACCAGAGATGTAAAAGTTCGTATCTTGGAAGGGTTAAAGTGAGCATGGCGGTTCACATACAAGATCCACCAGTAGTGTGACATGCACAATTACAACCATCAATAAACAGAGCCTTTGAAAAAAGGGAAAGGGAAAGGGGCTTATGTGTTTGCTTGTATCTACATAGAAATATTAATCACATGCAAATGAAGTAACAACATTAAGAAAAGGAAAACAGAAGGGATACCAAGAACATATCTTTTAGGAGCACCATTAACAAGTTAGAGTAATTAGAACCCCCTTTAAAGAGAAAAAACTGAGATAGAGAAAAGTGAGAACATGCAAAAGAAGGACAGACTCACACGGTTCAGTGATAGATTATCTTTATTACAGCTGTAGAGCTGTTCCCTATCACTGGTGCTTGTGGGGTCGATATAGATTGACAGATTGTTGTTAGTACGCGTGAGATTGATAGCTGTGATCAATAATTATTGGTATAGATCGGATTGATGTAGGGGGTTCGATTATGCTTTGTACCAGTTGTACTTAAATATGGTTATTCCTTAGCCTTCTTACAACAAAGATTAATGTATGTAATCGCATGTATTGTGATTATTACTGAATCATGGTGCGTGGTGTAGGGTGATAGATATAAGTTGTTCAATTATCCCTGCCACAGGCTGCATTTATGTTTGGTTGACAATTATCCTGGGTACAGATAGGACTGCTGAATAGTAACTGATTTTCAACAGCAAAAGAGGGATTGATGTAGGTTCAATGGTTAGCATTAGTGCGGGCAGGCGCGGCCTGTGCAGGTAAGAGCGGTGGAGCGGTGAGGCGGTGGGGCCGGGTGGAAGGGGGGATTTTGACAGATGATGACACGAGAAAATTAAATAAATAATTATTTTTCTCTTGTTGTCGTCTTTTGAAATCCCCCTCCCCGCCCAGCCCTACTGTCTTACCTGCATGGGCCGCGGCTGAGTGCCGGGGTTTGGGAGGGTGGTGATGGAGGGTAATCATTTTCCCTGGTCCAGGTGGAAATGATGACGGTGATTGATTATCTTGGGAAGAGACGGAATTCGAGTTTGGTGGCTGGCTATCGTTAGTTCAGGTGTGACTTTTATATGCAGGTGACATAAGTGAGGTTGATGAACAATAATCATGTGTCCTTATTAGCGGTAAGATTGACGTATGGTGGTCAACTATCCACGACACAGATGGGTTTAATATTCTTGTTGCAGGTATAAATTAAGTATAGTGATCAATTACTTTTAGCACAAAAGCGATTAATGAAGGCTGACTGAAATTCACCACTAGAGAACAAATCCACACCAACATGTCAATTCAGGTGGGGTCTGTGCAGGCTGTAACAAAAAGGACACACATGTCAGAGGTCCGTACAAGAATGTCAAGCAGCATGATGACAACTTCCTTTAAGCATCAGTTTTTATTAACACACGTATCACACACCTAAAAAAGCGTGCTGCATATTTTCATGCCCAGTATCATAAATTCAAGTGAGGTTTAGCACTTTAGAACAAGATGGCCGAGGATGGGAATTGGATTGAACACCCGCTTGAGTTACTGCCACACGTGTGCTCGTAGTGCTTTTTGGCCAAGCTAGTTCTTAAAACCTTACTGCCAGGCCAGGTGTTTGGAGCATGTTTGGCTTAAGGGCAATTAGGCAATCTGGCAATATTTGTGTTCAGTACTGCAGCTGTCTTCGGAAAGGCAGGAACCAGGTACTACTGCCAGCTCTTTGGACTGCCAAGTACCTCTTATTTAGGCTTTAACTTTCATGGGCGAGTGGTGTGGCAGAATGTCTAGTTCAGGCAGCACAGTGTGCATTACAAGTGCATCATGGCTGTTCACGATGGAAGTCACTGGTCACGCAGGCCAGCGGCTTGGAGGCTTCTGATTTCAGCATGTTGTGACCTTCTGTCCTTCGAGGGGCGATGCTCTAAAACACTGGACCTGGGCTGATTAGGGCTGTTCCTGTACATACTGGGTAGTAGACCCCCTTCTCTGCTTCAGGTATAGCAGGAAAAAAGTCTTTTCCTCGGTCCTAAGGGAACCGT
Source organism: Triturus cristatus (assembly GCF_964204655.1). NCBI lineage: Eukaryota > Metazoa > Chordata > Amphibia > Caudata > Salamandridae > Triturus > Triturus cristatus. Next base: position 660,772,516 of record NC_140583.1, read on the forward strand.
CTTTATCCGTGGCGGCTTATGGAATTTAAAAGTGGTAGGGCATAAAACTAATTAGCAATTTTTTTGTGTGTGAGGGAGCCTGACATTTCTCAGGGGGCATAGCTATTGTAGGCTGTGCCTCATGTGTGATGTTAGCCACCGATAAAATACAAGTTGAGGAATTTTCTGCTGTGAATTGTTCACACGTTTCGCTTTGAAATGAAGTTGCTATTTTTTAAAGTTGTAATTTTTTTAATAATTTTGACATATATGCGTGTGCAAATTTAATGTAAAATTGTGTGTTTTATTGCAAATGATGATGTCAATTTTCCATTGTTCGATATTTTAGTTTTCGTGATTGTTATGTTTCCTAAGTTTTAATGTGTAGGCAATATTTGTTCTTTCTTTAATTTTGTATACAATATTGTTGTGTTTTAAAAAAAAAAATCTGTAAGATTCAATAGCTTATATCGAGTACAGTGGTAGTTGGATTACGACCAATGAACCACACGGTTGCAAAGATGTCCAAACTTCAAGGCCAGTTATGACAAAGTGCATTTTCCTTTCAGGTGTGCCACAGTTCTACATCAAATAGCCACGTCACAGCTGTCATATTCTCATAGTGAATTGAAAGGCGACCACTTCTGGTCAATCATACCCTGTAGCTGTGCTCTTGCCTCTCAAGAAGAATAGGATACAGTATTTGGGAAATGGGTAGGTGGGCCATATCTTTGCGAAGGTGCACCGTCTTTGACCATGTATTTGGCTCCAGTCACTTATTCAAGTGTTGCTCTTAGAAGGGAACAGGTTGTTCTGCTGGGACTGGATTTTTCAATGTCCCGTGAATGAAGAAGATCATTCCTGCTAATATTATAAGGATTAGATTTCAAACCTATTTTCACGTACTTGGCTGCACAATGAATTCTACAGGAGGGGGGATATGGAAAGCAGTGCTGCTGGGCGCACACGGCAGAAGGGAAGGCAACAGCAATGACCAGCACTAAACCTTATGGCGACCCTGTTGGAAATGACCAATCTTTTGCATGGTATTCCCAAGATTTTTTACTTCTTTAACTGAACCCGTTTTGTTCACCATGGAACTCAGCACACTTAACTCCTGCCAACCAGTGGTAAAGTGCTGGTGCCCTCCCTTTTAGACATGATACAATTGGCATACACCTAAATGGCACCTGTAATTTATCTAATACATCTCCAGCATATGGTACTACAGGTACCTAGTTCCTGCAAATTACACGAAACTGGTAGGACTGTAACACATGCCTCCAGGTCTGGTCTTGCAGCCTGTGTGTGCAGTTTCTAACTGCCATTTCGACCTGGCAAAATACACCTTTTGCCAGGCCTAGACCTTCAATTTTAGTACTTATAGTTTACCTCCAGAAGAGGCCCTAAATGCCCATAAGGCAAGTTGCATGCTATTTCAAAGGTCGAGCATATATTTGTAATGTTTTACATGTCCTGGTAGTGAAAAAAAACCAAAGTGTTTTTTCACTGTCGCAAGGCTGCCTCTCCCATAGGGAAACACTTGGTTACATTACAGCAACTTATAACTCTTCAATTTCATTTTGGGAGCAACTAGAAAGATGATTCAAAGACTCATTTTAATAGTAATCTAAAACCCGATTTAATAGTAAAATTTGATTTTATATCACTATTTAGAAAATAACTTTTAGAAAGTTGTCATTTTCCTGCCTAGGCCAAATGCACCTTTCTGCCAGTGTCACCTGACTGTTGAATGGCTCCCAGCCAGTGGACAAGGAGCTTGGGAATGGGGAGGTGTTTTCCTCCCTGAGGAGGATGGCCAGGAGGGCTGTGTGTGGCCCCTTCCTGAGCTTCAAATGTTCTCTAACCTGTTTTTGGCAGATGTAGCTCACACATAAGCCTGCCTCACTTAGTCTTACTAGTCAGCTTGGCTTCAAACACAGTGGGATCAAGGGGCTGCCCCAGAACTGCTTTGGAGTGACCACATGGTAGGGTTTGCCAATATCCATAACCCCACCTTTGCGTGGGCATAGGGAGCTCTGATCAGGGGCAGAAGGTTTTGCCATGTTGGTTTTAGAGAAAGAGGGACACTGTGGGACAGCTTTCAATAAAACACACAGAAAGTGCAGCAAAAGTAGGTAGGGTCTCCTATGGGAACTGTAACCCCATTGCTTAGGGAGTAGCCAGGAGTTACCCCCACCCACATGCTGGCACTAGGCATAAATGTGGCATCCCCGGTACCCTCTTCAGAATACTCCCAGACCTGTATGCAATCAGAAGAAAGACTGCCTTGCTATCTGAAGAATCAAAACAAAGACTGAACCAGTTTGCTTTGAACCCAGGAACCCAGACATGACTCCAATGGTCAGCTGACTGACCTCCTGTTTGAGCTACAGGAACCCAATAAGCTTCTAGAGACCTTTAATGCAACTGCCCAGTTGAGCAGCTCCAAATCGACCTGCCCTTGACCCTGCTGCGGGCCTCTGCTGGAGCATGTCTTGTCTCCAAAGTGCTGTCAACAAGGTCCTGGATTTTCGGCTGGTGTCAAAATGTACTCCTCCTAAAGCTTCCTGAAACCTGTGACTTAAAAACTTTTTGTCAACTTTTCTCTCTGAGAACTAACGGGGGACTGGGTGTCACGATGGCCGGGGAATTCTCTCCTCAGGATGACGCTGAAGATAATGGGGTCCACCTCCCATCTGTCCCCAGTCCGGAGAACGTGTAACACACACGGACTATGGAGACAGGTGGGCGAGGGAAGGAAGGGAAGGAGCAGCTGGGAGAGGGATCTGGAACGAAACAAGCACACCGTCAGACACCCGTCAATAGTGACCCACGTGTTGCCTCCCCCCTCCCGCTTTGCAGTGGTTTCTTACCTGTCACCTTCCAACCCGGGGTTTTGAGGGTTCTCTGGCCTGGCCTGCGTGACGCTCAGTTGAGGTTAGCACTGACGAGTCACCGCAGAGCCAGGGCGGACCCGTGGGATCGAATCCGGAAGGGCAGAGGGACGCTGCCCACTGGGAGCAAAAGCCAGCACTTGGATGTCAGTGCTTGATGCCCCCCAGAGCGCGTCCTGGATCAGGGTCACTCCTAAAAGAACGAGGAAATCGCCTCCCTGAAGGCTGAAGGAAAGAACAGTACTCACAGTTGTGTAGTGCTGAAAAAAGGAACGGGCGCTGCTACTCTAAGCCCGGAACTCCATGGGCCGAGGAGCGCCCCAGTTCGCGCTTCCACTCTGGACCCGGTTCTCCGAGGGCAGAGGAGCGCACCAGTCCGCGCTACCACTCTGTACCCGGAACTCCGTGGGCAGAGGAGTGCGTGGAATGGACGAGGGAAGAAAACAGGAACGTGGAAGGTTGTTCCGACGCGTACCAGCGTCGGGGCTCACCGGCGAGGTTTTCACCTTCGAGCTACCACTCTGGACCCGGTAATCCTTGGGCAGAGGGGCGCTGATGGAGTTTTCCTGGAGTCTGGATACAAGGACGAGGGCAAGGCCGAGGACGCAGGGCTGGAACGTTGTTTCCGGAACAAGAGTGCGAACAGGACTGGCTGGAATCATCGGCACCGCTTGGTGTTTGTTGGCGGTTTTAACCGCTGTCGCGCTCGGCGCCGAACACGTTGGGCGTGTTCTGCTGGGCCTCCTGGGAAACGTAGTTCCCCCACGTGGCGGGGATGCGAGCGGTGTACTACCGGTTCTCGCCACCTGACAGTACACCCCCCTCCCCACCGAGTCAAGCGCCGCGAGGAGCACCGGGCTTCCCGGGGCAGCGGCGGTGGAAGGCAGCCACCAGGCGGGGGGCGCGGATCGCCGATGCCGGCTCCCAGGAATGCTCCTCCGGCCCATACCCCTTCCACGCCAGGAGGTACCACACCCTGCCCCGCACCAGCTTGGAGTCCAGCACCTTCTCCACCACGTACTCCCGCTCATGCTGCACCCAAACCGGAGGAGGGACACGTTTCACAGGACACAATGAGGGTTTGAGCAACGAGACGTGGAACACGGGGTGTATGTGCATGTGAGGTGGGAGACGGAGCTGTACGGCCACGGGGTTGACGTGGCGAACCACCGCATAGGGGCCTATAAACTTGGGATTGAACACACTGGGTTTCTTGAAGGAAATGTGTTTTGTGGACAACCATACTTTATCCCCCTTACGGTACACGGGATTGGGCCTACGGTGCTTGTCGGCCTGCGCCTTGTACCTGTCCTTTGCTATGCGGAGGTTTACGCGGGCCGTTGTGAGGGTCGAGCGTATCTGCGCGAGTCGGTGTTGGAGATCGGGCAGAGTGACGCCAGAGCGTGGGAGCAAAAAAGGGGTGAAACGAGGGTGAAACCCAGAGGAGAGGTAGAAGGGAGTGTGTTTTGTGGATGCATGAACGGTGCTGTTATAAGCTATCTCTGCCACCCATAACCACTCCACCCAGGCTTCCGAGGCTTTGTTCACATAGCAACGGAGGTACTGCTTCAGGGTTTGGTTGAGGCGCTCGGTTTGGCCATCGGATTGGGGATGGAAGCTGGTGGACAGGGATGATTGAATCCCCAGCTCTGTGCACCAGACCTTCCAAAAGCGGGCTGTGAATTGGGACCCCCTGTCTGACACGATCTCCAACGGAAGGCCGTGGAGCCGTACGATGTCCTTCAACATGAGTTTCGCTAAGGCCCCCGCTGTGGGTATCTGCCTGCACGGAATGAAATGCCCCATTTTGGTGAGGTAATCGATGACGACCACAATAGCCGTGCAGTTCTGATCTTTCGGCAGTCCCACTATGAAATCGACGGAGATCTTTTCCCACGGAGTCATAGGGGTCGGTAGTGGACGCAGGAGGCCTTGTTGCTTGCAGTGGTCGGTTTTCATCTGAGCGCAGACGGTGCAGTGCTTGACCCATCGTAGGACATCCGGTCGAACCGACGGCCACCAGAACTGTCGCAGTACTTTTTCCAGGGTCTTGGAGCCGCCCATGTGACCGGCGCTGGGGGCGTCGTGGCACCAGCTGAACACGAGCTTTCGGAGGCGGAGTGTAGGGACCAGAACTCGGGAGCCACACAAGGGGATGCCTTGCAACAAACGCCACTCCTTGTGGCTGCGCAACCAGGACGACCAGGCAAACGATTTGATACCCCGTTTCACTCCGTCGAGGAACGATCCGGTTTCCACTCTCCCCACCACGTTGTCGGGGGTAATGATGGCTCGTTCGGCGTCTGCCAAGGGGAGACAGGTCATCCCCTGGCGGGATAAGGTATCCGCCTTTTGGTTCTGGCTTCCTGGTTGGAACGTGACGAGGAAGTGGTACTCCGCGAAGAAGAGCATCCACCGTTGTTGTCTGGGGGTGAGATGCCTAGCAGACCGCAAAAACTGGAGGTTGCGATGGTCGGTATAGACCGTGACCTGGTGTTGTGCCCCCTTCAGCCAGTGTCTCCATTCCAGGAAGGCTTCCCGAATCGCTAGCAGTTCCTTCTCGGCGATCGTGTAGTTCTTTTCGGCGGGGTTGAGTTTCCTGGACAAGTAGGCCACTGGATGGAAGTGGCCGGTGTCTGGATGCCGCTGTGACAGAACCGCCCCGACTGCGATGTCCGACGCGTCCGCCTCCACTATGAACGGGAGTTCAGGTTTGGCATGGCGTAGGACCGGAGCGGTGGTGAAAGCGGTCTTGAGCTGCTCGAACGCTCTCTGTGTCTCGGGTTGCCAGGAAAACGGAACGCCTTTGCGAGTCAGTTTCGTAAGAGGTGCCACCAGTTGGGAGAAATGATGGATGAAGCGCCGGTAGAAGTTGGAGAAGCCGAGGAAGCGTTGCACTTCCTTGACAGTTGTAGGTGGCGGCCACTTCACCACTGCTTGCACCTTCCGATCCGACATGACTTGTCTGGCGGGAGTCAGGAGAACACCCAGGAATTCCGCTGTCGTCACGTGGAATTCACACTTCGTGAGCTTGCAGTATAAACGGTGCACGCGGAGGGCTTGCAAGACCTGTCTCACGTGGACGACGTGCTCCTTCGCGTTGGCCGAATAGATAAGGATGTCGTCGATGTAGACTATGACGGACTTATCCAGGTAGTCTCTTAAGGCCTCGTTGAGGAAGAACTGGAAGGCGGCAGGGGCGTTGCAGAGCCCCAAGGGCATCACGAGGTACTCGAATAACCCATACCGCGTCTTGAATGCCGTCTTCCATTCGTCCCCTTCTCTCATTCGAACCAGGTGGTATGCCCCACGGAGGTCCAGCTTGGTGTACAGGGCTGCCTCCCTGACCTGCTCGAGCAGCACCGGGATCAACGGCAAGGGGTATTGGTTCTTTACTGTCACTGCGTTGAGCGCGCGATAGTCAATGCAGCAACGCAACTCGCCGTTGGCCTTTGGGATGAAGAAGAGCGGAGAGGCTGCGGGCGATCGAGAGGGGCGAATGAAACCCAACGCGAGGTATGTGTCCAGATACTCTCGGAGGTGGCTCGTTTCGGGTCCTGTGAGAGCATAGACACGGCAACAGGGGATGACAGCTCCAGGTTCCAGGTCGATGCGGCAGTCATATGCCCGATGGGGTGGCAGCTCTTGGGCCTTCCGTTTGTCGAAGACGTCCGCATAGGCGCTATACCAAGCCGGGAGCACTACGTCTTTCTCCGCCGCCGTGGCGATATGTTGCTGAGAGACCAACGGAGGGGGTGGAGGCGAGTCAGGCACCGTACAGTGTTGACGGCAAAAGGTGGAGCAAAAGGAAATGGTGTTCGCGGACCACTCTATGGTAGGTTCGTGTTTCCTTAACCAGGGTAGCCCCAGAATGAGTTTGCACCGGGGAGCTTTGATGATGTTTAAGGCCAACCATTCGCCGTGGGTCTTCCCGATGGTTATCCAGAGGGCTGGGGTGACATAACGGATAGGCCCCGAGTCCAACTCTTTCCCATCTACAGCATAGACGAGTTCAGGTGTGTGTTTGGGGAGAAGAGTGACCCCCAGCTTCTGTGCTTCGGTCTCGTCCAGAAAGCATCCTGTGGCCCCAGAATCAATCATGGCCCGAATGGTCCGAGTGGTATGGTCTATCACGACTTGAAGCGTGAGGAAGAAGTGGTCCGGCTCTGCCTCAGCATCGGCTTCTACCGAAGGGATAGAGTGGTAGCTTGAAGGCTTCCCTTCGAGGTCCTTCAAGCCTGGGCATTTCCCGCCTCCCCTTCTCCCGTCACTGCTGCGGCTTGGCTTGCGCGAGGCCTCCCGACCTTTGGACGGACGTGACATTCTCTGAGGTAATGGCCTTTCTTGCCGCAGTACAGACAGAGGCCCTGCTTCCGGCGGTAATCCTTCTCGCTCGAGGTGAGGGACGCTCTCACTGCCCCTATCTCCATGGGTTCGGGCCGGGCCGGCCCGTGATCCGGTGCTCGTGCCAGATCCGAGGACGGAGGGGGTCTTTCCTTTCTCCTATGGTCTCCTTTCCTTTCTCGGAGGCGGTATTCCAACCGCGAGGCAAGTTCCATCATCGCGGCACAGGAGCGTGGTTGGGGATCTATTTGTGCTATGACGTCCTTCAAGTCTTCCGTCAACCCCCGGTAAAAGATGGCTGACTGTTTTGCTTCAGGCCAGTCAGTTTCCGCTACCAGCCTCCTGAAACTGTTGAGGTATCCGAGAAAATCGGAACTGCTTTGTTTGAGGTCGAGAAGATTGCGATCCGCGGAGAAGGTATCGGCTCTTCGGTCGAAGGTTTTCTCGAACTCCTCGCGGAACGTATCCCAATCATAGAGCAGGGCGTCGTCCCTCCTGACGATAGGCACCGCCCATTGGGCCGCTTCTCCTGACAGGTACGAGATGAGGAACGCTACCCTAGCCTGGTTAGTAGCGAACAGCTTGGGTTTACAATGGAAGTTGAGGAGGACCTGAGTCATGAAGACCTGTCCTTTCTGCATATCCCCATGGAACCATTCAGGAGGGGCCAGGGGAACATGCGCGGGCATCTCTACCACTACCTGGGGCGTGGAGGCTGGGCCGATACTCCCGGCATCAAAGGGATTCCGTTGGATACGGTCCATCCGGGAGTGTAGGGCAGCGGTTTCTTGACGTGAGGCGGCTAGTTCCCCCTGGACAAGAGCCAGGGCTGCCACCACGTCCTCTAAGGTGGTCATCCCCTATGACAGCGTGATCGGGAGGAGCGATAATTCGTGGGCCGATGATTCTGTCACGATGGCCGGGGAATTCTCTCCTCAGGATGACGCTGAAGATAATGGGGTCCACCTCCCATCCGTCCCCAGTCCGGAGAACGTGTAACACACACGGACTATGGAGACAGGTGGGCGAGGGAAGGAAGGGAACGAGCAGCTGGGAGAGGGATCTGGAACGAAACAAGCACACCGTCAGACACCCGTCAATAGTGACCCACGTGTTGCCTCCCCCCTCCCGCTTTGCAGTGGTTTCTCACCTGTCACCTTCCAACCCGGGGTTTTGAGGGTTCTCTGGCCTGGCCTGCGTGACGCTCAGTTGAGGTTAGCACTGACGAGTCACCGCAGAGCCAGGGCGGACCCGTGGGATCGAATCCGGAAGGGCAGAGGGACGCTGCCCACTGGGAGCAAAAGCCAGCACTTGGATGTCAGTGCTTGATGCCCCCCAGAGCGCGTCCTGGATCAGGGTCACTCCTAAAAGAACGAGGAAATCGCCTCCCTGAAGGCTGAAGGAAAGAACAGTACTCACAGTTGTGTAGTGCTGAAAAAAGGAACGGGCGCTGCTACTCTAAGCCCGGAACTCCATGGGCCGAGGAGCGCCCCAGTTCGCGCTTCCACTCTGGACCCGGTTCTCCGAGGGCAGAGGAGCGCACCAGTCCGCGCTACCACTCTGTACCCGGAACTCCGTGGGCAGAGGAGCGCGTGGAATGGACGAGGGAAGAAAACAGGAACGTGGAAGGTTGTTCCGACGCGTACCAGCGTCGGGGCTCACCGGCGAGGTTTTCACCTTCGCGCTACCACTCTGGACCCGGTAATCCTTGGGCAGAGGAGCGCTGATGGAGTTTTCCTGGAGTCTGGATACAAGGACGAGGGCAAGGCCGAGGACGCAGGGCTGGAACGTTGTTTCCGGAACAAGAGTGCGAACAGGACTGGCTGGAATCATCGGCACCGCTTGGTGTTTGTTGGCGGTTTTAACCGCTGTCGCGCTCGGCGCCGAACACGTGGGGCGTGTTCTGCCGGGCGTCCTGGGAAACGTAGTTCCCCCATGTGGCGGGGATGCGAGCGGTGTACCACCGGTTCTCGCCACCTGACACTGGGAGCAACCTGTGGATCTGACAAAGGTGTATGCCGCTGGGCTAAAGATTCAGGCAGCTCCCACTACGTTCTTCTTCACAACAGCAAATCTGTTCCAGGAAGACCTTGCGGAGGTGTCCTGCCTCAAGGAGCCCTCTATGGCTATAGCCTGTAGCCTTGCTCCACTGGAGGTATCCGAGCTCCCAAAAAATAATTTAGGGCCTGATTACGAGTTTGGTGGTCCATCGGACCGCCAAACCTGTCGTGGTGGTACCTGGACAACCAGACTGGCGGTCCACCTGCCGTATTACGGATACGGCAGTGGGACCGCCACAGGCCCACTGCAACCACTGGGCGTCATGGATCCCATGGCAGTGGCGTGTCGGTGGGAGGATCTAATATGCTGGCGGTACCACTGGTGGAACCGCCAAGCATATTAGGAGTTTCCTCTGCCACAGTTTTCATGTTGGTGAGGCCGCTATGAAAACTGTGGCATGGGGAAACAAAGGATTTCCTACAGCTCCCCCTGTTGTTTCAGGGCCATTGTGTGCCTGCCGGGGTGGCACATGGTGTGCTCCCCTGTGTCAACATTGCAGTGAGAAAATGCCTCTTGGACCATGAATTGGCTTATCTTATTAACTACGTAGGTCCAAGCTTTTTACCTTCGTATCTGTTCAACAAATGAACTGTGGTTATCTCAATTCTATTCTGAACAGTGAGTCTGCAGGTAAACATTTTTCAGCATATTCAAAATAATTCATACAAAATATTTTATATTTCATCGGTACGTATTTACTTCATACTTTTGTTTTTTTGTTTTTCTTAATGTTTTTTTGTTCACACAAACATAATTTCTCAATGGTACTGCTTTTTTACAGATTGGTACCTGATTGTGATACATTAAAAACTCTGTGTAAGATGCATAGTTGAGAAAATACAAAAACAACCTTTACAGACATTACATAAACAAACTTATTATAAATCTAAACAGTCCTACTGCTTTTTGTCATGCAACGGGATATTATGACCTATTTATCCTCGATACTTATGCATTGATCGGTCCAGGTGGTGTTGAGGTAAGAGAATGCCTGAGTACATTTTTTGTACGTTGAGTCACCATTAGTTGTCTAAACTTGAATGTCCATAGTCTCTTTTTTCAATTCAATGTGGAAATACTCTTGGCCTCGTTGAAGGAATTGGGGGGTAGTGAGTGTGCCAACGCATTTCGACCTTCGTGTGGGAACCTTGAGGGTTCAAAGAAGGTCTTCTTCACGGCTGGGAACTTCAGTGTAGGACATTGGGATTAAAAAAGTGAAAGGGTGTGTTAAACTCTTGCTCTGGGCTATGACAAGGATTATGTGAAAGCTCAAAGCCACCAAACACATGTATTTACCATACCTAATATAAGTCTGATAGTCTCTTCTGCTGGCTGGGATGTCACCTCTCTGCGAAGGAACACATTGTTCACTCTTTGTGTGCTCTTAATGTCTGTGGGTAAAGAGGTGGGTTATCTCGTCAGTCACTAATCTCAATGGTCGGGGAAATTTAAGCTAAACAAGCCTTGAAGAGTCCGTTTTTAGAGGGAGTGAGAACGTGCAATCCTTAATTGTAAGGGAAGGTGGGTACTTCGGTTTAATTTATGGTTGGTGCAGTGTGTGAAGGAACGGTGGCCTCTACGTTATGAATCAGGGGACTTCTAATCTGTGGTGATGGTGTCTTGCAATTCTAAACTTTCACCCTGGTGTTGCAGTTTGGTTTTACTGTTGTCATTGTGCCGGATGAAGCCCTCCTTCTTGTGGCATGCTCTTGACATAGATGTCAAAACAACTGCTACCTTAAGCGTTGTGTGCGGCAAATCTTCCACTACGGGGTAACCGCGTTGTCCTTCACGCTCCGGCTCTGTCGGCGTTTAGATCGTGTCTTCCTGACTTCTGCGTTAGTCACGCGATAGGAGTTGTTGGCCTTGGCATCCTCTTAGTACGGCTTCGCGTGTCGACGTGTTAACGTCGGTCAGCATGGCTGTCTGATAATCGTGCCTGACTTCCTGTCCCTTTTGCCATAGTAACGGCGTTGCCTCTTTTCTTGGATTTGCAGCCTACGTTAGTGTTCAGAACGTTTGGGTTAGAGACACCGGGTATTATACCAGTGAGTGAGTCCCTTCAGTATTGTGTGTGTTCACGGAGAAGGTTAGAAACAGTGCATAATTTCAGAAAGCTCATTCAGTTCGTTGTCTGTTGTGACCAAGGCCCATTTGTATGAAAGCAAAAATTAGTCGCAAAGGCTGCGAATCGCAAAAAGCAGCGTTTGCGACTGATTTTTCGCAATTCCACATGTATGACACACATATTTAGAGAAAACGTAGAAATCGCAATTAGCGATTTCTTAGGCTGCGAAACAAGATTTTTGCGAATTTCCTTGCGATTTCTTAAATTGCGATCTCTCAACCTAGCGAAATTCGCTAAAAGGATATCGCAAAATAAGAATTCGCTGACACATGTATGAAAAAATCGCAAATTGCGAATTCACGAAATTTGCAAATTAAGAAATCGCTATTAACACCAATTGCATGCAGGTGGTAAACTGGTGCAAGGTACTTAAACCACCCCACAATGCAACAGACCCACCCACAATGGCAGCAATGTTCGTGATAGCCAGGAGGCTGCATATTCGGGCTCTTGCACAGAGGAGAATAAGACAGGAACGTATATTCAGGCTGCGCATCACTCTGTTCCAGCACACTGAAGAGGACATCTATTACAAGTACAGGCTGCACCCACAGACCATAATCGACCTGATTGAGGAGCTGAAACCCTACTTGGAACACCCTACACGCAGGACACAAACAATTCCCACACATGTGCAGGTCCTGTGCTCCCTGCACCTCCTGGCGCCAGGGAGTTTCCAACGGGTAATAGCGGAGGTTGGTGGGGTGCCACAGAGTGCACTTTCGCGCTTTCTCCATGCCTTTCTAGATGCAATGCTACAGAGGCTATCACATCACATATACTTCCCCACCACCCAACAGGCATTACAGCAAACAAAACTGGACTTCTACCAGATTGCACGTTTCCCCTACGTCATTGGCTGCATTGATGGGACCCATGTGGCCATCACACCCCCATCAGCAACTGAATATGTCTACAGAAATCGGAAATGCTACCATTCCCTAATATACAGATTGTGCGCAACGCAAAGTATATCATCACAGACATTGTACCCAAAGACCCCGGCAGTACACATGACTCTTTCATCTTCAGACACAGTGGAATACACAGACGTCTGAGTGCTGGAGAGTTTGGGGAGGGGTACCTGCTAGGTAAATTCATGGCACACAGCAATACATCCACTACATCACTTGAGGGGGGGGACATTGACTTATCTATTGTGTTCGTCCATGCAGGTGACAGTGCCTAGGCAGTGCGCGACTTCATCCTGACCCCATATCTGGATCCTGCAAATGCAAGTGAGAGGAGCTACAACAGGGCACACAGATCTACACGCTGCGTCATTGAGCGTACCTTTGGAATCCTGAAGAGCCGCTTCAGGTGCCTGCATAAAAGTGGAGGCGCACTGCAATACAGCCCTGAGACCTGCTGTAAAATCGTGGCAAGCTGTGCAATGCTACATAACATGGCAATGAGGAAAGGCACCACAATTGATGTGACCGATACAGACACATCGGATGACGAGCGCCCTGCTCCCCCTGCCAGACCTGCAGCAGGAGTTGGGGCAGCTGCTGGACGCCAGAGACGGACAGAGATCACACAAAACTATTTCTAGGTGAGTAATGATGAAATGGGACAACAAAGCTTGATGATGTGTGAAGTGTTTATTCACACTTCACATTAAAGAAATAGTAGATGTCCCCAGCACATGTTGTGCACACAGTGCAGGTAAGGCACAAGTAACTGTGCAAACAGCATTGTAGGGTTCATTCACCCGTGTTGCAGTAAGTGTCACCGCACATGTTCACCTCCTTTGGTGATGTCCAGGCTGAGTGCCCCCCATGGTGTTCCCTTGTCCTGCGCCCTGTCTGGCACTGCGTCGTCTTTCTCCTTGCAAGGTGGGAGTGACGCTGCTCCGACTTGAGGTGTCCTCACTGTCGGCAGAGGCCATGAGTGCGCTGCCACCAGCATTGGCCGTCTGCAGCTGCTCTACAGCAGTAGTTACCTGCGCAAGTCCTCGGGCTATATCCTGGCAGCAGTCCGCCATCTCAACCTGCATAGTTACGCTTCTGCGTGTGAGGGTGCTGGTGGTGGTGCAGAGGCGGTTCACGGCCTTCGTGTAGTTGTGGAGGCGTGCTTTGGCACGTCGGCCAGCCCGGTCATTGGCGGCTTGGTTTTGCCTCAAAGTGTCACAGAGCTCACGGATCGCCCCTGCCATGGCCATGAAGCCCTCCCCCATGTTCTTCTGCTCATTGTGTGTGAGGCATAGCTGCCTATTTATTGATCTCAGTGCTTTGCTTTGCAGGCGCTATACCTGCAGCATGCTCTGTTCCAGGCCTGAGAACACGGATCCTTCTGCTTCAGTCGCAGTGCTGCTCCTGGGCCTTGATCTGCATGTGTCCTGTGGTCTACTCCTTGGCCTTTGTGTGTCATGAATGGGCATGTGTGACACACCCTGACTCTCCTCTCTCCTGTCGGTGTCATCCCCTGTGGCAGGTAATTCGTACTCAAATGGAGGCAGTGGGGGCACATGTGCGCGCTTCCTGCGCTGGATTGGCTGCTGCTCAGTGTCGTCACTGGAGTCCGCAGGGTCTGCAGGCTCCTCTCCCTCTGCGCTGTCTTCTTGTGCCCTGGAATGTGCTGTGGATGTAAAGGGGACTACATGAGTTTGTGTTATTGTCTGCATGTGGCAATCAATAAAGTTCCTACAGTTTTTTTTGGCTAACCTCTGACACTGTATCATTCACTTATCCCCAACCCACATGTTGCATTAAATTTCCTTTGTCTCATGGACACACTGTCAGACATAGTGCTATGAGTCCCATGATGCATTGCTGGGTGTGCTGTAAGACCTGGGCTGGAATGACATTTTGGGAGTTTACTATGCTCATTTGGGGAAGTGTGCATGGGATGGGGAGGAGTGCAGATTGATTTTGCATGCATCTTACCTTGACTGCTGGATGTAGGGTCGGAGCTGTCTATGTCAGCCACACCACCAACGCTCTCAGGCAGGAGAGTTGACTCCATAAGCTCTTCATGGGGTGTTGGCTGCTCTGCAGTGGATGGTCCTCCTCCAGTCTGATTTGCGTCCTTCAGTCTGGCTGCCACCCTCTCCTTGGACCTCTGGCGCATGTCGTACCACCGCTTGCGCAGCTCTTCGATGGTACGAGTGGTGAATCCCACTGCATTCACCTTATTTTGTATTTCAAGCCAAATTTTCCTCTTCCTCGCCTCTGGGACACGCAGTACCTTCTTGCCGAAGAGGAGCTCATGGCTGCAGACCATCTCCTCAATGAGGACCTCCTGCTCCTTTTCTGAGAACTTATGCTTTCTCTTCCTCTTCTCTGCATCCTTGCCCTGCTGTTGTTTGGTGGAATCCATTGCTGGTTGCACTCTCCTGGGATGCCTCCTCACACTCCCCAAGCAGCCTCTCGATGTGGCTCAGGTGAGCAGGTGCAGGAAATCACTCCAGTTTCCTGTTTGTGATGTCATCAGGCTGCACCTGGATTGCAGATTCCCGTTTTTGCGATTTCTTAATTAGCGAATTTCGCTATTAAGTAATCGCAAAACGGGTGTCTGAGAATAATTTGCGATTTTTAAGAAATCGCAATATATTTGCGATTAATTTTTTACATCCCGCTTAGCGAATCTCAATTTGCGAATCGCAAATTATCGCAAATTAGGATTCGCTAAACGGGAGTTTGATACATATGCCCCCAATTTCAGAATATATTTGTCTTCAAAGTTGGCCTCTCACATGTTTCAGCATTGTCCACTTTATTTCATGTGGCCCGTGGTTCTTATCAATACAGTGTTTCACCATAGGTGCAGTGAGTACTTTGCATTTAATACATGATCTGTGTTGTGTGATGCGTGTTATGATCTGTTGCGTGGTGTTTCCAACATTTGCCAACTTGCATGGGCACACTGCACAATAAACCCTATTCGAGGTATTGCAATTGGTGAATTCTGCATGGCTGATACTTTTGTTACCATAGATGAATTTGCGGCCTTCTATGGTGCTGCTACATGAATTACAGTTACCACACCGGTGGTGACCCTTTACTGGGGGTAGTGCTGGCATAGTTTGTAATGTCAGCGGATTTCTTTTCATTTTTGTGTTAGCCCGCACCAAATGGTCCTGGATGTTTCTGTTCTTTTTGAGGGCAAATATGGGCAATTCTTTAAAGATCTCCAGGCCTTTGACGCCATGGCAGTTTCTTTTCACAATCTTTTTCATTTCATTGGTTGAACCTGAAAACCTAGTAACACAAACTAGGGGCATTTCTTTTGTTTTGTCCTTCGGTGTTAAAAGGGACTCCCTAGGTGTGTACCATGCCCTTTTCCTCGCTCGTTTTGTTAATTTCCCCTGTGTGAAGTCACCCCCTTTCCTGCACAGCATGGACTTCACAGTCAGGGCTTTAGCATTCCTATTGAGGTGCCTTTCTAATAGGCACCACATTGGGAATGCCAAAGGACCACCCACCAGACCACAAGATTGCTCTTAATCTGGCAGGCGGCCCACGGTTGAGTTTGACAGTCCTAGAGCGAGATGCTGGTGTGGCGACCTGCTCCAGGACTGCCAAACTCCTACTTACACTTACTTCCATTATGCATCTAAATACCTTCCATGTACTTGGATCTATATATTTATTACTTTTCTGCTAATCCAGCATATCCAATGCATTTCCATATTTCTCACCCTATACTTCTCTCAATATATCCTCTACCTCAACTCTCTGACTCATCTCAAACCTCTTTCTACTACTCTTTACAATGCACTACCCTATTTCTCACCCTATGCCTCTATCAATATCTTTAATCTATATATACTTACTTACTTTATGCATCTTTATACTTTCCATGTACTTATGGATCTAGATATTTATTACTTTTCTTCCAATTCAGCATATCCAATGCACTACTCTATTTCTCACCCTATACGTCTATCAATATATCTTCTACCTCAACTCTCTGACTCATCTCAAACCCCATACCACTACTATGATCCCCAAAATAACCCTTTCTAGACTCTTCCCTACTCTACTCCTCCTTGCATCATTTCATACCTCTTTTACTATACCGATCCCCCAAAACAAGCCTTTCTAAACCCTTCCCTCTGACACTGCTCCTCCACATCCCTTTTACTCATCCCAAGCCTCCTCCTACTGGTATAACCTTAAAAAATCGGAATACTTCCCTCTTCTATCCCTCCACTATCCTTTACAATCCAAATAACAGACTAACATGTACGCTCATATTTCACTATACTAATCCTTTATAGGTTCCAGAGCAGCATGCTACTTGCCGAAAAAGCGCTTCAACACCTTATCAGGGGTAGCAAGCGCTATATAAATGCAAACCTTTTTCCCTTTTCATTCCCTCCGCTATCCTTCTGAATCCAAATAACTGACTAACATATCCACCACTCAAATTACTTACTAATAAGATGAGCGTGGCAGGGTCAAAATATGCGCAAAATCGCTTAACATGTTAACATACCGTTAATTCTCCCAGTGGTCAAAGGATAAAAAAATACAGCCACCCTACGTTTCAAAATTTGTAGACTGAAAGTCCCAAATGTCATTAACAAAAAAGCCTTTATCCTGAGCATACATCCAATAAGATTCAAGAGTCCATAGGTATTCACAGTTTGAGGCTTCTTCTTTAATTCCAAGTGTCCATTTTCTTAGTTAAGCAAGAATCCAAACAGTTATGCTTCAGAATTTGTAATACTGCGCGATGCACACTGGAGTCTATCCAAAATGTGACTTATGTAACCATGTAACTGATGTAGCAAACACGTTTCTTCTTGGGATTGATCTCCCACGACTTCCTCAGGGCTACAATAAGAACAAAGGGGACCCATGACTATCCATCTCATTGAGTTTTCCCATAGTTGTCTTATGTCAGAAGTAACAATCGAAAAAAGAAAGCCACCGTGATCACTCAAATTACTTTCATATTTCACTATACTAATTCAACACTAATCCTTTATCGGTTCCGAAGTAGCATGCTACTAACCGAAAAAACACTTCAACGTCTCGTATGGGGTAGTAAGCGCTATATAAATGCAATTACAATACAATACAATACAATAATCAGCCCTTAGTCTGAAGGTAGATATCTCCACCGGGCAAAGGCGCGAAAAGTATACGTCTGGCAGGAACTTTCTTTGGGCGGAAAATTAATAATTTCTCCCACTCAGGAGCTTTCCTGCCAAAAGTCAATGGCTTCATCAAGGCTTCGTCCATTGGCTATCCATGGAGCCCTCTTTGGCCGCAGCCTGCTGCCTAGCCCTGCTAAGGATCTTTGACTTCCATTCCAGAGACGAATTTCATAGATAGAACTTTTCACCGGAGTGAACCTGGTCCGTGTGCCCGACCCATGCTCCATCGCATTTGGCCTTAACGTCTGACTTCCGTCTGGTCAAGTGCAGCCAGATACCCACGGTTGGTGCTTAAAACCTTTTGGCACTACACTTTAAAAATCCACAATTCCGGTTCTGAATATTGGATTTTTGTCATTTTTGTGTCATTTTATTTATTCAAATTTACTTGTTTTGTGTGTTCACTTTATTAATGTTTGAGTACCCATTGCCTCTAAGTCAAGCTTGACTGCTTTGGTGCCAAGCTACCAGAGGGTTAAGTACAAGTTTATTTAGTGACTTTTGTGGTTTACCCTGATGAACTGATGTACTGATATATGGCTACTGATTATCCCTGGTACACCTGGGATTGAGGTAGGGTGACTATCTTTGGCTCAGATTGGCGTTAATGCATGGTAACTGTTCTCTTTGAGGGCTCCTAGACTTGATATAAGTGGACAGATAATCTTTTGAAGGGGTGAGAATGATATAATGCGGTTTTCTTTTGTGGCACTGGTGCTGTTGATGTACTGTGATCACTTAGTCTTGCTGCTGTCGAGATTTATTTGCAGGTATCAACAGTCCTTGGTAGAAGACAAAATCATATATTCTGTTCTCTTATACTTGGCAAAGATGTTTTTTTATTTATACCAGTTCTTTATAATTGATTCTGGTGGGACTGAAATAGGAGCTGAATGAGCACTGAAAGAATTATTCCCTTAGCGCTGAAGAATCAGGAAGATGGTGGATGGTGGGGGTTCAGGCACACTAATTCTACTGCACTTACCACACCTTCCTGCTCTGGTGGTGGTTGGAGTGGGTTGCACTGAAGTGGGTTGTCTCTTTTCTTGAACGTAGGCCTCAGTACAATGCGCTTCACCCTTTTAAGTCAGCTTCCAACCCCATTTGCTTTTAAATCTATAATGTAGGCAAAGCCAGTGGAGGCTGCTATGGGGCAGTAGTGGTGGGCTGGTGGGGCAAGCAGGGGGAGGGGTGTTAAAAAAAAGAGAATAACACCTCTCCTTTACCCTCTTCTGTCAACCAGATGCACACAGGCTCCCAGACTCTCCTAGCCAATCACGACACTGTTGTCCCCAGCATGACAACAGTGTTATGATTGGTCTGAGCGGCCTGTTTCAGTGCTCAGACAGGGAGTGGGAGCCTGTCCATGTCCCTACCAAGGCTGTGCAAAACAGCTGGGTGGAGAACATGCTAAGTGCTATGACTGTTTGGCCGGCCCAAGACAGCCGGCCAAACCACCATGGGCACTTAAGTGTGCCAACCACTCCTCCCCCTGCTGGCTGTAACGACAGCCGAGCCAAGCCCTGCCCTGCCCTGCCCCAAAACTGTCTTCAGCACAGAGAAATAAAATGATAATAACATTGTGCTTTTATCATTTTATTTTTCGTTTTTTGCACTGCTGAAAAGCAGTGGGGCGACGCTTCTCCACCTCATCGGAGAAGCCGCTGCTGGGCAAAGCGTTCAAAAGGGAAACTCAGGTTCAATGCTGACAGCAGTAAAAAACTGGTTAATTAGCACACAGATAATCCTAAATCTTTCTAAATCTGAACTCTTTAGACTCAACCAATTACAGTTCTACTCATTAGGAACAGGAGTATGTTGTTGGATCCCAGACTTTCTGTGGGTGCAAATATCTGCCTTCTTCGTCATATCATTCATTGTCCCCCCTTCTCACAGAGCCATGGTTTTACTGGACCTTGCAAATGGTATGTCTCTGGGGCTTCCAATAAAGACATTATCTGTCGTTCTGTTCCACCTCTCTAAATATGACGGTCGGGCTTTTCAGATGTGGGTCTTTCCATCCTGGACATCTTTGAATGCCACCCTGGTCTAGAAAACGCCAGCTCAGGTTTGGCAAAAATTAACATACCAGGCTTTTTTATCTGTCTCATAATCCATGAATGCCTCTAATTTCTTCCACTTTATATTGCTTGAGGACAACTTCCTTTAGTGCATGTGCCCTTAAGAAGTATATATCACAAAACATAACGTGGTTAACAGTTACATTTATCTGATCTAGGCTGCTGTGCTGTTCATAATTATTTTTGCAAACTTGGAGGATCCAACAAAAACAATTCATAATACGTTGTTTGTGACCACTAGCTAATTGCGGGTAGTCAATTGCAGTAAATATTCAGTATAACTGATGCAAATTGCGGGCAGAGGAAACAAGAACTGAAAGGGGCTTACAGCAGTTCTGATTTACTGGGGGAACTGGAGATTGGGCCACATTCTCCAGGGAAACACACAAGGATCATGCAAGCCTCTTAGAGTTTCTGAATCTGGCCAGCACAAAAGGAAGCCAAGTAGTGGGCCTCTCATCAGAAAGATAGGGTCAATGGAACCGGTTCCCATTGTGGCTCAGGAGACCACTCTTCCAGCACCCAGGCAACTGAGGGTGAAAGCTGCCTCTATTCTTGCCACATTGAACAGAGCCCAGTGGGTACTGAGAAAGGACAAATGGAAAGTCTCGGATAGGTGAGCAAATTAATTAAATATTGGCAAGGTGCTCACCAGGCAAGCTAACCACTCAGCTGACGTGCTTGGGCAGGTCTCCTTTATTATCTGATGAGGGTTAGTTAGCAAGGGCTTCTTCGTGCTTTGTGCCCATGCTTGATGATCCTCTAGGCTGGTTAGGTGCTTCTTACCACTAAAGGACAACAGCAGTAGCCATAGACAGGCCAGGATCAGGACACAAGACCATTTGTACTGTATCAGGCTAAGTCTTAGCTCAGAATAAAACCTTCATCTGCAAATTCAGAAAGCACCGCAGCAAAGGTCCATGCTGGTCTGCATTGATCGAGATCTGCTCTTTGCTGGAGGAGGGCTCCAGCTTATGTCCTTGATCCTGGGTAGTGGCCCACTGCCAATCAGAGCTAGTGTATGTTCTGGCATTCAAAAAAATCTAACTAGTCAGGCTGGTGTAGGTCTTGCCTTGCTCCCAGAATATACTGTGATAGGGCAGCTCAGTGCTTAATCTGTAAATACGTAGTGCCGGGCCATCGACAGGAGGACACTAGAGCTTGCACCATCTGTTGCCCCTGGCAGCATGGCCAATGACTGCACCAACACACTACTAATCATCGCACTCTTAAAAGTGTGACAGTTCATACTATTACAGGCCCCCAAAGCTATAAGAATGGCTTTGGAGGCAAATACTAATAATTGCAAATTTAAATTGAAATAATAAACAGAAGTTGTTGTGCTCATACCTAAATTGGTAGACACCACTACCATGTGGCAGACAGTCATAAGCCCCGGGGCTGGCAATTAAGTGCCAGTGCTGAGCACCGGAAAGCACCGGCACAAATCAAGCACTCGGGCAGCTATAGGATAATACCTAGGTACATTCTCCAGGGACCTGCTTTAGTAGGAAAACTAGGGCCAGATATACTAAAATAGTGGTTTGAAAAAGCAGTTGCAAAATGCGTCCTGACTTTTACGAGCCACTATTTTATTTTTCGAACTGATCTATGTATTAAAAGTTGGTTCACAAAATAACAATTCACGGGGGTCTCAAATAAATATACCTAATTAATTTGCAATTTGCTACCCCTGTGATTAGCTACAATCACAGGGGAGGCGGCTTGCAAGGGACAGCAGGCAACAATACTTGTGATTGTATTCCAAAACGTATAACATTTTTTAAAAGCAGCCCAAGTTCATTAAAGAACCGGGTCGCTTTGAACAAAAAAAGTGTTCTGTTTGGGAAACTTGAGTGAGAGCATGTAGTGGCCCTCAGGACCACTATCTACTCTTCCCGAACCTGCCTCCCCAATTCTCAAAGAGGTAAAGGTCCAAAGGCACCTTCCCCTTTGCAAATCAGTCACCCTCTCAATTTGGAAATCTGTAACAGATCAATGGTTTGAGACTGGAATTATGATGCATACTGAATCTCAATGTGAATAAGGATGCACCTAGCATTCCCCTTCCAGATTGATTCGGTAATGATTTCTAAACCTATTTTGCGATTCGAAAACCCATTTAAGTATTGCAAAACGGGGTTAGTACATATGTAAAAGGGTTTTTGTTGTCGCAACCACTGCATTTTACTGAATTGGAGGGTGTGCAGCTGCATTAACGCTCTATGCATCTCACATCTAGTGTATTCCCTTTGACTGGCCCTGGGGACAAAAGAGCATGAGGGAGGAAAAAGTGGGACACACACGAGCTTCCTCTGTTTTTCTGAGTGGTTAGTAGTTTTCGTCTAACTCATTTTCTTGAAATATTTAGGAAAAATAAAGGGGCGCTTCTGTGTCGAAAAGACAAAATGGAGAGGATGGGACAGTGGCACAATCAGTTATGGATATTTCTCCCTACAACTATCCTGTCCTCTGTTGCAGTCAGACATCCCAACCTACGTTGCTCAAGTATTAAAAACTTTTTGCGAGGAGGAATTTGCACTAACATGCTGCTCAATAAACAAAGTCTCCCAAACATCTATGACCCAAAAAGCTCTGACAAGATGTACGAAAAAAACCCATCATCTCTACTGAAAGAGCTTGGCATACTCAGAAGTAGAAAAATCAAGACAAGCTGCAAACCCGCCACCGGTTGGTTTAAAGGATTTCGGGCCAAGATGAAAGAATCCGCTGCTAGTCCATGGCTGATGAGGACAAAACACACTGCAAGGGATGCAGTTTCTATAATACTGCCAAGCGAGCCAAAAGGCCCCAAGACCCACAATAGACAGCTTTAATTTCGACTAGAAACTGATAAATCCTGTCACAAAAAACACAATTGCAAGACATAAGAGTATTTGAGCGGGCCTTCTGATGCTCCTTCAGATCAACGGCGGTATCATGAACAGCTGAGATGGCTCATCACAAAGCAGGAGGCCTGTTCTACTTCAGTAGTAAAAAGCATACATTTAACTTGACATTTCTTTGAGTTAATAGGTCAACTACAGACAGCACAAGTTAGAAATAGTGAGCACTTATTTCCTCTAGCTCTATTTCTGAGTTGTGCTGTCACATAACCTTACATATACCTTAGTGAGGTACCTTAGTGATACCTATGAGTTTAGCTAGTGCTTAATTTGTAAAAGAATGGGTGACGGTCCAGTGGAGAGTACTATTAAATGTCGACACATTGTATACCAAGGCTTGTGTAGCCTTGAATCCATCACAGGACTCTTTAATCCACTGCCAGACACTCCCTGTCCCCTCATCTCACTCTTGTGGGTTCCTGCTTTCTCTCTTTGTCACAGTTTCTCCATTTCCTTCTTTTGCCTTTGTGGGGTTTTCCCTCTCTTGCTCTTGGGAAATATCCGAAGTGAGAAATATCTGAAGAGGAAAATGCTGGTCCCCCAAAATGAGTGCCTGTGGCCCCCAATGACTGAAAGTAAGCACCAGGTTAGACACAAAAAGCAGGCACTCTGTTCTACTCTGAGCCAGCCTGGCTGTCAATGCTACAGCTCCAAAACAGCAAATTCCAGGACTCCATCTACAATAACTCAGAACCTCCATCATACCCTTTTATCGTTCTACCATGGCTCCAACCTGCATTTTCTGCATTCTGCTAAAAGATGAAGGGGTACTTATTGATTATGGCTCATAGAAAGAAAGCTTCTGATTTTCCATACCTATGTCTGAAATAATATTTTCCTTTACTAGAAACAGATGTAAATTTAATGATCTGCAGCCTCACAGGAAGCATTCCAAAATGACTGAAGAAACCAACAGCCAACCCAAGGGAACTGACCGATTGTGTTTGATCACCAATCTCACCTTTCCCATCAAAATTCTGGAAAAAGGAGGCCACAAGATATCTCCAGGAATATACGGAATTGAAACAAATGGTTTGTGATCATTAATTTACGGTAGGGCCTGTAATGGGTAATGAGTCTGCCCTGGCTTACATCACAGAAGCGAGCTCTTGCTCTCCTTGGATGAAACAAAAATCAGGTTTCATACATTTCAGCCTATGAGCAGCTTATGACCCTGTGGAATATGACAAATAGTTGAAAAAGCTTGAGGAATTAACTGGATTGCCAGAACTATGCTGGAATGAATACGATCATTCCTCTCCAGCTGTGGTTGCACGTATGAATCAACTCATCTGAATTAGCATCATAAATGTTGTATCTCTTATCCTGCCTGTTTTTTCCCTATTAAGATACATTCTCTAGTGCAGCTTTTAGAGCATTTTCAGATAAGCCTCCAGTTGAGTGTAAACCTATTATGCTGGTGGAACTGATGTATTCTTGGCACTGCAGTCACTGATGCATGGTGCAAATTATCCTTACTATATTCAGGACTCATAATGTGTGACTAGTTATCCTTAAGCACTACCACACTGTGGCTCCCCGCACTGCTCCATTCCAAACAAACTATAATAGCAGACCACAGAATGTCCGCGGGGAAAACCAACCTAGCAATCTCAGTTCTATTCTATTAGCATTTATATAGCGCATAGCTACCCATAGGCATCCCAGCATCCAAATGGTGTCCAGTCTCAGGAGGCCCTATGCACCGCTGGCAGCAGCTGTGCCCATCCCATCCCATCCAGACCTGTTTTGTGTTGCATGTCTCTGTGAACCCGCCCATTGCTGGGACCTTGTACGAATGTCTCAGTAGATACACCGTTCATGTGCGCTCAGAACCCCCTGTTGGAACGGAAAGAGTAATGGATCTTAACTTGTTTCTGGACTGATGTATGTCCTGAAGGCCTTAGAGCTGCTCCACCTTCACAGCTGCATGAATGCATCCACCACCAAGCAATGTGATGCTGCTGTTGTGGCTGCCCCATTGCCAAATGAGTGGCTGCTGAAGTGCCGCAGGGGCAAGCCTGCTGTTTCAAGGGCTTTCCTCATTACAGCCATGAACTGAAGCATGTTTAAGAAAGTCCCATCCTGGTGCAACAAGAGAGGCAAACTTGTATATAGTCTTGAGACCGGCACACATGGCAAAATTCTGATGAGGGAAGGCAATCGATGCGGGACAGCTTACCTCTGGCCTCCTGACTTGCTTTTATTCACCTAAGCCTCAGTACCATATAGTCATCGCCCATGCACTGATCACAGAATTGCAGACAAGTGCTGCCCACATCGGTCCTCGATGGAACTACTACCTCGCTGACCCTGTAAGCCCCAAAGAATGCTACTGAAAAGGCTGCTTTGAAAATGGCCATTTAAAAACTCGCAGCAAATGGCTTGTAAATAATGCTATATCGCTATTAGCCTGTCAAAGTTGATGGAGAGTCTATGATCTTGAACTGTGGCCTGTAACCCCTCCACCACCCTTTTATCGCTGCCCTGCAGTAGCCACCCTACCTAAATGCGCCTGAGCCCATGACTTGCTATTTCAATTGGTGAATTCCCACACTATGAACTTCTCCACTCCCGAAGATTGACTGCCTGCCGCTAAGCTCATCTAAGCCCATTACTTGCTGGTAGGGTGCCAGGCACGCACTTACTTGCTGCTCGTTTTGGGTGCTAGGGCCCTGTCGACCAGCATTGCTAAGTCCCGTATACCAGGTCCCATAACTTGACTGGGAACTGCTTCATCTTACAGTTCACCCGCAGTGCCCGCTGCAGAAACCTGGACAACGTTTGCTTTCTGATGCCTCTGAGTGCTGGGTTGGCTGCCTCCCCCTCAGGTACCACTGTGCTGGCTTCAGGCACCTTCTGGGGTGCTTGTGTCACTAAACTCTTCGTCCTCATCTCATCACTACAGTTGCTGCTGGTAGATTGGGTGGGAGCCCACTGCCCCTGGGCACCCCTGTTCTGGCTGCAGGTGCTGCTGCTGCAAGCTGAGTGCATTCCTACGAACCTCTGCATGCCAAGTTCCTCTGTTGGTCCTTTGATCGTTGCTGCCCTGCACCTCTTGCCGTAAGTTTCTTCCTGTTTGGTCTGTGGGCCCTGCCACAGAGTACAGTATTCTGGCACCGTTTCAACCCCTGCCAGTCCCACTTGGTCAGCACTCAACTGCACAGCGGCTGTCCTCGTCATACCTGTTGCAATAATGGGCGGACTTTTGACACTACCTCCGTGGAGCCTGTCCCTCACCACAGCTCGCCTCCGTCATCCTCCTATTGCCGTCCATGGCTTCCTGACCGATCTACCTCATCAGGCAGCCACGTCCCTGGGGGTGTCCATGTCCTTGGGCTGTTCCAGTAAGGTCTCTAATGCGGGTCCTCTTTGCCCTAAGTCACGGTATTGGGACAGCATTTGCGGTGAGAAGGTGACCATTGCCCCGCTGGCCTCATGTTTTGGTTTCGTGGGGATCACACCCTCTCCTAGGCATTGGCCAATTCAGACCACTCCGACCAATGCTGCAAGTAGATTTTCCCAGGCTGCGACTGAGTAGGGGTGAGAGAGAATGAGGATCCACAAGCCGCCTAGGCATTTAATACAAACATTTGATTGTGTTGTTATATTAATCACGGTGTTATTAAGGAACTTCAGCAGTATCAAGTATTGTGATGTAATACATTACTTCTTGAGAAGATTAGGGTCAAAGGTCATATGGTGTCACTCTCAGTGATGTCATTAAGCTCAAAGGGTGAGTATTGTTACTTCCGCTACCCCTGGCGTTTTTGGTAAAACAATGTTCAGGACTACGAGCCCTTAACTCACTCAGCTATCTCGTCAACTATAAAAGCCTTTTATTTTATCCATAAATTAATTCAACGAACCTTCTGCAGCTTCCTTCTTCACGCGGAGTGAGTGTGACAAAACAGAGCATGGTTTGTGCCAAGAGAAGGAATAGCACAGGCATGGACGGAAATTCCTTCAGATAGCTGTGACTGCAGGACTTCAAGCCCCAGAATGCAGCATTCATTCAAGAGTATGAAATACTCACAAATGACAGAGCACAACTTGAATTATATGCAGTGATTCGTGCTCATTCTCACAGAAACTGTTTCCGTGCAGCCCTTGGAGCAGGGTCATAGCTCCATCATGGCAACAGACACCCCCCCCCCCACAGCAAGAATGCCCGCAAATGAAACACACCACACAAGTTATACTTGGGAAAAAACTGCTGCAGGTTTATTACATACAACGTTATGTATTCTGGTGGGTTAGCTGACGGGCGATCCAAGGACAGGCAGCCTTCTCGCCACCTGCCCGCCTGATGAGCCTAGCAGCACCGTGGCGAACCACTTAGTACTGCACCTTTTGGTGATCCCCTTCCCGGATCACCTGCCCACCCTAGGTCCATTATACTCACGCCCTTCTGGGCGGAGCATAGCTAGGCAAGTCCCCGGTTGCTCAGGCCCACAACCGCCTGAAGGACTACGGGGCGCCAACATAGAATCCGTGAACCTCCCATGAGGCTCCTGGGGTTAGGCTCTGGCACCACCGTGAGCCGCGCAGCGGTACTGTTCTGTACCCATATGCATCCAGATCACCCTGTAACTCCGCATGCAACGAAAAAGTACAACATTACAAAGTCCAGCTGTGCTTCCCACTGCCAACACACCGGGTAAGCGGCAGGGTGGGAGAGCGTGGAGGAAGCGTGGTGTCCGCGGCACGTCCGGTGCGAAAAGAGGCCGAGAAGGGGGTGAGGGATACCTCTGTACCCCTCACCCTGCCTCGCGCACCAGACGTGACGCGGGACATCTGCGACCAAAGGGGGGACTCCACCCTAGGCCAAACCCCCCCCAGGAAAAGGGGGGGAGCACGGAGCGGGGGGTGGATGCCCGATTACACTACAGGGCCGCCCTCTTGAGTGGCCTCCTGTGGTGGCCTCAGGCAGCCGTATTCCTTTCTTGGCCTAGCTTACTCAAGCCAGTGTAACATGCGCCCTGAAGCTCTGACGAGGCGCTTCCGCTGACGAACAGGTTCCTTTATCATTAGGGCTCTGTGTGTTTTTTTGTTTTTCAATGTAAACAGAAAAGAGTCCGTTTTAATGACTAACTTCTTGTGGGTATCGCATCAGCATGAAGTTCTAGACACATTACTCCTTGAAATGTAGATTTATGTCTAGTTTAAGGAAATTGGGAAAGAATATACCGGACAAATTGCTCAGTTGAAAGAGCGTAAGATTGAAGATCTAAAGGTCCCTAGTTCGATACCGGGTTTCGGCAACTTTTCCCCCCCCCTTTTTTCCACTCAGCTAGAGTAGGGCAGAAAATAAAACAGATCGTACCCCCACCCTCTCTTCTTAGGCCGAAGTAAGCACAGAAAAGAGAGGATGCTTTGCTTCATTACAATGCACCTCAAACACGTGCAATTTTCCAGTTTTGCCGCATAATCTTTGCTTCTTTTATCCAGGGCCGGATTAAGAATTTTAAAGTCCTTAAGAACGCAATAGATTTTTGTGCCTTCATTCATATCTAATTCAAAATATAAACAATAATAAACCGTAAAATAAAATTTTATTTTTCGGAATGAAACAACACTTACAGTGAGATGAAAAACATGTTTATTTTTGTATACCTCCAATCCATTTACAGGTTCAGCTGTACCATTTGCAGTTTTACACCATATGGCCCATGGTAAATCTGGCAATGGAACATTTATGTGGTGCCCCCTTCCCTTGATGCCCTAAGCACCTGCTTACTTTGCTTAATGGTAAATCCCGCCCTGTCTTTATTGAGTGACATCCACTGTGTGATTTGACTCTTCAGTGACGCATACTCAAGTGACGTCAGCGAGACCTTTATTGAGAAGCAACTGCTGACATACATGATGCATAGATGTAACCTTTTCAGCTACCAGGACTAAACACCTTCCTTCTTATTAACTTTTTTTTACTTCCGTTTTTGTTAATTTTCCGTCCTGTACTTTACAAAAGTGATTTTGAAATATTTATTCCCTGTCTGCTGTGTTACCTGGGCAGAACATACATGCCAAGACACCTGTTTTAGGCAGGAGACTCTGAATCGTAGAGCCTCCTATCTCTAGTGAACTTAAAAGCAATTAATTAAATGAGAAAACAAAGAGTTCCACATGTCTCTCTGTCTGTGGCCTCCTGGCGTCTTTTAAACTGCTGTCCTGGCATTTATAAGAACAGTAAACGAAGCCACTGCTCGAGCCCCTGTTATACACATATGACAACGCCTGTGAACACCCAAGAGGTCAGTTTGAAGACAGAATGTAGGGGACTCTTAATGTTTCATCTACTTACTTTCAGGGCCGGTCCTAGAACTTCTCGGCCCCGGGCGAAAAGGAAGATGTGAGACCCCCTAATTTGTATGTGACATCACAAGAAGTGACTTCACAGAAAGCAAGACTATTGATCTTATTTGGCATCACTGAAGAGACCTAACGTGGGCATTAATAGGAGGATGACCTTTTAAGAGGGAATAAACAGGAACAGCATTTAACCCCTTGGCTGCGGCAGGAATTCAGCCGCAGCGCTGGGGGGGGTTTGGGGGCAGCGCGGTGGCGCTGTGCTCATGACGGAGCCACTCCGTCATGAGTCACGATTGAGCTGTGCTCATGACGGAGTGGTTCCGTCACGACTCCGCCCACTGCGCTAATCGCCCGCACAGGCGGGGAATTAGCGCCACGTGGGCGGAGCGGCGGCCAACGGCCGCAGCATGACGGAACCACTCCGTCATGAGCACACGGCACCCGTGGCTCACGACGGAGTGGTTCCGTCATGAGCGGGGAAGGGGTTAAGTAAATAAACGCTGAGTCTCTCAGCTAGAGCAGGTGTGTTGGCCGGTATGATTAATCTACAGCAGGAGGCTCCAACCTTTGCAAAAGTGAGAAGCTACTCTTAATCCGTGAAAAACTGCTCAAGCTTCTGCCTAATGTATGATTAGATAACCGTGCAAAAATGGTGAAGCCCCTTAAACACAGTGCTTAATTAGTAAAATATTAAGTGCAGGGCTCTGACCAGGAGGCCACTGCAGCTTGCACCACCCATCGCCCTTGTCATCGCTGCCAAAACAACTACTAACCATCTCTCTCGCCTGCAAGTGCGACAGTTCAGATTATTCAAGGTCCCCAAAGCTAAAGGAATGGCTGGGGAGGCAGGTACTAGCAATTTTAATGTATATTGTATTCCTAAACAACTGTTCTGCCCATCTCTTAATTAGATGAGCATCATCACCATGTGGTAGACTGTTCTATGTATGGTGTTGACAATTAGGTGCCGGTGCAGAGCACCGGAAACCAATTAAGTGCCGGTGCTTAGCACCAGAAAGCACGGGCTCAAATTAAACACTGTGAACACTGCCCCCAGAGCCCCCAGTCCAAATACAGTGAGTACATTAATAGCAGAAGAACCGCCAGGGAAGAACCGCCAGGGAAAAATGGTGGAGTTGTGTGGTCCACAAGAACCAGTGTTGTCTTTCCCTTTTCTCTCCGTGAATCATCCTTGAGACTTGTGCTCTCTCTTAGTCATACCATACATGTGAAGACAGTATCCTCATTATGCAAGCTATCACCCGAAAGACTTCAATTTCTGGTGCATTGCTCTAAAATCCATTTGTTGATGGCCAGAAACTGGCAGGTTACATTAGGTACGTGCTCACTTCATAGTGCGATGCAAGTAAACATACTACTGCAGCCATCCCAACTCCCATAAGTATACCTCTCAGGTGAAGATGAAACACAAATATTTAAAAGAAGAGATTGCTTTAGGAAATTAAGTACCCTACAAGAAGAACAAGCATTGGCATAGCCAATAGGTCTCGCTTTTGGGACCTTATAAGTATTTAGTTATGCAGCACAATATCCTTGGTGCAACAACATTAACTTTTGCATGGTTCAACACTTATAAGGTCCCAAAGGCGGAACTTATTGGCTATGCCAATGCTGGCTTAATTAGTCGCTGAGGGATGGAAGAGAATCAGGGTACCAGCCCCACCAGTCGATTTCATTATCAGGGGCGGCTCCTCCGTTTGAGAGAAGAAGCATCACCCCACTGAAATGCCCCCATAGAGAAAAAAAAATGATAATGAAGTCAATTCATTACCATTTTATTTTTCTTCACCCTGTCTCGAACGGAGCGTCATGAGGTGGGCGGGGCAGCTTCTGAATGACAGCAGCAGAGAGAGCAGGGCACTTTCAATTTAAAGTGCGCAAGTCTTTTTGGCCGGTTGTCTTGCGATGGCCAGCCACAGAAGGGTACTTCAAACCTCTCTAACCCAACTGTCTTAAGACACCTAGGTTAGAGAAGGCCAAAGTCTCCGGAGCGCTCTGGAGCGCCGAGTGAGGCCCCTCCCACCAATCCTAGCACTGCTCTCATGCTGGTGAGAGCAGTGCTAGGATAGGTGAAGGGAGTTTAGAGCCTGCCTGCCTGCTTCGAGGAGAGAAGACTGACTGAGGAGGAGGATGTTGAGTAGCACTCGCAGGTAAGTTGTTTTAATTATTCCTTTTTTTTAATGTCCCACCCGCCCCATCACTTTCTGGACATGCCAGCCGCCTCTGCTTGAGATCCATCGACGCAGTGACTGGTATGCATCAGTACCCTACTTAATCTGAAGCTATGTCTAGTGGTGTGCTGGATTATAGGTACTGTTGGAGCTGGACGCAGACTGTTCTTTCTAGCAGGTCTGCTAGGTGGAGGAGGGTTGAAATCGTTCTCTCATTAAGGTTTAGTAGATGGGGGGGGTTCTTCATGACTGTTTCTATGCGAGTACTCCAGGACTGGCCAGGTACGGTGCCACAATTGTAGGAGGCGTTAACACTGAATGTACACTAGATTTCCTACTTGTGGCTACTTAGTTGGTGGTATGGGCAACTATAAGAGGTAAGGGGTGTAGGCGAATGGACACAGTTGTTTTATAAAAGCGGGTTTGTGAGCTAAGTTGAATATTCATTCTTACAGGTTTGTGGTTCTGTCTGGTTCTAGATGAAGCTGTCTGAGGGGATATTGAACTACTATGGTTGAGCAAATATTTATTTTTGTGGGTAGTGGTATGCATTTTTTTTCTTTCGGTGTGGCATGCTCTTTTCGTTTTTCAAATTATTATTGGGTAGTCTTTTACTACTTCATTATGAGTATGCCTATTTTGGTGCGATAATACCAGAAGGTTTGAATCTCTAATTCTGGTCAGTATTTCTACACCAACTTGTAGCAATTACAATTATTTCCCTGGAATGGAGATTAACTGCACGAAAAAGTGCTTTTGATATTTTTCAAAATTAAGAGGAGAATAATAAAATGAAAACATTGCTTTTCATCTGAAAACTGGAATAAAAGGTATCTTCCTTTATATGAGTATGCACATGCAATGATATAGGATTGAACTTATAAAGGGTGCACGCTACTATTGTCAGATAATGTGGTCACTCTGTTTTATGCTAGGGACTGAGAGCTTCACACGGCTTACATACCATAGTGCATCCATGATATATGTGTCCATGACCTCTGTCAGATTGTTGTATTGCATGTGTTCAGAAGTTCTATAGAGAAGGGAACCCTGTGGTTATGATGGACTTGCACAGTCATGAGGCTGCTGATTGTTGAGCTTTTTTTTGTGACTTTGTAAATGTGTCTTGAGAGTGTAGTTTGGAATGCACTGGTGGGCCAGTCACATGAGAGCATCATTGGTTGTTCTATTAGCAGCTGCTTTCCTGGTACAGGTGGAATGATGTGGTGAACGGTTATTCTTGGTACAAGCTGGAATTTGAATTGTGATCCTGAGCACAAGCACCTGAACCCCTCACTGTGCTCTTGGACAATGAACAATCCATCTCTCCTCAGATACATGCGTTGAGATGGAAATGTCTTCTGCATGGTAAATGGGCATGTACCTCTGCCTTATGTGCCAGACTGCATGTGAAAATGGTATCCAGACTTTTGTATTGGCCGCAGTGTCATGTTAACCTCGTGCGTGCACACAGGCCTTGGCCCTGGCAAAGCAAGGTACTAGACCTCTCCTGCGACCTGGAGAGGTGAATTGAGCGGGCTTTCATATTACGCGATGACCGACTGTCCTTTTCCTGGTCGGCCCAGGTAAAGGGGTGATGAAAGCAGACAGTGTTTTGTGAATTTATAGTGTGATCAGGTCTTTTTTCCTGTGTTAGCGAGAGCGCATACTACTAACCCCTCCCATGTAAAATTCCACTATTATAAGAAACCGAGAACTTTGTGTTGACATTCACTGTATGTGCAGTGCATGTTTAGTATGTGTATGGTAGTAGGACTATGTGGGCTGTGAGAAACTGAGTACTGGGGCCGGAGGGATCCATTTTAGATGCCCATGGTTTAGCATGGCATTAGCTAGATGGTTCCCCACATAGCAAAAGTGTATTATCTGAATTCCTGCAGCAGGAGGGTAGAGAAACAGACAATAGGGGGAAGAGTATTGTGCCAGGGCTACCTGTAGGAACTCCCTGAGAGCCAGGTTAGAAAAGGGTCTGCTGATTAGTTCTTCCTGAGCACTGCCATTTGGTAGAATGTATGGGTGAAGGCTGGGACTGCAATTTTGTCTGTCTTTGATTACTGCTTCAGGAAGGTGATGGCAGCTATGTGCAGAGAACTCACTCTTTATTGTGCCCATGTTTTGGATACTCCTGCTTGCAGCCAGAACAACTGTTACCTGCTGTAGGAAGCATCACTTTGCCCAAAAGTTGTCTGGGAAGAAGTATGGAAAAGACATTTGAAATGAAACAGCGCAAACTTGCTCTGATGCCTGAGACAGGAGATCCATGGATGAAAATGTGTTCCAAACCACCTCACTTTGTTCAAGATCCATGTCCTTCATGACAAAGGAAAGTAGTGCTTCCCAGAGTACTTAGAGGAATGCAATGTGACCTGGATAGGTGTCTGCATAACAGCAGGTTCCCCAACAGAGAGCAGACATCACCCGAAATCTGAAACTTGCTGGGGAAGCTCAGGCTCTGCCTAAGTGCCCAGACCTCCCCATGTTCAAAGAGGGAAGGACAGTGCTTGGCTTCCAGGAAGACAGAATGTCCAGGAGGAGAAGTCTAGCAAGTTCCTGGGATATGGGTCACCCAGACATAGCTGACTGCTAAGAGGAAGTAAAGTTGGTCGTCATCTGATGCGAGCAGGTTCCCATGGTCTCCCGTGCAGCTCCCACCGTGACCTGTATAAAGAAGTAGTTACCAGGTTGTCACAGTGTGACCCAGCGTTCCTACTACCTGCTACCTGAGGTGCCCACCCAAACGGAGCTGCTGCATCGGTCACCAAGAGCACAGCTAAAGAAGACAAGTGCCTCCCTGAGCTAGCCCCAGGATCACTACTACTGAAGACAGGCACTTGCCTACATCTGCCTCCAGGGCCCCAACTACTGAAGACAATGCTGGCCCTAAGGCTGTGATTGCGGGCAAGCCCCGAGCGCATTTCTCAGTGTCCATGATCCTGAATGAGGCTGGATGGCATCCGCGGTCTCCCACCCCAGCACTGAAACTCAAGAGTCTGAAGACTCTGATTACACTGGTCCACATGTAGTTTGTCTGCACAAACTGAATGACTGTGCCTAAACACAAGAAGAGGGAAACTGTTCCTGCTAACGCTATTCTTTGCAGCCACAGAATTGTCAGACCAAACGACAATTGATCTGGACAACAAGCTAATCTTTGGGATAATTACTAGTGTTCAGCACCTTTGCTTAGCACTTGTCTGTAATTAAATCTTTCCCTGAGTCACACGAGAGATAGAAGTGGGACGGAAATGGGCACCATAGGGCATTTTATTAGCTCCCGTAAGGGGTATACAGTCCTGTAACCGAACCATCCTTAGAATGTGTAGTATTTAGTAGGGGTGGGCGGAATTTGCGAAATCCACTTTCGCAAATTATCGCGAAAATGTAAAAAATTATCGCAAACACGCGGAAATATCGTGAAGATGCGGAAGTTTTTTTCCCGCATGTTCGCGAGATTTTCTGCATGGTTGCGGCTCGCCAACTTACCCATGTGGTTGCTCGCGGGCGTGGCCATCTTGTTTTCAGTTGTCTCGCGGTGCATGATCGCGAGAAGAAAGACGTGATCGCGCAACACATGACGTCACTGCGGGCGCGAACTGTCGCGAGACAGCGCAAATGGCTAAAAACAATACAACATCTCATGGAGAACGCGACCGGATCAAGAAAACTTGTCGGCGAACGCAGGGATTCAGGTAAGGCGATCGCGCGTGCGCGATAATGTATTATTTTACAGCACGAGCAAGAAACAAATTTACGCCAAGCTGCAGAATGCGGAAATTTTGACATTTTCGCGCTTTCCGCGGAACGCGAAAATTTCAAATTATCGCAATTTCCGCGAACGGAACAAAATTTTAGCCCAGGCCTAGTATTTAGTAATGCTGAGTGATTTCTTTTGCTTAAAAGACTAGGGAGTGACCTGTACAATACTTTACCCTGTCTGTTGGCTGACCATTGAGGTCTTGCTCCCCACAGTACCTCCCTAAAAAGCCTGTGACTGCTAGTCTTCCCTACCCTGAGAGTCAAGTGTGGAAAGGGTATTTGGCCAAGTTTGCAGAGACAAAGTAGCAAAAAATCCAGGACCCCAGTGACAAACAACCTCATGCACCACAGTTGCGGCACAATAGCCTCAGTCTACCTTTGGCAACCCCCACAGGAGGTCTGACAACATGCCACTATCAAAAGCTTGTCTACCACTTACGACAAACTCAGAGAGTTCTCCTTCTCATGCAACTCAGTCACAAAATCGCCTAATGCTTGCTGAAGTCATGGAGAGACTGGAGTATAATAATTTCTTCTATATAAAAAAGGAGCTCTAAAGACTCCAAAGGGAATCTTTTATGTCCCTGGCCATATCCTCAGTTGAAAATGACAAGACGACACTAAGCTTGTTTGAAGACTCCTCACTGGTGAGAAGGGACCACAATTGAAGACTCTTTCTACACAAACCTACCTCCAGCTACATATCCAGGGGTCTCCAGTCCTATCAGCCAGCCGGTGGCTTAGCTACATTATTCCCAACCCTTCTCGCCGTCTCCCCATCCAAACATTAGCACTATCGAAACGTTCTCCAGCTGTAGCTGAGACTTAAAGGGGACCTACACAGAGTTCTGAGAAGAATGCCTGCCACTCAACATATGTCTAGCAGGAGGTCTTGGTCACTCCCCTGACCTCTGCACTTCTTTTACTATTCTACCGGTCCTATGCCTATGGTGAGATCTGTTATGCAAGAGGGCCCAGTGGATGTTCACCCCATTCTCTCTGCTAACGCCCCCACCATTTTCAAAGAAACCCAAGATTTTTGATTATCTGCTTTTCTTTTATAACCTCTTTGCTCTCTTTGCCACAAAGGCATGTCAAAACCCTAAAATGGACTAATGTATCCATTATTTTGGTACAACTGGGAACTGATTTTACCGAATGCACATGGGAGTCATGCACACTGAGAGAGAGTTCTTGCCTGGTAATGCTAAATATGAAGGCAAGATCCCTTTTCCCAGTGCATTGGCGCGTTTTGTGCTGATGGCTGCATACACTGCGTTAGAGACCTAGATATTTTTTGGGTTTCTTACACTCAGAACATCCTGTGCCAGATACAAGGCAGGCTGGTTCTTGAGACAATCTATTTCTGGATCCTTTTGTGCTAGATTAAAATTCCCAATCAGCGCCTTGCCTGCTGAGGCCAGCTGCACAGAGGTGCTCTGGGAGAGAGAAGCGGGAGGCAGAAGAAGCGCTAGCCCTCATTACACAGGGAATGAGAGAGTGACTGGATCACAGATGGAGATAAGTCAAGGTGAGGTAATTATGTGCTGTGTCAAGTGGCACTAAGCAGCCCCGGGAGTCAGTGAGGAGTGCTACTTGGCTCGCGTCATGTCACCCAGGGTGCTGCTCGGCAGTGTGCTGCAATCTGTCTGCAGGTACCACTCCGTATGAAGAACCGGAAGTGCATGGTAACTTTGGAGTACCTATGGGAAGAAGAAGATCCGAGGTGCAAATGCACTGTAACCGCAGGGTGCTCAAGCGTTACACTACATAATCACACTACTAGCTCCATGCAGTTGGATATTTTTGGTGCACCTTTAGGCTAAATGCGGAGAAGGTGTCTTAAGGTTGAAAAAAAAGCCGAAACGTATGGCTCCTGAAGTATGCCTGGCGAATTATTTTTCAGTTCTCAGTAAGCAGAAGTGAATCCCAAAGTAAATTGCCTTTGCAGGGATCCTTGCCGCCCTTTAAATTACATAAGTAGTCTTAGGGAGCACTAACCCACAGTGGCCCACGAACCCCTGTTGAATTTCTGGCTCGTACGCCAGTCATGCGGGTGCCACCGCCCCTCTGACTGGCTATCTAGGTCCTACCTAAGGCACTGAGGGTTTATTTTGATAGCTCAGCGACCAGTGCAGGAGGTGCACTTAGTTAGAGATCTTTTCAAGCGAACTTTGTAGCTCCTGTAGAAAATAATAATAATGCAAGCGGAGTGGTCATTTAATGGACATTTGCACGACTGACAGACTCTGTCACTGCTGTCTGATTGGCTGTCTTTGGATGTGCTTTAAGGATTTAGGCACCCAATTTTCCAGTAAGTCAGTTCTGTTGAGAGTCACAGGGCGTTAGCTTCATGTTTTCAGGCATGAAGATAATGTATTTGCATGTTATACAGGACTAACCAAAGAAGGGCATGAATGAGAATGGTCCCACAGTACCTACACATATAGTTGTGCCTTATCATTTATTGATTTTTCACCCAAGGTAGGTGTAGAACAATTCTGCGAATCATTCCTCCATGGAGACAAGCGTGCCCCTGCTTGTGATGCTGTTGGAGAGAAGTTTGTTGTTTCCCTATTTTTTGCATGTGAACTGTTTAAGTGTATCCCATGTAAACAGGGGTATTTGGCTTACAGGAGTGCTGCAGTTGTTTTTAATCTGTATACTGCATCAGGGGAAATTGGCTGTATTCTAATGATTACAGGATAGCTGCCTAATTGGTGCTGCTTCTGAGAACTAAGTTCAGGTCCGACTGAGGCATGATGAAAGGGGTGGACAGAAATATATGCTGCAAGCATTTTAAAAAACGCATCACAACAGATGATTTAAATAAAGAGGGCTGTTCGGGCAACAGCAGAAAAGCTGAAAGACCCCACAAATAATCTTGAACTGTGCCCAAAGCAAGTACTTTCTGGGCTAGGAAAAACACAAAAAGCAACAGTTGGGGTAGTTTGGCTTGAAGTGGGTCAGTCTGCAAGTACCACACCAAAGTACAAACTTGTCCCAACGGTAAGTATATACCGACTTCCAGGAGGGACGCCTGGGAGCCAGAATAATATTAATGACCTCAAGAGGAAGATCGAATGCAGTCAACCGTCACTGCTCTATCTCCAAGCATGGAGAAGAAGCCTGTGCAGGCCTGGATGAAGGACCCTGCCCTGCAGCTGCCACAGAAGATCCTCCCAAAGCGGATCAGAGGACAGAGCTCATGCCCTGGAGTTCTGGGTACCAAATGTTTATTGCCCAATCAGGTGCTACTAGGATGGCTTGGGTCTGGTCAGTCCTGATCATCTTGAGCAACTCAAGGAAGGAAAGGTGGGGGTGGGAAGGTGTACAGGGGTCTTGAGCAGTATAGGTGGAATGCATCTCACAGAGAGACGTCTTGGGCACTCCAATGTGCAAAAATGCTGACATTGTGTGTTCTTGGTGGTGCTGAATAGATCGAGCCAAGATCCTCCCAATTTTAGGAAGATACCATGACCCGCGTCCGGATGTGGCTGCAATTTGTGTTCCACTAGGCAGCAGCGGCTTAGTTTGTCTTCCCTGGTTTTCAGAGATCCCACCAAGTGGTGCACTACCCGGAAAATCCATTGGTGATCAAGCCATCTTCACAGGTGTAAAGCCATCTGACACAACCCCATTCTGCCCTGTTTGTTGTAATACCACGTCAGTGGTGTTGTCCATGAGCACCTATACCAATCTCCTTTCGATGGATGGCAGGAAGACATAAAATCACAAAAGACATGGGTATTCGCTTTAGGATCTGCACATCCACAACAATAGTTCAAAACACATCGACATGTATATCTTGAATTTCACATATAGAGGTGCTCAACGGTGTCAGCAATACCCACCCATCAGGGTATCAACACATTTAGGACGAATCCAAATGCTACATATACATACACAGTACACCTTAGCACACCCAAAAAAGAGTAACTATAATCCAAAGTTTGTGAAAAAACAAATGCACTGCAAACAATAGTCAGTATTTCAAATGTCCTTAATCACAGTCGTATGACAAAAAGCTCTCCAATCAGGTCCGGTTGCAGATTTTTTAATGATCAAGCAACAACGCAGAACAGCAGCAGCCGACGCGCGTTTCGCCCTCTGGGCTTTTTCAAGGCTGCAGAAGGATACATATATGACAGTCATAGTACAGTGATCAGATATGACCAGTGGTGACCAATAAGAGTCACCACAATGTTAACACACATTGAAATGCCCTAGACAGCACATTTCTATTGCACATGAATGTACATAAGTCGAAGATATCATCCGTTGCATATCCCACCTCCCTATACTGATTTAGCCTGAAACCGGAGGTCTAGGGATATAACATTCAAACCTTCTAATATTGTGTTTGTAACAAGAGAACACTTAGTACTAGATCAACAAATATGAATGAAGCATGAATCATTTTAAAACAAAAAGCGCATCAACCTGATTGCAAATGTAAAATACAGGACAATAATCGCACATGGCCAATCACCATGAAGAAAGCACACCGTGACAAGCTTGAAAAGTAGAGCAAATTACCTCACTACGAAAAGAAAAGCCACCACCACCACACCGATAGTGAAAACTAAAGCCAAATTATAAGGCTCTCACAAGATGATTTAAGCAGAGAAACCCGTAGTCGACACTGAGTGTTAGAGATATTCCTCTCACCTTGAAAGTCGAGGCTAAAGCTCCTAGCTAGTTCAAAGTCGAAGAATATGTATCGATAACTTGGAAAATTAATTCTAGAGAGAATAATGAATATTTTCGGCAAATCAGCTTTATAAACAAAGGGTATATTTCTGAACACGTTGGGTGATTCAAGTCAATACTATGCCTTTTCCTTACCCCGAATCACCACCGCCCACGTTACTCTTCTTGTAACACGTGGGTGTGTGTGGCCGAGACACGTTCTCAAAAAGCGGTTTGTCGTGGTGGTAAACGCACCGGACCTTGATAAGTCCTATGTTAAAAAATAGAGTAACGTGATCTTAGTAAAAATTACAGCAGCCCAAGTACTAAAAAAACAACAAGCGCAATTAGTATCGTTGTTAATAATACACCTTGGTACATGTGTCTAACTACACAGTACAAGTTATCAAGTCGAATACATCTAATCAATATAAGAGCTGTATGGAAACATACAGCGAATCAAAAGTTTGTGGCTTTATCCTTACCTGATTCAAAGTGAAATCTGGTGAGAGACGCGTGGCAACTCAGCGTTCTTTACACGCTGTTGCCATTTTGAAGGTTTAAATACTCGTAGCAGATGGCTATAGAAAGCGGACTGTGGCTGTGATCGTTTCTTGTTTCTAGTGGTTTGCAAAATGTAAACAACAATCGCTAGTACTGCCACATTAAAAAATATATTTAGGCTTGCAACCAGGATGTGATTCTTTTGGTAACAAGAACATACAAAATCAAAAAAAGTTTTTATAAACAAGGTATGGATTCTAATGAAAATAGACAAAAGACTAACCTCACTCATCAACGATGAGAAAAAACGGTCTTGGATTGTAAAATACATCGAATGTATTTTGAGGTTCATAATCTTCATTACTCGAGCTACATGGTATATGAGTATAGTAATATGCATACAAAACATATGCATACTGCTTAAGTCCCCTGATTTATTCAGGACTAAGCAAATATGTTGTTTCCTGGACAGTGTTGTACCAATCCAATGGTGTTCCTATGTACCTACGTGTCACATTTTTTAGTGGATCTTAATGAAGATTATTCAATGTAGGTGAGGTTATGTCCTTGATGTAAAGGGCACGTATAGTATAAAACGATGGAATTTCACCATCCATTTGGAATGGAAGACGACAACAACACAAAAACACTGGTGGCCTGTCCAATTATCTCAACAAAATGACAGAGGCAAGTCAATTGGATATTTAGTTAAAGTAAGGCGATATATATTTGACCAGTGATAGTTTGATTAGAAAAAGAAAGAAAGAGAAGGTCAGTATTCCCAAATTCTCATCATGTGGAATAAGGGTGATATGATTCAGTCTGCGGCTCGGAGAAATAGGTATGGAGAATCCCAGATATGTGAAAGATAGTAAAGACTGCAGAAAGAAGGCACATGGATATCTGAACATGGCTTATAGGAATTCACACAGCTCTTTATCGAAATTTAACCCATGTTCCACCGCCCTCAGTTTGATGATCCAGGTACTCTCTAGTTTGCGTAATTGCGACGTCATGTCACCCCCGTGCATTCCGATTTATTGTGTCAATACCATGAAAGCCAAGTTTGCGTAGATCATTAGGTGTGTGTTCAGTATTGAAATGAACTGCTAGGGGATACTGCGAATTATTGTTTCTGATAGCACGGATGTGTTCTTGCATCCGCTCTTTCAGAGGTCTAATTGTGCTTCCGATGTAAATTTTAGTACAAACACATTTGATACAGTAAACCACCCATTTGGTGTTACAATTAATGAACCTTCTGATGGTGTATGTTTTCTCTGTATTGTACTTAAAGGTATTGATTTTATGCAGTCCAAAACTACACATATTGCACGAGCCACACCTAAAAAAAACATTTGGGGCAGAAGGTAACCACGTGTCATGCTGTTCCGGAGGAATAAAACTCGGGCAGAGTTGTTGTCTTAATGTGCGCCCTCGTTGATGAATGATTAGGGGTTTTGACCCAATAGCCCCCTGTAAGCTGGTGTCATGTGTTAAAAGGTGCCAATGTTTTTTAAAAATTTTGTATACATCTGAACTCAAACTCGTATACGGGGTACTGAAGGCACCCTTGATTGCTGTAGATGTTTTTCTCTTTTTTTTGGTATTCAAAAGTAACTTCCTTCTGTTGACCCTATTGACCTTCAATCTTGCCAATCTGATTATGTTCTTGGAATACCCTCTCATTTCAAATCTTTTTTCTACAATTGTTAGTTCTTTGTCGAGTAAAGTTTCATCACTACAATTACGTTTAATACGCAGCATTTCTCCAGACGGGATGGAGTTGATTTGTGACGGTGGATGTGCACTACTGGCGTGCAAAGTCGCATTACATGCAGTGGCTTTCCTATAGGGTAGACTGACAAGACTATTACTATCAACCATTATGGTTAAGTCCAAGAAATTGACTTGTTTGGTACTCTGATTCTTGGTGAATGATAGATTGTAGTCATTGTCATTGATGTATACATCAATAAGAATGACTACAATCTATCATTCACCAAGAATCAGAGTACCAATTGTAGAAAAAAGATTGGAAATGAGAGGGTATTCCAAGAACATAATCAGATCGGCAATACTGAAGGTCAATGGGGTCAACAGAAGGAAGTTACTTTTGAATACCAAAAAAAAGAGAAAAACATCTACAGCAATCAAGGGTGCCTTCATTACCCCGTATACGAGTTTGAGTTCAGATGTATACAACATTTAAAAAAAACATTGGCACCTTTTAACACATGACACCAGCTTACAGGGGGCTATTGGGTCAAAACCCCTAATCATTCATCAACGAGGGCGCACATTAAGACAACAACTCTGCCCGAGTTTTATTCCTCCGGAACAGCATGACACGTGGTTACCTTCTGCCCCAAATGGTTTTTTTAGGTGTGGCTCGTGCAATATGTGTAGTTTTGGACTGCATAAAATCAATACCTTTAAGTACAATACGGAGAAAACATACACCATCAGAAGGTTCATTAATTGTAACACCAAATGGGTGGTTTACTGTATCAAATGTGTTTGTACTAAAATTTACATCGGAAGCACAATTAGACCTCTGAAAGAGCGGATGCAAGAACACATCCGTGCTATCAGAAACAATAATTCGCATTATCCCCTAGCAGTTCATTTCAATACTGAACACACACCTAATGATCTACGCAAACTTGGCTTTCATGGTATTGACACAATAAATCGGAATGCACGGGGGGGTGACATGACGTCGCAATTACGCAAACTAGAGAGTACCTGGATCATCAAACTGAGGGCGGTGGAACATGGGTTAAATTTCGATAAAGAGCTGTGTGAATTCCTATAAGCCATGTTCAGATATCCATGTGCCTTCTTTCTGCAGTCTTTACTATCTTTCACATATCTGGGATTCTCCATACCTATTTCTCCAAGCCGCAGACTGAATCATATCACCCTTATTCCACATGATGAGAATTTGGGAATACTGACCTTCTCTTTCTTTCTTTTTCTACTCACACTATCACTGGTCAAATATATATCGCCTTACTTTAACTAAATATCCAATTGACTTGCCTCTGTCATTTTGTTGAGATAATTGGACAGGCCACCAGTGTTTTTGTGTTGTTGTCGTCTTCCATTCCAAATGGATGGTGAAATTCCATCGTTTTATACTATACGTGCCCTTTACATCAAGGACATAACCTCACCTACATTGAATAATCTTCATTAAGATCCACTAAAAAATGTGATACG
Source organism: Triturus cristatus (assembly GCF_964204655.1). Classification (NCBI taxonomy): domain Eukaryota; kingdom Metazoa; phylum Chordata; class Amphibia; order Caudata; family Salamandridae; genus Triturus; species Triturus cristatus. The sequence continues at coordinate 660,815,726 of NC_140583.1, forward strand.
TAGGTACATAGGAACACCATTGGATTGGTACAACACTGTCCAGGAAACGACATATTTGCTTAGTCCTGAAAAAATCAGGGGACTTAAGCAGTATGCATATGTTTTGTATGCATATTACTATACTCATATACCATGTAGCTCGAGTAATGAAGATTATGAACCTCAAAATACATTCGATGTATTTTACAATCCAAGACCGTTTTTTCTCATTGTTGATGAGCGAGGTTAGTCTTTTGTCTATTTTCATTAGAATCCATACCTTGTTTATAAAAACTTTTTTTGATTTTGTATGTTCTTTTTACCAAAAGAATCACATCCTGGTTGCAAGCCTAAATATATTTTTTAATGTGGCAGTAATAGCGATTGTTGTTTACATTTTGCAAACCACTAGAAACAAGATACGATCACAGCCACAGTCCGCTTTCTATAGCCATCTGCTACGAGTATTTAAACCTTCAAAATGGCAACAGCGTGTAAAGAACGCTGAGTTGCCACGCGTCTCTCACCAGATTTCCCTTTGAATCAGGTAAGGATAAAGCCACAAACTTTTGATTCGCTGTATGTTTCCATACAGCTCTTATATCGATTAGATGTATTCGACTTGATAACTTGTACTGTGTAGTTAGACACATGTACCAAGGTGTATTATTAACAACGATACTAATTGCCCTCGTTGTTTTTTTAGTACTTGGGCTGCTGTAATTTTTACTAAGTTCACGTTATTCTATTTTTAACATAGGACTCATAAAGGTCCGGTGCGTTTACCACGACGACAAATCGCTTTTTGAGAATGTGTCTCGGCCACACACACCCACGTGTTACAAGAAGAGTAACATGGGCGGTGGTGATTCGGGGTAAGGAAAAGGCATAGTATTGACTTGAATCACCCAACGTGTTCAGAAATATACCCTTTGTTTATAAAGCTGATTTGCCGAAAATATTCATTTTTCTCTCTAGAATTAATTTTCCAAGTTATCGATACATATTCTTCGACTTTGAACTAGCTAGGAGCTATAGCCTCGACTTTCAAGGTGAGAGGAATATCTCTAACACTCAGTGTCGACTACGGGTTTCTCTGCTTAAATCATCTTTTGAGAGCCTTATAATGTGGCTTTAGTTTTCACTATCGGTGTGGTGGGGGTGGCTTTTCTTTTCGTAGTGAGGTAATTTGCTCTACTTTTCAAGCTTGTCACGGTGTGCTTTCTTCATGGTGATTGGCCATGTGCGATTATTGTCCTGTATTTTACATTTGCAATCAGGTTGATGTGCTTTTTGTTTTAAAATGATTCATGCTTCATTCATATTTGTTGATCTAGTACTAAGTGTTCTCTTGTTACAAACACAATATTAGAAGGTTTGAGTGTTGTATCCCTAGACCTCCGGTCTCAGGCTAAATCAGTATAGGGAGGTGGGATATGCAACGGATGATATCTTCGACTTATGTACATTCATGTGCAATAGAAATGTGTTGTCTAGGGCATTTCAATGTGTGTTAACATTGTGGTGACTCTTATTGGTCACCACTGGTCATATCTGATCACTGTACTATGACTGTCATATATGTATCCTTCTGCAGCCTTGAAAAAGCCCAGAGGGCGAAACGCGTGTCGGCTGCTGCTGTTCTGCGTTGTTGCTTGATCATTAAAAAATCTGCAACCGGACCTGATTGGAGAGCTTTTTGTCATACGACTGTGATTAAGGACATTTGAAATACTGACTATTGTTTGCAGTGCATTTGTTTTTTCACAAACTTTGGATTATAGTTACTCTTTTTTGGGTGTGCTAAGGTGTACTGTGTATGTAGATGGCAGGAAGACGTTCAATGCCAAACCCGATGACCCACAGCTCCAACAGGTTTATGTGGAGCTGGGCCTCTGCTGGAGACCAAATGACTCTGATTTACACCTCTCCTAGATGGCTTCCTCAATCCCAAAGCAATCCATCTGTCATGACTGTTAGCTGCTGCTGACCCAATTTTCAGCCACTGCAGGTCTTATGCAGTCTCCTCCAAAATCTGTACATGATCGGACAGATCCCCATGATGCTGTGTCCACTGGAAATTCAGATCCCACTGCATAGCGTGCAGCAGCCATCTAGCATGATTGGTCAGCAGAATGCAGGGGTCTAACTATCCTAGTAGCCTCAGAACCATTCTCACTGAGATCCAGAGTTGAGTGATGACTGCCCGGGGTGAGCTCCCCTTCAGCAGCCAGGCATCGATCTCGGAGAAGCCGGACTTCCCCACCTCCAAAGGTGTGCAGCAACCACCGTCATCACTTTTGTGAACAACCAGGGGGCGCTGATGAGACCAAAGGCAAACACTGCAAACTTAAAGTGCTCTTGCCCCACTGTGAACCACAGATAGCGCCTGTGAGTCTGCGGGATAGGGATGTGGAAATAGCATCCTCCAGGTCCAATGCTACCATCCAGTCTCTAAGGTCAAGTGCAGCCAAAACCTGGGCCAGGGTAATCATCTTTAATTTGTTCTTCAGCAGAAAGGCACTGAAATGATGAAGGTCTAAAATAGGGCAAAGGCCTCCGTCCTTCTTCAGCACCATAAAGTAGCAGGTGTAATAACTAGTTCCTGCTTCTGATGCAAGCACACTCTCTATGGCCCCTTTGGCCAAAAGGGCCTTTCACTTCCTGCTATAAAAGGGACTGGTGGTTCTCCAACAGCCACTCTGGAAGTGGTGGTAAGTGTGGTGAGGTGGAAAGGAATGGAAGGGCACAGCTTAGCAGGACGATTTTCAGGACCCACTTGTCCAAAATGATTGTTTGCCACCCTAGGAGAAACTGTCAGATCCTGCCTCTGATTGGGTGAGTGTGTGCCTCGAAGGACATGCTAAGGGGGTGTGAGAGCTGCTGCAGCTGGAGGGCCGAAGCCTGGGCTGTACGCTGCCCTAGCTGTCCACGTTGTCTTTGGCATCCAAAGCCTCGGTCACGAAATAGCTGTGGGGTTTGCTGGACTGGCTGCATAAGTTACATTGTCTGAATTGGAAGCTGCTCCTGTATCCACGAGGGGGATGAAACTGATGTTGGAGATTTCGTACTGGTGCAGACAGCAAGCCGTTGCTCTGTTCTTTTCAAATTGCTCAAGGGCCGAGTTTGCTTTTTCACCAAAAAGATGAGAGACTTTAAAGATCATGTCTATCAGTGAAGATTAAACGTCCCCGGAGAAGGCAGTGGACCTCATACAGGTGTGACATCAGAGTGCCACAGCAATGCCAATTGCTCGACCTATGCAGTCTTTAGTATTCAGCCAGCATCAGATTGTGAATTTCGCCACACCATGGTCATCCTGAATGGCATGTGTGAGGACAGGATGTAAGTTCTTGGGTACAGCAGGTAAAACCTCGGCAACAAAGAGTCCCGAAGTGTGTGGAAGTAACGGCCAAGCAAACAACTGGCAAGGGCAAGGCAAAGCTAGTGGAGGAAACAAAATGCTTGCCAAATATTTTGATGCCCTTAGTTTCACAGTCCAGTGGAGTAGTAGGGAAAGCATTAGGATTGACTTTACTGGTGGATGTCTGAACCACCAAGCTTTCCGGTGTTGTGTGTTGTGGCAGAAAGACTGCGTCACCCAGAGCTGAGCAGTGCCATCAAGTTGCCTGTCTATTGACCAGGGGACTGGATCATGATTTCGCCCATGCCCCAATAGGGTATTGGTCAGGGACTTATTGACAGGCAGACAAGGCTCTGAATTTGTCTGCCCAGGTTGGAGGACCTCTGTGAGGATGTTGTTTTTTAGCTCTATGGTAGGCAACTGGAAGTCTAAACTTCTCCGCACTCCGCATCACCATCGCAAAGGAGGAGTTGTACTCTGTGGCAAGGGGTGACTAGACCAATGTCCGGAGAAGTATCCAGCCCACTGGCATCATGTAGCTCCTCATAACAGCGGTCTTCTGTGCGTTATGGCACTAGCTCATCCTCTTCATAACTGTCATTGTTCGAATCCGTAGCAAATAGCTTGGAAGGGCCTGGGCCCTTCCTTGAGGCAAGGGCAATGGGTCAGAGTCTGATGGGTTGTAGGAAGGCTGCAGTGTAACTGGGGCGCAGCCTCAGCTAAGTTCTAAGCAAGGTCAGCTTGAAGTCGGAGACAGATTGGTGTCAATGGTCTGGCGCAGGTCATGGCATCAGAATCAAAGTCAGCACCAAAGCAGTTCTGGGGCCCATATCGGGTCCAGAGGTACCAGCTGATGCCGAAGGTGGATCCATCAGCGGGCTTCCAGGTGGAGGACCTTGCAGTTCGTTGTGCCCCGGAATCTCACCAATGGGCGCTAGTAGTGTAACAAAAATATGCAGTCTAGCCTCATGAAATTCTTTGATTTGCTGAAGCGTCATCGATAGAGTCAGAAATGTGGGATACGTTGGGGCAAGATTTGAAATGGGCTCTGAAGTTCGGGAACGAGAAAAGAGGCACGTCAATGCCCTTGCTCCTTCTCTGACGTTCAAGAGTAAAGGAAAGGGGCTGAGTCCCGCTTGGACTTCTTGAGCTTTTTCCCAAAATGCCTGTGGACTTTGACTGCAACAAAGATATGACACAGGAAGGGATCTTGCTTTCGACCAATCCCGTCGTGGAGTCTTCCACTACTTGGTGACGTATAACTTCACTTCACCGTCCCAGATAGCCTTGGGATCCATCTGAGCGCATTGACTACAGGTCTTGGAGTCATGCTCCGACCATAAGCATACCTGAAGGGGTTCTGTCACAGACAAGGTTTCAACCCTATAGTTTTAGGGGGTGACATTTCATTGGCACACTGGTTCACTGGTATCATGAAGATAGCTCCGGATCGGCTTCTGGTGGTACAGAAAGAAAGGAACTGACATCAGCGAGAATGGGTGGTATGTATGTGCCGGTATGTGTGTCACTTTGGCAGCAGAACAACACTGCCTAAAAGCGCATAGGGTACTGCTTGAAAATGAAAATAGTCAAAAAGTGAGGACTTTGCAGTAAGAAGTTTCCATCAGAAGCCTGTTTTTAGGTCGAGGACTACCGGTCTGCCGAAGGCAGAACCGGAAGTCGGAGATTTAATGTTTCCTAGAGTGGCTATTTAGCCCGCCTCTCTTTTTGCCTCTCCTCCATTGGCTGGCTTCTTAAACGGAGGCCAGCCATTGGAGGAGAGAGCCGTCCCTCCAAATAGGCTCCGTCTTTTTCAGATTCGGGGGCGTGTTCCTTGCTGTTCTTTCCACTTTTTAGCCACGCCCTTTTTTGAACAGCAGGAACACGCCCCCGAATCCGAAAAAGTTTCGGAGCTTCCATCCGCCATTTTTTTGCTGTTGTCTCGTCTGGCCGTGAGGATGTTCTTGCTGTTGTGCAGGAGTAAGGTAAGCCATCTTGTTTGTAATCGTATTCTATATTGTTAACACTCGTTTATCCTGCTTGAGAACGAATTACAATGATTTTGTGCTCGGGTTTGTACTTCCCCAGCCCTAACCCGCGAGAGTCCGAGACACGCCTGTCCTTACCGCCAGCAGCAAACAGGAAGCACGGACCGTGGGTCTGGCAGGAGGAGGGACAAGGCCCCGTCGGCTACTTTAACTCTTCCCTCCCCGCACGCCTCCTAATATGTTCAGGGTGCTCCAATTCCTTCAGCCCCTGGGGGAGACTCTTTCGAACCGAAGGTGAAGTGCTGCGTGCTGGGAGCGGGAGCTGTCCACTGCGAATCTACCCTGACCCAGAACGATGCAAGCCATTCAATGAACCCGCCCCTCTGGGCTGATATTCAAGATGTAGACGCTGTTTTTGTGACACATTTTCTGTGATTTCCTTAGCAGTTTTAACATGGGCTTTCTCGGCCAATACGTGAGCAATACAAGCTACCGACACTTGTAGATTGGGTGGATAAAATGGAGAGGAAACGAAACCATCTTGTACACGTTTCCTTTTATCTCCCCCACATTTTGGATATTCGAGATGTGACAATTTTCGCCAAACGTTTCCCCTTTTCAAAACTACGACGACTCCGGAAAACGCTGTGGAGAGCTCTTGCCACCGTCGCTTAAGACGTTGGTTTAGAAGGGTCGCTTTCCAATGCCCCAATGAGTTTTGCATCGTTGCGCGCACACTACTTGGCAGTGAGATGCCATTACATGTTTCACCAGCCGGAGAGGAAGTCTCCCTCAAAAAAGTTGGGGTGTCGCTGGATGTGCTGCGCACGTCCCATGATGTACTTAACCGGTTCCGTGTTTAAAAACACTTGTAGACAGACCAGTGCAGTTCTTAGTAGTTCGCAGAACGTTTTAATAATTTATCGGCACCCTTCGTGCTTTGCGTGGTTTCTGTGTTATGTTATGTATTTCTGTGTGTGTGTGTGTGTGTAGTAGGAGTAGTAGTCTTGCAAACACGTAGAACACAGACTTGTGGGATTCAGGGATCCACATATACAGGGAAATCCGCAAAAAACGCTGTCTAAATTGTATACATTTATTTATGAATTCAATAACTCAGAGCTCAAATACAGATATCCAGGTCACGAGACTCGAAAATGCAGCCAGGTTCACTACATATTGTGGGTGGAGAAACAAAATGCCAGTTTCACGCAGAGTATATGTAAATGGATAACGCAGGGTATATATCTTACATGAATTAGAGTATTACAACTGAATTATAAACCCATGATCTCAAACAGATACGCTTTCTGGGACTCTCTTATGCGCAAACATCTCTACCAAGGGCACGCGCTGCAGCCGTTTTGTAAAAATCGCAGAAACTTCGCCCACTTTCCTAACCTCGGGACTGGAGCCTGAGTATAATGCAGTTTTACCATAACTATGCTGACTGTTTAAAAAGGCCCGGTTGCATAGACTCCACTCTGCTGCGCCTACGCCTTTTCTGACGAGGGTAGGCGCAGCACATTCAGGCGGCGTCGGAGGAAGCGATAGTCTCTCTGCCTTACCTGAAGACCAGAGGTGCTCAGAAAATAAAAAGGGACACTTTTAATCAAACAGTGTTGCAGAAACATGCAAAGAATGCATCGACAAGGCGAAAGAAACCGAATAAAAAAGACTCAATTCACATAATACTTTTAATATACAAAAAACTCCAAACGAAAAGAATGATGTTGTTTATTGCTCTGTTATTTTGGCTTGTGATTCTTCTGATGCGAATGCAGTGCGTGTGTCTTCTATCAATCTCGCTAAATTGTCGATAACAAGTACTACATCTTGAGACCATTGGATGTGCGTAAATGTGTGTTTCTATGTTTTTGTATGTGTAAGTGATATGTGGTGTTTGTATGGTGTATAAGTGGTGTCATTGTGCGTCACTGCTTTGCGAGTAAGGTGTATTGTGTGTGTTATGTGTGCATGTGTGTTTTGTGTGTTGTACATACATATGGCTTTGTATTATTTGTGTGCAACTTTGTGTGTGGGGAATCTGTGTTATGTTATGCATTTCTGTGTGTGTGTGTGTGTGTAGTAGGAGTAGTAGTCTTGCAAACACGTAGAACACCGACGTGTGGGATTCAGGGATCCACATATACAGGGAAATCCGCAAAAAACGCTGTCTAAATTGTATACATTTATTTATGAATTCAATAACTCAGAGCTCAAATACAAATATCCAGGTCACGAGACTCGAAAATGCAGCCAGGTTCACTACATATTGTGGGTGGAGAAACAAAATGAATGGACTCCGGCACAGCCTGCCTCTGTCTCTGTGAGTGACCCGTGCCATGCCTCTATCTCTAGGAGGCTCCATCCCTCTGACCGGTCCAACAGAGAACTGAGTGCACAGAGGCCCCTTTCCCTACCCTGGCTCCACAAATACCCTACCCTGGCTCCACAGATGCCCCTTTCCCTACCCTGGCCCCCCAGAGCCCCCGTTCCTGGTTCCACTGATGCCCCTTTCCATACCCTGACTCCACAGATGCCCCTTAGCTCCACAAATGCCCCTTTCCCTACCCTAGCTCCACAAATGCCCCTTTTCCTACCCCCACAAATGCCCCTTTCCCTACCCTGGCTCCACAGATGCCCCTTTCCCTACCCTGTCTTCACAGATACTACTTTTTCCCTGTCCTGGCTCCACAGATGCTTCTTCGTTCCTGCATGGACCGCTTTGCCCGTCCCTCACTCTCTATCTACCTCACTCTCTATCTCACTACCTCACTCTCTATCTACCTCACTCACTCTCTATCTACCTCACTCTCTCTCACTACCCCACTCTCTATTTCAATACCCCACTCTCTCTATCTCACTACCTCACTCTCTCTCTGCTAATGCAATAGGTATCACATATGCAAAAAAAAAGCTAATGCCAATAGAAATGACAATGCCATTTATTTAGGATACAAAAATGAAAAAAAAAAATGAGCAATACCAATAGCTCTACCTATAATATTGCCGAGACCATTGCATTGTAAATGCTTGTTTATGCTTGAGGTGTGCGAAGTTCAACCATGTATCTCGGAATTTCTACAAGTTAATGCACAAACTTTAAAAAGCCCACGTTGAAAACAGAGAAAGGAAAACCCTGGCCAGTTTTTCTGACATGTTCTGTTTAAAGTTTATGCATTAACTCAGAGAAATTCTGAGTTAAATGTTTGAACTTTAAACACCGCAAGTGCAAAATAGCAGGTGCTCAGATCGGCGGCAAAGCCAACATGATAGGGCCCTAGAAGTCTGACATTTGGCACTATGACATATAATCAAGGCCACTGTAATTATGCATTTCTGTGGCTGCAGCGATATCCACATAATCATGGATTTTTCACATTTTCCAAGCAATGCACAATCTGCTGCATAATTTGAAGATTTCACCAAAAGAGAAAATGTGTATGTAGCTCAAACTGATCAAATATGCAGATCAAAAGCTATTAAACAAAAGCACTACACATAATTCTGAGCTGTGGCAGATCCTTTGCAAAAAGAAACCACTCGCCTTTCAGTTGTTGCTATATTCTGGTGTTAAACTGATACTAGTGTGGCACAACTTTGCCTAGACAATTTGAATAGTTGCTAAAATGACAAAATAAAGAAATTATGTTGCTACAGATTGTGCTGTATTATGCCTCATAATTTTCCTTTCCCAAGTGCACAATGTTGTCAATGTTGTCACATTATTTGGTGCTCCACAGCCATATAATTCCAGTGGCCCTGCATATAATACCATCCACCATTCCTGGCTTTTCAGGTTGCATTGTGAGGCTGATAGTTTTGCTATGAATGCTGCTAGTATGGGCTCAAATCCCTAGCATGCATAGTGCTGGTTGCTACAATGCCAGAATTGGTCTAAAGTGATATACATGACATTAAGCCACTTGTCAGCATGCTTTACATTTTTACAAAGTCATGTAGTCCATTTCAAAATACTGCTTGTTTACACATAAAGGCCAGAGTAAACTGCTCACGTATTTTACGAGGGTTTACTCTTCCAATCACGTCTTGCACTAAACCAAGCATTGGCAATGATAATTGTTTTGTGTTTGTGTAGTTATAAGTTTATACTGAGATTCACATCACAACAAGGGTACAGCATGGGCAGAAGCTGCCTAACCCTCCCTAACACACAGAGTAAGTAAAAGATAGGTTGCAGAAGCAGGAGGAACCTTGCACGATGTCACAAATACAAAACAGGGACAGTACAGGTGAGTAATACACTAAAGAGCAAGTGGGAGGAGTTAAAGGACTGTTGTATGCTCTTCGCAAATAGACATATGTATAAGAATTACAACAATCCTGGAAGAAACAGCCAAACCTTCTATGGAACTACCATATATTCATCTACTTACACAGGGTGATGAGCCCTCCCCCACCTAGTGTGTGGCATGCTTCATCAATGGGTTCCACATCTAGTACTGAGAAACTTCCAAGAGTACTAATGTTCATTAAGCGTGCACTTTCCTACTTATGAGTTCCCCAGCTTGAAAGCGCTTATGTCTTCAAGCCATCGTGTATGCCCTCCCTTTGTTAAACTCAGACCTATGTGACAATTGTGTGGATGAGCTCAAATGTTTGTATTGGTGCCTGCCTACTACAAGATTCAAAACAGGAGGGTCAAGCAATGGATGCTACTTCACTTTTCCATCAGCTGGCACCTGAATATTTCCCCCACTGGGTCAGGCTCCTTCCTCAGCACTGCAAGTCTTGGTACCGCACATCAAATTTTGTGTATGCATAAAAATCTTATGCAAGTGCATTCATTACATCCTTTGTTTTTCAATAAGATGGGGCAACAGCGGTGGAAACAAACCTTCTTCTTAGAATAGGCACAGCTTGAGCAAAAACCATGTAAGCTTCTGTCCATCAGAGAACAGGTACAACTGTAGTAGCCACAGTGCAAGCTTTGACCATCACAGGACACATACAAATCAGGTAGGAGCAGTGCAAGCTTTACTTCCTCACAAAACAGGTACAGCATGGCAGTAGCATAGCAAGCTTCCCTCTGTCGCAGAAAACAGTAACATCAAAATTCCATTCCCCTCAGAACCGATTCAGCAGGACAGGCGAGGACAAGCTTTCATTGCTCACAGGACATGCGCAGTTAAAGCATGAGTGACAAGTGTTCATGGCATGATAGGGGATGGAGGGAGCGACATGCCCATAGCATGCACCTTGAAAGAACAAATGGCGAAAACAAAATTAACACACATCTATGCTGATCTTTTGTTCTCCTCCCACTGTTGCCCCTTCTGTTTCTTTCTCTATTATATATTCCTTTCTCTCTCTCTTTCTATCCACCTTCTACCACTATACATTCTCTTCCTTCCTTCTTTTTCTCTCTTTCTCATTCTCTTTTCCAGCATGACCGTACAGCATGGCAGAAAGCAGTAAGTGCAATCTTCCATTAGCAGCAGAACCAGTCCAGTAAGGTAGCCGAGGACAAGCTTTCATCGCTTACAGAACATACGCAGTTGAGCCATGAGTGACATAAAAGTAACCCACAGATTTCTGGAGCAGGTGCTCAACTCACAGAGAGGAATGTACGGGTAGATGAGCGAGCGAATATGCAAGTTCTAACACCTTTCTCACTAAGGTGCTATTCCATGGATGTCAGTATCCTGAAAGTCCTGCTGCTGTCACTCAGAGAACTGTTGTCATTGCTGTAACTACTGGTTTCATATCCAGCAGTCCTCCTGCTTTCACTTCATTTAAATTCAACTGCTGTCCTTCGCATGTGCATTTAGCAAAGGTTAGGCCCAATACCGAGACCTTCCCTGCTCATGGTGTGAAAGGGGATAGAGGGATCGATATGTGCCTATCATGTCCGTCTAAAGATAAAAATGGCAAAAACCTAATACACATATTTACTGCTCTTTTGTCCCCACCATTGCTCCTTCTGTCCCCCTTTCTCTATTAAATATTACTTTCTTTGTCTCTTTCTGTCCAGCTTCTACCACTATTCATTCTCTTCTTTCCTACTTTTTCTCTCTTTCCTTCCCTCTTATGTGCACCTTTTTGGCTTACATTTCCATCTTTCAGTTTTCTCATTTACGCTTGTTTCTCTTCATTTGTCTTTTGTCCCTTTTTTCGTACCCTGAACACTTTCAGACTCTTGAAGCAAACTCGTATCTCTTTCTTGTCCTCTTCCATTTCAATTTAATCTATTATGCATACCTCTGCCACATTCATTTCATCTTTACCCACTTTTTCACCCCTCTGTCTCTCCCATACCCCCTCACTTTCTTACTTGTCTCTACTACTTTTGTCTCACCTGCACCACCTAGGGCCATTACAGGGATTTTTACCATTCCTAGTTCAAGGTACATTTTTCTGTACCACCCGCTCTAGCAGTTATGGCACATTTTCTGCTAGTGCTGGAAATATGACATGCCCTGGCAGTGGCAGTTGAGGTGTCCACTTAGTTTTCTCTTTCCCAAAAAATGACCCTCCTCTCTTGTGACCCTCTCAGTCTTCTTTTCTTACAATTACTTTCTTAAACTCGTTTTTTTCATTCATCCCCTTCCTATTAATAACTGAATGAGCCTCACACTTTGTCTTCTCAACTCTCCACATCATTGCTTTATCTCACATACCCTCCTCTCTCACACTTTTCATTCACACACCTGTTTTTGTCCATCATCAGATACCCTGCCCTCTCTGCCCTCCCCACTTCCATCAAACTCACCACACTACTCTTCCTGTCACTCATCTCACTATTGCACCTCTTTCTCACATCTTCCTTTCACATCTCTTCTAATTTCACCTTTGCCTTATAATCGTCTCTTGAAGACCCTCTTTTATGCCCAACACCCTCTTCTTACCATCCCATTTTCACTCACGCCCTCATGTCTCAATAAAACGCTCCTCTCACAAACAAATGCACACATTCCCTTTCCTCTTTCAAATGTCCCTTTCTCTTGCTGACTGCCCTTACTTGCCCTTCTCTCAAACTTACCTCCCTGACAATGAGCCTTATCCTGCTTAGATCATTATCTTTCCTAGCTCCTGTTTCTCACAAGCACTTTCCTTTTTTCCACGGACACACACAATCAAGGATGGCTGTGATTTTATTGGTCCACATCACTAGTTTGATGATAATTTTTGTCAATAATGCTGGTGACAACAAAGCTGTGTTTCCACAGTTTGGCAATTCTGAATTAGAGACCCAGCTGATGAGGCTCGGAGAGGCAATCCCCTGTAGGGTGCAGACTTAGGTAAACACATTGATGTTTTCAAGGTGAGACATGGATGTTTTTTTTGGAATTTGGAGCAAATTGAAGGCTTCGGTCTATTTACGAATTGCTGGAGTTTGTGCTGATTCTTTGGTTTTCCATGTATTGAGAGACAGCCTTTATCTTGTAGGTCATTGTAGTGTGGAGAATCCCAGACGCAGCCTGAGTTAAGTATGCTCAAGCAGGCCCACAGATCCCACCACTTTGAATGCACATGCACTAGGCGCTGTGCACTCCTAGCCTCGGTGCTACGCAGGTTCAAAATGCTGAGAGCCACCAGTTGTGTACTGAATCCATTCGCTAATCATATGACCTGAAAATCAGTGCTTGTACAATGCATTTTTATTCACAGAATGATCTTTGTACCACCCTTTTTCATGGCTGCAGGAGGTTGAAATGAGTGACGTTGACTGCCTGTGGAGCATCATTCGATCCACACAATGTAGGTGGTTTGCTGCCCCATTAAGCTGCTGAGTCCGTCTTAAGGGTGATAACTCCAGGCACTAATTGCTTCTTTAGCCTGTAGTGTTGGGCCTAGGGCCCACATCACGGAAATGATGGACACAGGCACCAGGAGGAATACAGCAGTAACTGGCCACGAGCACGTGCACTCTGGCTCTTTTATTGACGGGGCCACGTCACTCATGACGCCCGTGATGGATGGGTGTGCGGTGCAGTGTGACCAGCCCTCAAGGGAGTGGCTGGAAGTGCAACTTCCTGCGGGACACCAGAACGTGTCTCGCAGGACACTACATTCCTCCCCAACTTTATTGAAGGACAAACAAAGTGTCAGTCCAACCTGTGGGGAAGAAAACAAACGGTTACCTAAGTACCACAGGGTCCATCAGCTTCTCGAGTCAGGTGGCAGGACGACCTCAGACATGGGCTGGTGAACTTGGCTAGCAGCAGGACCTTCTTTAGCAGACACCCGTACTTTAACCTGAAGGACTCAGGCCACGACTGCTGGCTTGGAGACGTCCGCTGCATACCGACAGTTTGCTGACAATGACATGTCTTGTATGGCTTCCCTTTTGCTGACGTCGGTGATGGTCTGTGGTGAGTTCTAACAGTTCTTTTAGTATGCTGCGTCGTGACCATGGATGGAGTCTCAAGTGAGATTTCACGGGGGTGTTGCTGGACCGACTGTCCCTGTTGAACTACTTGGCGGTGACCGGTACCATGTCGGTGGAGCAATGTCTCTCCTTGCTGTCCCGCCTGGGGAGGCCCGTCGTCGGGGTTGCTGCGGGACTGTAGGAAGGCTGCACTGGAGCCGCTGCTTGTGTGCCATCTGGTGGCAGCTGCAGGACCGCCGAGGAGCCGTTGCTTGGTCGCACGCACAACCCTCACAGGTGGATGATAGTTGGTCAAGACTTGCACTCGCTGCCGCGGTTCCGGTGTAGGCCAGGTTCACAGGTGGTTTCTGGTTCCATTTAGTCGGCTTGTGTGGCAACGGTTTCGGACTCCAGTCCATCGGTACTCGGGGAGTGGTGTTTGACGCATGTGCTGATGTCTGGCGTGGTGATGGCTACCAGCCAGGTGGTGAGTCGGAATGACAGGTGGTGGTGGCTTGCTGAGAGAGTTCGGGTGTCAGAATGGACCTGGGCAGCCACGGGCATCCGCCTTGCTGATGTTGAGTGTCCGTGGCGGTTTAACACGTAGAGTGTGTTGATCCTCTCTTGCCTGGCTTGGGGCCACTGACGACTCCATCTTGAGGCGGTGTGAGGACGGACACTCAGAGCAGATCTTTACTCGTGGCATCTACGGACAGGAGCTGGGATGCCACTTGACTTGGACTGCCGACACTTGGGGAGTGGCCGTTCACCTGGGGAAGCGTTGTGGAGAGACGCGGTTCGCGACTGCTGCGGCTTACATTCGGTTCTCCTGTGAGGCTGTGTCCAGGGGCGGTGGTCCGCCTTGGTGGCTGTCGGATGTGTCAGGGTGAGCTCTCGGCTTGCTATGAGTCCTTGGTCTTCTCCCTTTTCTGATCTGTTCAGCCCAACTGTCTTCCGGTTTTCAGGGTGACAGGGCTATCACTCTTCTTTCTTCAAGGGAGTTGCGCTTGGACCTCGAGGCGGCGCTGTCGTGGCGCCAGCTTCTGCCTTCGCTTTGGCGCGCTCCTTGCTTGCTGGGCGATGTGACGTACAGTCGTGTGTCGCTGGCGTTGGAGCGTCTGTTGCTGTAGCGGCCTGCCACGTGGTGTGTGCGACTCCTCTCTTGCCTGTCGTGGGTCACCGCCGACTCCATCTTGAGGTAGTGCTGAGGAGGACACTGTGTCGTAGACACTGACGCCTTCGGGCCGCTGCGGGTGCGACTCCTCTCTTGCCTGTTGTGAGTCACCGCCGACTCCATCTTGAGGCAGTGTTGAGGAGGACCCTGTGTTGCTTTCAGCCCACTGCGGGGCTTCGCTGGTGCAGTGGGGACGCGGTCGCTCTCTGTGCTGCATTCAGCTGTGTTTCGTTGCGGAGACGCTTCTATCTCCCGGGCGCCCGCCCGTGTAGTCGGATTCACTGGTGTGGTCTTCTGCGCGCTTCAGACCATGTGCGCTCCGTCTTCGCCTTGGGTGCTCCCTTCTGGCACTGGTGTGCCTGTGGTTGGCGGTTGTGCCTGTCCTCTGGCGGCAGCGTTAGGTAGCCGCTTGTGGTGCGTGCCTTGCACCAGTCGTCTTTGCGCTATTGCTGGGGGCAGTTTCTTTTGAGACGTTGCTGTCTTAGCTAAACGCCTGTTCTTGCTAGTGGTGGCTGTCCATGTATAGCTCTGAATTTCAGGCAGCTCTTTGCGGGGTTTGCCAGTCTCTCCCCATACTTTGCAGGGGTGGCAGGCAGTGCTCTTGTTTCTATGATGCTGGTTTGCACTGGTGCAGCTGGGGGCACCTTGGGGGCTCTTGAGTGTGGCAGCTACCTGGAGGCTTCGCTGTCTTCGAAGGCGTCCTGGCTATTCTCACTCGCAGGGTGCAGAGGGTCACGCTATGAGCGTTCTTCTCTGAGGGCGCGTCTTGCAGCACCTGGTGCCGTCCGTCTCAGTTATTGGTCATGAGCGGGTAGTCTTGCTGGTGGTGGCAGTGCGCACTCTGGGACCTGTTGACTGTTGTTGCCGGCTGGTGAGCAGGATGCTGTACTGTGCTCTAGCACTGCTGGTCTGTAGGGTGCAGTGTAGTCACCCTTGGCGTTGATCTGCTGACGTCGGTCGCGGTGGGCGGTCAGTGTGCTGGACCACTCTTCGGATATGCCAGTGTGGATCTTCCTGCTTGGCTCACATAGCCATTTCCTCTAGCTGATCCCGCTACTTCCTGCAGGGTAGTGGGGTGTCAGGGCCTTTCCTCCGGCCTATGGTGGCTCTAGGACTGACGGTCGCGGGGTGCACTGGCCGTCTGTTCTGGCCAGGCAGTACGTCCCTCTCTCAGTGTATAGCTGTCGGTGGCCACAGTGTGGGAGTTGGGAATACCGTGTGGTGCACTTGGCGCTAGGGTGAAGTGAGCTGCCCCCACTACACGTGTGGGGGCCTGAGGCATTTGCTTCAGCCCAGTCTTGTTCCTGGTCGCAGCGACTCAGCGGGTGCGGGGGTTTGGATTCCCCTGCCCTGGTGCATTTCCCGTCTTGTTGGTTTTGCACTGCAGGCTGTTTCTTCCTTATGCTCTGGGTTGTGGTGGCTGCAGTACTGCAGGTGGCCTCCGGGTGTCAGTGCAGCACTCCGTTTGTGGCGGTCCTGACGTTCATTCGTTCGACTGCGGCCTGTGCTGCTCCTACTTGCCTGCGACATGGTGAGGCCACCTTGTGGGCTGTAGTTCGTCTGTGGAGGTAGGTGGGACCGTTTGCCACAGGGAGAGGCAGGGGTTGCTGGCCAGGGTGCAGGGTGGCAAACTGGGCGGCGCTGCAGGCTCTTCCTCGTGGGCCGTTTCTCCTTCACCAGGCCTTTGGAGCTTTTGCGGGGAACACTGGGGCAGCGCTGCTGGTGTCCCTCCTGATTTTGTTTTTGTGCGCTGCGGGGCCAGGGAAGGTCGGTGTGGGGTCGCAGTCGCCCACCACTTTCCTGTGCAGCTCGTAGAGGAGCTTTCCGCTGCCCACCAGGTGGCGCAGACGTCTCACGCGGCTGTGGCAGCCTCTCTCCTGCTGAAGGCCTGGCTGTCTCGTGGGTGCTGTAGAGACAGATGCCCGTGCGATGTGGCAGTAGGTGTCCCTTTCTTTGTTTTCCTTGGTGCAGCTGTCCAGGTGTGTCCGAGGGAGTACTGCGGCTTTGCGAGAGGCTGGGAGCCGGGTAGACTGGTGGGCGGTGTTGCTTGCTATCATGGGGTGATTGCGTATGATTGCAGACCTCGTGTGGGGTGCTAGGACAGGGGTGGCTCCACCTTGCGCTAGTTGGTGCGCCGTTGTTCACTTGATCCCGGCGGCTGATATGCAGGGGTGTGAGAACGGGGTAACGGGGCGTTTACGCTGTGCGGCTTCTCCCCGTCCGACGATCCAAACGGCCCCGGCCGCAGGCTGGTGCGGTCGGTGCTGGGGTTGGTCGCGCTCCTTCTCCCTCTGGTGTAGGCACAACACAAGCCTGTGGATGCCTCATTGCACGAGTCTGAGTCCCATGCGCCTCTCACGCAGCGCTGGCAGAGGCAAATCTCCTTGAGTCTGTCTGCTTTCTTGGCTACTGACCTTCCTCTGTCTGGCTGGCCAGCATCCGGGCTTCAGCGGCGGCAGTATGAGGGTGCTTTTAGGCGTCTGCCAGGACCTCCTCCGTGACACCAATTCAGGCACTGGGCGGCAATTCAGGCTTTGGGTGGCCTTTCCTTCCCCTTTTGCACGGCCACGGCTCTTGTGCTGGCACTGTTATGTGTGAGACACCATGCAGGCACCGCTACTCCTCTCGGGTCGGGATAGCGGCGGTCAGGTGACCCAAGGGGCTCAGTCCCTTCCTCAGACACGGGTGGTTGCAGACAGCTCGCTGGGGGTACCTCTTGCCGGGTTCATTTCCTCCCCCACGAGGAACAAAGAAGCAGAGTGGCAGGCATGCGGGGTTTTCTACCCGCCTCGTCGCCAGTGTAGTGTTGGGCCTAGGGCCCACATCACGGAAATGATGGATACAGGCACCAGGAGGAATACAGCAGTAACTGGCCACGAGCACGTGCACTCGGGCTCTTTTATTGACAGGGCCATGTCACTCGTGACGCCCGTGATGGATGGGTGTGGTGTGCAGTGTGACCAGCCCTCAAGGGAGTGGCTGGAAGTGTAACTTCCTGCGGGACACCAGAAAGTGTCTCGCAGGACACTACATAGCCCACAGCAAAGTTGCATTCTGGTTAGAACACAGTGAAAGAGCCACATATTTGAGGTGTCCGGTTTTCGGTTTCAACTGATTACTGCAAGTAGAAAGCCCCCAGGCAGGAATGCTGGACTTTCAGTGGAAACTGAATACCTGCGAACTTCCCCACTCGACGGCAGCACAGGAGCACAATAAATGAAGCAACCCAGGCTCCGCTGATGCCGGGGCACATATGTTCAACTGAGAACAGGATATTTAATTAACACTAATTTAATAATTGATAATAATTATAAGACTCATTACTTTAAATGTACTTTAAACTTGCTGCTTACAAGAACAACTCAGAATCCTGAATGATAAGTACTTAAAGACTGCATTTCTGAGCCACCCAGGCGTGGGAACACTTTGTGTGAAAGCCTCTTAGTGCACAGACTCCCCCCCACCCCACCCCCTGCAGCAGGGGCGTAACACAGGCCCCCGCAGCCCCCGTGGTGCGGGGGGGGCACGCTCCAGGGGGCCCCCTCGGCACTGCACTCTGGCCAGAGAGCTCCTGATTGAGCCTGGAGAGAGCCCCTCTTCCTACCTTGCGTGGAGGCCCCCTCAATTTTCGTTACGCCAGTGCCCTGCAGACCCCACAACCCAAGCACCCCGGACATTTACTCTACATTACAGATACAAACACACAACAAGGACCCCAAAGCACACTTAGTTGAGTAATAAGTTGTATAAATTGTACAATTTTAAATAGACTAAGAGACTTATAAGGGATGGGTCCTTTTATACATTTATATATGGATCACAGAAGACTCCCATTCAGTAATACACAAAGAAAATTAAGAGTGAACTATAAGTCGGCACGACTCTACTTTGTGTACAAATATCGCAACTTGCCCTAGCAATACCAACATTCAAAACGAGAATGGTATGAGAAAGTCTACAGTAACAAACATGAAGGTATCTATGCTATTGACCTGCAATAAAGTTGGGACACAATATATAACATTGAATGCTAATGTTCCTGATGAATATTGAAAAAATAAATTCCAATAAAAATATGTTTGAAAAAAAAAGCATGTGAGTGCAGCCTCACACTCCATGAGCAGTGTCTAATCCTACCCCAACCTCCTCTCTCGTTCACGCTTTTCCTTTCGCTTTCACACACACCTTCGTGATATCCCAAGCTTCCGCTTGCAGGCCCTGCTGCCCATCGTATATTAGTGAATACCTGTCCTTTCCTAGACTCTGTTCTGTCTTCATCGCTGAGTCCACACCACATAAGGTCTGCCAAACCAGCCCTCAGATCCCTACACTGGCTCCCGATTAAGGAAAGGATCACCTTTAAGACCCTCTGCATCACACACAAAATACTACAAGGCAGAGGCCCGCCGATTCTGAGATCTCTCGTCAAATCGCATCATTCGAACAGACAACTCAGATCAGACTCCCTATCCCTGGCCAGCGTCCCCAGAATAAGAAAGACCCGTTCCGGGGGACGACTGTTTTCTTACAATGCTCCAAAGCTGTGGAACTCCCTCCCACTCTCCATTCGAAGAGAACACAACCTACTTGCCTTTCGTAGGCAACTAAAAACGTGGCTCTTCCCATAACCCATTACTACTACTCCCCCCCCCCCCCCCTGAAGCTACTGGTTGACTGTCAGCGCTGGGACGCCCTAGGGTAGCTATGCGCTTTACAAATCTGCATTCAAATTCAAAAAATTCAAATGTCTTGAGTCCCATTTCCCCGCCCCATGATTTCCTCCTCTCCGCTTGGTTAATTTTTCAATTCTAGATGTTCAATTTCCGTGGAATATCGCTGTTTTCACCCCCTTCCCTGAAATATATGGAGAGCAATAATACAAGCCACCCCCTTGTTTTCCTCGCAGTGAGACGGTGGCTATACTGGTGGTGTGGGTGTGCTTTCACTTGCCCATCCCTCACACACTGGCTTCAGCCCTTGCGTTTGATTCCCCTGCCCCTCACACAAGCAATCACTGCCCTCCCCAAAAGGAATCAAGCGCAGGAACATGGCACACCTCCCTCCACCCCCACTTCTGTCGCTCCTCAGTCTCTCGCTGTAATCTATCCCCCATCCTCTGCCCCTCTCACACCACAATGATGCTCTCAAACACACTGCAACAGAACAAAACAGAGCTACGTCCAATCAAGCCAACAGACCCGATTCAATGGGACACCCACGTTTCATTAAGCCAAAAATGGCTTAATTGGAACTGTCTCCCGTCTAAAATAGCCTCTGCCTTAATACATCAACCCCCCTCCCACCTCTCGCTTTTGTTTTCAGAATCTCCCACTTTACAGGTTTAAAATGTTGGCATATGTGTGCGTGCATCATACGGTGGGGAGATGACGGGAAACGGATTGACGCTGCAGCGTGCAGGAGCATACAAATAGGGTAAGATGGGGATCAGAAAAGGCGAAGAGTTTCTCATCAGTGTGTGCAATGGCACATGAGATGAGGAGAACAGATTGCCTCCACGTTTCCCTGGTAAGATGTCGAGGCACTTTTAATTATATAAATGCAAATGCAGACATTTTACGAGGGCGCACGGGTCAGTGGCCTCGGAAGCACCCCTGTGTCCCCTAGCTTGCTCATCAAAGAGGTGAGGCCTAGGTGAGGCCTGTGAATACCCTCTGAGGGTCTCGAGAGCTAGCAGAAATAAGAAAACTTGCCAGTCGCAAACATCCAGACGCAGTGAAAACAAGGGGGCAGATTTACAATAACTGACGCATCCCTGCACATCAGCAGGGATGCGCCAGTTATTGTGCGTCACGGCTCCGCCACCATGGATCCGCCACATTTACAATTCGGCGCACCATGGGGAAAAAAACGGACAGATGCGTGACGCATCTGTGCCGTAAAGGCAGCGCATTGCTGGAGTTGCGTCGGAAGCGCGACGCAGCTCCAGCAAGGCTCTTGGGTGCCTTAATAGGGCCCCTATCTTCACTATGCTGCGTCAATCCTTACGCCTGCTTCAAGCAGGCGCAGGGTTTTGACGCAGCATGGGCTCAAAAATGACTGAGTGAAATCTTGTAGATTTCACTCAGCCACTTTTAAGAGGCGTTCCTGCGACGGAACGCCCCCCCCCTGTGCAAGAACGCCTACTTCTGGCGCAGGGCTTTACAACGTGACGCATCTCCCAGATGCGTCACGTTGTAAATTCCCCGCAGCATGGAGCTGGTTTTGCGCCGCCACTGTGTCACAAAAGTGACGCAACGGCGGCGTAAAAGAGGCGCAAGGGGCTTGTAAATCTGCCCCAAGGTTTGCAGATAGAGGAGAATTGATCACCCACAAAAGAAAGTGCTGCAATACAACATCTTTGTCACATTAATCATTTTCAAATAGGTGTAAAAAAAAAGAGTTCAAATCTTATTATACGAGACCGTAATTATGAAGTTTATCCGCACACTCAAATCTAGTGCACAACCTTAACAAGTCAGAGGGAATGCGAATCACGGCTGAGAGCAGTCCCGGCAAGATGAAGGTCACTAGGGAATCTCTTTCCTCTCATGCTCAAATAAGGGGAGTGATTTATTTTCATTTTTATTTCTTGAAAGTAAATCCGCTGACTTCTGGCAAGACAGTGGTGGGTGTATGAGGAACTAGGCGGTGTGAATAAGAAAGCAGAGCAGCAGTCATTCATTCAGACATGTAGTACTGATTCATACACTGTGTGCTTTACACATATGGTACCACCGTGATAAGTTGGAATAAAGAGAGGGGTATGGGTAATTTTAAGGTCTGCAACATGACTTAGTGAGGAAATAACATATTAAAAAACTCTGAACCACATGTATGACTTTTCAATTTTGCGACTCGCAAATTACGATTTTTTGCAACTCTCAATTAGCGATTCCCAAAATGAAATGTACAACAGTGTCTCAGACGCTGTTTGCAATTCCCAAATGATTCACAAGGGACCTGCCTCATTAATATTCGTGAGGCAAGTCGCAATTTGTGACCCATTGGGAATAGCCGGCACTCACAGGGATGGTCGCCTGCTAGGGTAAGCAGACCACTATGTCTGTGACTGTTTTTTCAACAAAGCAGTTAAAAAAAAATGCATTTAAAAAAGAACAATCAAACGTTTCTTTTTCATTTTTTAAGAGTAGGCAGTAGTCCATTGTAGGAGAGTGGAATCTGACTAATGGTTGCCCCCAACTTTTTGCCTGGTATTTAAGTGGTTTTTGACTAGTCTGGCTGGGATCCTGCTATCCAGGACCCCAGCCTATCTGCTTTCTCCCTAAAACTGTTGTGAGTACTCTAGGTACAAACATAATTGGATGCTGGGCATGCCCTACCAGTCCCTTGTAGATGGTACCCTAGGTACCCAGGGCATGGGTCCCCCAGTAGGCCTACCAGGGCTGCAGCACTTATTGTGCCACCCTGGGACAGCCACCCAAACTGACACCACCAGGCCACTACTGTAGCCTGGGTAAGGTGGTGCTAGCACCCCTTACAGGGACGTAGGTACCCTATGTCCCATACCATACAACACATATACTCTCATAGGTCACCCCTATGGCAGGCCCTGGTAATCCTACAGGGCTGGGTGCTGAGGTATGTGTGAGGGGGGACCCCTACATGAGTAGGACCTCTCTGCAACCTTCGTAAAAACGTTACTGGGTTGTTTGTAGTGTAGCCATACCATATACTCTTAACCGCATTATAAGTTATTGCGTCATCGCTGTAACTTAGGAGTGGCTACACAGAACCATATCGTGTTTGGTGTCAAACATGAAGGAATCATACCCCCAGTCCAGCCATGGGCATGGGGGCACGATTCCCCCTTGCTAGGAGGGTGATATGGGAAAAGCAGTAGAATTTGGAAACCAATTTAAAAGTGCACATGTACCACAAAATGGCTACTGTTCGCCACCTACACGACTCTGGCTGGCTGTTGCTGGGGAAAACCCCAGCCTCGCCATCTGGACAATAGGGCTCCTGTGGCAGGGAGGTGCCAGCACCTCCCCAGACAGGATATGTGGATTGGAACAGGGTGGGTGCACCAAATGTCCTTTCAGAGTTGCACGTAGGCAGCTGCAGAGCCCCAATTCTGCATACACCGCCTGGAACCGGTTCAGGGGCATCCTGCCCCTCGCCCAGGCGGGAAACACACAAAGGGGAGTGGGTGTAGCCACCCTTTCCCGCCTCTACTCTGATTGGTAGGCTCTATTTTGG
Organism: Triturus cristatus; assembly: GCF_964204655.1. Classification (NCBI taxonomy): domain Eukaryota; kingdom Metazoa; phylum Chordata; class Amphibia; order Caudata; family Salamandridae; genus Triturus; species Triturus cristatus. The sequence continues at coordinate 660,838,786 of NC_140583.1, forward strand.
ACCATCCCCTAATCTTGGGGATATATGGGAATAACTTTGCCCTAGAGCCTTAGATTCGTACAGGACTTCACAGAACTGACCTTCGACGAGCTGCTGCCCAGCTGACTGAAGAAATCTCCCTTGGGATAAAGGAGTTATCCCCCTGCTTGGCAGGCACCTAAAAGACTACAAGATACCCGGTTGGAACTTCGTTGCTCTCACGACCTTCGACGCCTTCCAGCAACCTCGAGGTGGGTCTCCAGTGCATCCCAGCGTCCTGTGAGTGTGCCCAGCAAGTCTGAGCACCCTGGACCACGTGGGTGTCGAGATCCCCGCATACCCCGAGACACCGGCCACCTCTTGTCCAGCACATGACCCCGACCAGTGGGGAAGTTGTGCTTTGGCCCATTCTTGAGCCAACCTTCAAGCAGCATTTGTGCCGACCCTCAGCTCCCTGGCCCGCTCCGGTGGCCCGTGGGAGCCCTTTTACGCACTCCATTTTGCTGCCTTCCGCGGTCCCTTGTCCCTCGACTTGTGGGCCCTGACGGAGGACAATCTTCTTTTCTAAGAGTTCCCCTGGTTGCTCCAGGCCTGCTCTACGCTCCCTGCAAAGGAGAGCACCCTCAGACCACGTGGGTCTGCACCAGCAGCTGCTTTGTTCATCTTGCGTGGGTTGCGGTTGCCAATGCTTAGTGGATCCAATCGGGACACTAACACCGCAGCGACCCTCAGCCGACGTGGGACAGTCGCCCTCCAGAAGCTGGCCTTCCTTGAAGCCTCCCGGAGCCCGTGACTGCAGAGCCCAGCTGTACCTTCCACACCTGAAGCACCCGACATCCACGAGCTCCTTCCTGTGAGCTCCCTGGTCACTGTGCTGTGACCCAGACTCTGTCCCCTCTGCTTTCAGGTTCATCTTTGTCTTTTCTTCAACTTTAATCTTCACGACTTCAACGACACTTCCAGCTAGCAGCAGTTTGGACTCCTTTTCCATAGAAAATCAGCCCGCGACCCGACACCAGAATCGACCTATGCACCCGGCTTCCCTGGGGCAGGTAACAGTGGTACTTCAGTACTTCCGTGGTGGTGGGCTCTCCAAAGCCTTAAGTCTCAAGCCTTAACTTTGTACTGTTAGGGGAGGAGCCAAGATGGCGACCGGAGCAGACGCTTGAGCGCCCGGCTCCGTCGGTCCGTGGCCTCGGACTACTATCCTGATGCTCATCCTTGCCGATTCTCGAGGTGCACCGTGTGCGAAGACGCGCTGACCGCGCTGCTGCTTTCCCGGAGTCTCAACCCGCCCGGATGCCCGTGTTCTGGGTGCTTTTGTCCTCGGCACTGAACCCTGCGCCCTTACGGCCTTTGCCGACCTCCTGGAAGCTCCGCAGTTACCGGACCAGCTAGCGCTAACCTGAGCCCCGCGGTCCCGATCTCGCCTTGCACCATGGATCGTTGCCGGATGAGCCCGAGGAGAGACGGCCGGACACCTTCTGCATCCTGTGCCTGACGGGCTGGAGCTGTGGGGTGGGCCCCGGTGCGGTGAGTCTCCTGCCCCGCTCTGAGGACCGGGCTGCGGGGGGCTGCTGCCCCCTTTGCCTATTGCCTGGCCAGCGGCGAGGGGGACCGGCGAGAAGATAAGCGACTGTCGGCCTTTCCTGTTGCGGCGTAGACCTGAGGGGAATTGACCCCTTGCCACGACCCCCCCCCCTGGCCAGTGCACTGTATAGCGGCAAAACATGGCGTTGAGTGCCTGCTCGCGGCTGGGGGGTGATACTCCGGTCTCGCCCGCTGCCCACTTCGCCCTCCCTCTTCCGGACACCAGCTCCACAGTGCCGTCCCGGATTGCTGCTGATGTTGGGGCCCAGCTTCCGCTGACATGCGGCTCCGTTCTGGCTGTCCTGCGGGACTTTCAACTACAGATGTGCGCTGGCCTGCAGGCGCTGAGTGAGAGGTTTGACCCCATACTGTCGGCTGCGGGCCGTGAGCGCACTGTTTGTCATCCACAGGGCGTAGGTCTCCCGGTGCTCTTGTCCTCTTGCGGGGACGCAGCGGCGGTGTATGATTGTGCTACACTGGTGCCTTCATCTAGCGCTCCCGGCGCCCAGGGTCCACCGCTCTCCACCTCAACTGCGGATACTTTGTCCCCCTGGTCATGGCAGCCTGCTTCATTGTTCCCTGTCTCACCGCGTCCGCGAGGCTATCCTGCTGAGCGATACCTAACGGCTTCGAGGGACCGTCCGCGGTGGCCCACTGCTGCCTTTTTCTGGAACTCCTGTACTTTACTTGCCAGGTTTGGATTTTATGTGGTGCAACGAGGGACCCCAATCGGTGGTCGGCGGCCATTTCGTGATCCTACTTCATCATCCTCTCACAAGCGGCCATCTTGTCTTTGTCTGCTCGGGACATGGGGCCTTCACGCAGGAGCTGGTTTAATCCCAAGCCCGCGATCGGGCCAGGGCTAGACTGACTTCTATCGCTATGGTTATGGACGGGCTGGCCTGGGACTGGGACTGTATGTATGTTTTGCGCGCACTCGTCGCGACTTGTATCCCTTGCTTAAACTGTGGTGCCATGGTATCTTTGCATGCCGTTTTTTGGCGTAGAGGGCTTCCAGTGTGTGGGGGCCATAACTGGCTGATGGTTCGGGGCGCTCTGGTGTCCAGTGGGCTCCTCCCCACCTTCTTTTCTGCTTTCTTCCCTTCTTTACTCTGTTCCTACTTTCTCTCTTCTCTATATTTCGGGTTCATTGGGCGACAGGCACTATGCTGGGGGGGGGGTAGGCCGTAGCCTCCGCATTGGTGTAGGGTGGGGGGGTAATACTCTGTTCTCAATTAGTTCTATGGGCCTTTCTCTTTTATGTCTCTGTGCTCTACTTTCTTCGATTCGGGGTCCGGGTGTGGGGTGGATCGAGTGGGGGCGGCTCTGGAGGGGCGCGTACTTGCTTATGTGACTATCCTGATATATCTCTGCACCGCCTCACTGATTGAGATTTTATTCCCATTGTTGTTCTTACTGATGTTGCTGCTCGCCCGTGTGGTGAAGCTATCTTGCGGACTCGAATCTACTTTGCTCTTATCCTTCATTGACTTTTTTTTCCCTGATAAAATCATCAAAAAACTTAAAATTAACCTTCACCTCTCCTTCCCCGGGTTTCAAAGATATCTCCAGTATGTAACGTATAACCTGTTGTTAATCCTGACCGTTGATGCACGGGGGCTGTAATGTGGGTATCAGTGCTTTACTGTATCGTGGCCGGCCTGACGGTTGTAGGCCCGTATTTGTTCTTTTAAGATGCACGAATAAAGGTTTTAAAAAAAAAAAAAAAAAAAAAAAAAAAAACTTTGTACTGTTGTTAGAAGTGTCCTTAAACCTTAATTATTCAACCGCGACATTCTCCATAGGCTAACATTGCGATCCCGATAGCAACTTCTCGCACTGCACACGCCTCCCGTGGGTCCCCTTCCTCTTGACTGTGGGTGGATTCTTAAGGGGCCAGCGATCCTGAATGCCCTAGGCATTGCCTGTAGAATTGTCGTGGTTCTTATACCACTATTTTAGTATATGGTTTGGTCCCCCCCTGGGGCCCATTGATTTCTGTGCTATTTATTGTGTTTATAAATGCTTGTTTGACGTGTAACTTTGCCACTAGCCACATAAAGTGACTGTGGGATTCTGTCTAGAATAAATACATATATTTTATATATATACCTGTGTGGGCTACTCTTTCATTTGGTTATTCAAGAGGTTATTATGGTAAAACAATAAGCTTAACACTCCTTCAAGACTTAGCCTGAAGGCTGCTCTCCACAGCTACCACTAGGATAGCTTTCTTTAAAGGTTGTCTTAAACCTACCATCAATAGGAGTCGAATTGGACTGGTGCAAGGTGTCCCTATAACTAGGAACAGCATATGCCAGGCCAACTTCTCACATCCATGAAAAAAAAAAAATTCTGCTGCCAATCACAAAGGGGAAGGGGGTCCCCTGAGGACTCCTTCTCGTTTGCGACTGGCTTACCACCTACGTGAAGTAGGCAGTAAACTGCAACTGCTTTACGACTGCATTCCAGTGGCAAAATACAAAACAATCGTACATCCCACTGGGCTCCTGTGGCACGCCCCTTCCTAATAGCGACTCACAAACCCTAGTTTGCGAATCGGTAATAGGTTACCAACTCGCAAAATAGAGTTGATATGTGTAACAGGCCATTTTAGTGGTTGCAAATGGCCCAATTCGCTGTTTGCGACTGCTAAAAATGGTCAAACATGTGGCCCTTTATTCTTTGTATAGCATAGGACTCCCTGATATCATTCTTGGGTTGAGAGCTGATCCTGTATAAAGTCTGTGTGTTTGTCTCACCCCTAAAGCATGTCCACATTACTTGTATCCTTTGATTGCTTACTTTTTATTCATTACTTTTTTTTTCTGGATTAGCATTACATGTCAGTGCAAGCATTTTCCAGCTGTCTCCCTTGCGTGCTTCTTTCACCCCCTCCGCTGCGCTCAATGTTGCTCACTCACCCATGTGCTTCTCCACAAACCCTCCTTGTTGCACTCACCCTCATTTGCTTGTCCTGCCACCCGCATTTTCTCACCTGTGGGCTTCACCATCCAGCTCCAAGTTCCTCTCTCTCGCCTGTGCTTATCTTTTTCCCCCATGCTCCCTGTTGCTCCCCTCCCACCTTCTATGTTACTCCTGACTGTGTTGTTTCCCCACCCTCGCCCTCTGTGTTACTTTCCACACCAGCACCCTCTGTGCTGCTTCCGACTTTGTTACTTCTCACACTATCTTTAAAAACATTCCAGTCCTACCTGCTTCAGTAAATAAAATGAAAAAAGGGGGTTATTCACAACGGCGATAGTGCCATCAAAATGTCACTTTTAGCGACTGGCACTATGCCCTTCTCCATATTTACGAATTGGCGCTAACCCACTTTTTGTGACTTAACGCCGCCTTCCAAATGCAGCCTCTTTACATGAATAACTTTGCGTTCCACAGCAAAAGCCATTGCTTTTTAGCGCTGCCCCAGATTTACAAGGATCTGTAAATCCGAGGCAGCGCCAAAAACTAATGCCATGCAATAGCAGGCGTTAGAATGGCTCAACGAGGAGAAATAGTTTTATTTCTACTTGTTTTTGATTTTTCTATGTGTGCTGCATTCTGCATCACACACAGAAAGAGCAAAACGCCATTAATAATTGTTTAGGCACCGGAAGGTGTCCCTTCTTGCACATAAACAATCATTAACTAAAGACGATTTGCTACTTCTATGTGTACTGCAGAATACAGTACACATAGAAGTAGCAAATCGCCATTATTGATTGTTTATGAGCAGGAAGCACATAAACAATCTTTCCCTGCAATGCTGGCACCCTTGCACTATGGAGCAAGGGTACTGCATTGGCGCTAGGCAGGTAATTGTAGCACCAGCGCTAGGGAAAAAATAGGGGTATGCTGTATTATTGTAAATACAGAGCATTCCTGCGTTTAAGAAATGTCAGTGCTGACAACTTTGGTGCAACTCCATGCTCCGACATATCCTTGTAAATATGCCCCAAAGGGCCTACATTATTCTTTAGATGTGCGTATGCCTGTGGTGTGCGCCTGCAAAACGGCACTGCTGCATCTGAGGCTTTACTTTTCTTTTCTACTCTTTTTTCATGCTGCGCACCATCGCAAAAGAAATTGGCAAAGTAAATATGTCCCATCGGTGAGACCAATAGACTTTATGAATGTTTTTTCCAGCTGTGGGTGTCACCCTGTGGTAGGACACAAGGGAGGACTAGGACAGTTACAGATAAGGCACTGGCCCAGCCTTGTTCTCCTCCACTCCCTAGCATGCAACTAGCGAGAAATCGTTTCTGTTTGTGATTTTTTTTTTTTTTAGTGAGTGGATTGCAACAAAAAAGAAAAACAACAAAATTGCATAATACGCCTTACATTCAATAAAACAATCGATTCCTGTATACAACAATAGTGTACTGGTGCTATGGCGATAAAGTGCTGAGCAGCTTATGTCCAATCAGATAATCGATTCATAAATGCATTGATAAAGTGCTAGTGTGATAGGCATATGGTGCTATTGTTACAGGATCGAGAATGGAATACAACAGTAAAGTGCTAATACAATGACGATAAAGTGCTAAAAGTGAACACAGAGAATATCAGCAAAATATAAGGAGAACAGTAGCCTGTATCCAAAGAGACTGTTGATTCATAAATACATCAGTAAAGTGCTAGTGCGATGGAAATAAAGTGCTAACAATACTGGATCAAGCCTAAAAAAAACACCTGTCGCTAAAATATACAAGAAATCGACAACCATTATTCAATATATCAATAACAGCATCGTATTTTATAACCAGTAGTAAAGTACCATTTAGTCAAAAGGATTGGATCTCCTTCAGTTCAAGTACCGCTTATGTAATGGGCTAGCTTTATAACGCTATGAAGGTGTGAGTATTGATGACCATTTAAAAATGCGTTTGGCATATGCTTGTTCCCACATATATGTCTTGACCATCTTCCCTTGCCATTGCTGAATCAAAGGTGACTTATCAGACTTCCAATTTTGTAGAATTAGGGACCTGACAACAGCTATAGCTATAGAGCAGAAGGAATATGCTACTTACCAGTATGCATCTGTTCTTGGCATGTAGAGCTGCAGAGTCACACACTTAGGATAGTAGATCGCCATCTGGTGTTGGGCTCGGATGCTTGCAGGTTGTTGTCTTCGGAAGAAGTCTTTGGTCACGCGATAGGTGACTCCTCCCTTGGACGACAGTGCGCATGAGCATCAACTCCATCATCAGATTGTTTTTCGCCATGATGGGAAATAATGGAGTTTGTAGAACAGAGAGAGATGTCCATGTGTGATGTCTAAGGTAAGACAATGCTGGAACATATACAGGTCCTGGGGAGGTGGGTGGGCGTGTGTGACTCTGCAGCTCTACATGCCAAGAACAGATGCATACTGGTAAGTAGCATATTCCGTTCGAGGCATATGAGCTGCAGATCACACACTTAGGATAGACTATATAGCAGTACCTCCCATAGCGGTGGTCACCTGTATCGGTAGCAGCAGTTTGAAATAGAGTTTTAAGGACAGCCTGACCCACAGAAGCTTGTTGCTTTGCTTGCACGTCAACACTATAGTGTTTAGTGAAGGTGTGTGTTGTAGACCATGTGGCTGCCTTACAAATATCTTCTAGGGGAATGTTTCCTAAGAATGCCATGGAAGCCCCTATTTTGCGTGTGGAATGCGCTCTATGGGGAACCGTTAGTGTGCGTTTAGCTTTGTGGTAGCATATTTGGATACATTTAACTATCCACCTAGTCATCCAAGATTTGGAAATGGGGTTGCCTTTATGTGGTGGTGAGAAAGCAACAAACAATTGTTTTGTTTTGCGGAATGATTTGGTTCTGTCAATGTAGTACAGAAGGGCTCTTTTGACGTCTAAGGTATGAAGAGCTCTTTCAGCTACCGAGTCGGGATTTGGGAAGAACACTGGTAGCTCCACTGATTGGTTAAGATGGAACGGAGATATGACTTTTGGAAGGAATTTCGGGTTTGTTCTAAGAACCACTTTGTTACGGTGTAATTGTAAGAATGGTTCTTGTATGGTTAAAGCCTGGATTTCACTCACCCAACTGAGGGATTTGATAGAGATAAGGAAAGCCACTTTCCATGTGAGGAACTGTAATTCGCATTTATGTAGAGATTCAAATGGGGGTCCCATGAGCCTTGTAAGAACAATGTTTAGATTCCACACCGGAGAGGGTGGTAATCTGGGAGGAATAACTCTTTTTAGTCCTTCCATGAAGGCTTTAATCATAGGCACTCTAAAGAGTGACAAGCGTTGTCTATTTTGTAAGTAAGATGCTAATGCCGCTAGGTGGAGACGTATGGATGAGTATGCCAAATTACATCTTTGCAAGTGTAGCAAGTAGCAAATGATGTCCTGGATGGATGCATCCAGTGGGTTTATATGATTGTTAGTGCAGTAAATGGCAAATCTTTTCCATTTTGCAGCGTAGCAGGCTCTAGTGGTAGGTCGTCTGGCCTCCCTTATAATATTCATGCAGTCTGGTGGTAGGTTGAGATAACCAAACTCTAGGACTTCAGGAGCCAGATTGCCAGTTTCAGTTGACCTGGATCTGGGTGTCTGATTTCTCCATGGTTCTGGGTTAATAAGGACGGGGAGAGATGCAGTTTTTGGTGGGGCACTAGCAAGAGTTCCAGTAGTGTTGGGAACCAAGGTTGGCGTGCCCATGTGGGAGCAAATAAGACCAGTTTGAGAGACTGTTGCCTGAGCTTGTGTACCACTAATGGAATGAGTGGGAGAGGCGGAAAAGCGTACGCAAATCTGCCTGACCAGTTCATCCATATTGCATTGCCCTTTGACTCCGGGTGGGGAAACCTGGCGGCGAAGGTTGGGCATTTTGCGTTTTCGTGTGTGGCGAACAGATCAATGTCTGGTTGGCCCCATTGTTGGAAAAAGGGTATTAGAACTTGGGGATGTAGTTCCCATTCGTGGATTTGTTGAGTCTGTCGACTTAACAGATCGGCAATCTGATTGTGAACCCCTGGAAGGTGTTCTGCAAGTAGGTATATTTTCTGGGGAATGGCCCATCTCCAAATGTTCTGTGTGAGCTGGGGCAGCTGGAGAGAATGTGTGCCTTCTTGTTTCTGTATGTAATACATGGCTGTCATGTTGTCTGTCCGAATGAGGACAGTTTTGTTTTGGAGATGTATTTGGAATGATTTTAGTGCTAGGAACACTGCTAGCAGTTCCAGGTAATTGGTATGGAGCATTTTTTGTCGAGTGGTCCATTTGCCCTGAGTGGTGTGGCCGAGGAGGTGGGCTCCCCATCCTGTGAGCGATGCGTCCATTGTCAGCACTATCTGTGGAAGAGGCTCTAGGAACGGCCGCCCTTTGGAGAGGTTTATTATGTTCCACCATTTGAGAGAGCGATGTGTGCGGCTGTCCACCAACACCAGATCCGTAAGTTGTCCGTGAGCCTGGTTCCACGGACGTGCTAGACATTCTTGCAAGGGACGCATTTGAAGTCTTGCATGAGGCACAATGAAGATGCATGATGCCATCATGCCTATGAGTTGCATGAACACTCTTGCTGGAAGAGAGTTTTGGATTTGGAATTTTGCGATAAGAGCTTGCATATTGGCTATCCTGGCTGGATTGGGATATGCTCGGGCTGTGGGGGTATTTATTGTGGCTCCCAGATACTGATGTATGTGAGCAGGTTGGAGGTGAGATTTGGGATAGTTTATTGTGAATCCCCAGTTGTGTAAAATTTGGATAGTTTGGTGAGTGTGTAGGACACACTTGTTGAATGACTTGGCTTTTATTAGCCAGTCGTCTAGATACGGGAAGACATGAATTTGTTGCCGTCTGAGATGTGCTGCTACTACTGCTAGACATTTTGTGAATACTCTGGGTGTGGTTGTTACCCCGAATGGGAGGACTGCAAACTGGTAGTGTTGTCCGTCCACCACAAACCTTAAATACTTCCTGTGGGCAGGATGTATGGGAATGTGGAAGTAGGTGTCCTTGAGATCTAGTGTGGTAAGGAAATCGCCTTGTTGCAGTAGTGTGAGCACTTGTTGAAGAGTGATCATATGGAAATGATCTGAGATGATATACTGAGGTCAAGTATTGGTCTTAGAGTCCCGTCCTTTTTGGGGATTAGGAAGTAGAGGGAAAATACCCCTGTACCCTGATGTTGTAAGGGAATTGGTTCTATTGCGTGCTTTTGAAGCAATGAGAGAACCTCTTGTTTGAGGAGTGTAAGATGATCTTGTGACATGGAACGCTGTTTGGGTGGTATATGCGGGGGGGGGGGGGTAGTTGTGAGTTCCAGGCAGTAACCATACTGGATAATTTGTCTTACCCACCTGTCTGTTGTGATGGAGTTCCAGACAGGTGGGAACTGTGTTAGTCTTCCCCCGACCGGAGTGGAATGGTCTGGGGGGAGTGGAGGAAAGACACTGTTTTATGGCAGGGGAGGTGCTAGTGTTATTATTACCTCAACATCGCACCTTGTTGTTGTTTCCTCCGCCTCTAAAATATCCTCTACTGGGGGATGTGTGTGTGGCGGTTTTGAATGTAGAGGCGGTGTCCGTTCCAATATTTTTGGAGGCTCCTCTATAGAAGGAGCGCCGAAAGGACCCACGTGGTTGGGGAGATTGTAATGCTCGGGGAACAACCTTTACAACGCAACTTTTACAACGCACTACCTTTACAACGCATTTTTTACAACGCATAATCCATTACAACGCATGACATTACAACGCATGACACTACAACGCATTTTTAAAAACTACCTTTACAACGCATTCCATTACAACGCATACTACCATTACAACGCATACCATTACAACGCATAATATTACACTACACTATCCAACACTTACCCTACTGTTGCACCCCCTGGAGTTAGAATAGTAATTTTTACCCCTATACTATCCAACACTTACCCTACTGATGCACCCCCTGGAGTTAGAATAGTAATTTTTACCCCTATACTATCCAACACTTACCCTACTGATGCACCCCCTGCAGTTAGAATAGTAATTTTTACCCCTATACTATCCAACACTTACCCTACTGTTGCACCCCCTGGAGTTAGAATAGTAATTTTTACCCCTATACTATCCAACACTTACCCTACTGATGCACCCCCTGGAGTTAGAATAGTAATTTTTACCCCTATACTATCCAACACTTACCCTACTGATGCACCCCCTGGAGTTAGAATAGTAATTTTTACCCCTATACTATCCAACACTTACCCTACTGATGCACCCCCTGGAGTTAGAATAGTAATTTTTACCCCTATACTATCCAACACTTACCCTACTGATGCACCCCCTGGAGTTAGAATAGTAATTTTTACCCCTATACTATCCAACACTTACCCTACTGATGCACCCCCTGGAGTTAGAATAGTAATTTTTACCCCTATACTATCTAATACTTACCTTAAATGTAATTTAATATAATGCGTTGTAATGGTATGTGTTGTAAAGGTAGTATGCGTTGTAATGGCAATGCGTTGTAAAGGTATTTTTTAAAAATGCGTTGTAGTGTCATGAGTTGTAATGTCATGCGTTGTAATGGATTATGCGTTGTAAAAAATGCGTTGTAAGTGCATGCGTTGTAAAAGTGTGCGTTGTAACGTCATACATCCGTAATGCTCCCATGGACTTAGCCGTCTCTGTGTCCTTTTTCATTTTTTCCAGGGCAGCGTCTACTGCTGGCCCAAAGAGCTGTGTCAAGTGCACATTTAATTGCTGCATTTGAAATGAGCTTTCTCTCCTGAATGAGGTCATTTGCCTGGGTTTTGTATTGGTCTGGCAGATGTTGTAAGAGAGTCTCTAATTGATCGTAGTGGGCCCTGTCGTAGCGTGCTAGTAGGGCTTGGGTGTTGGCAATTCACCAGTGATTAGCGGCTTGTGCTGCTACTCTTTTGCCAGAGGCTTCTAATAGTTTGGATTGTTTGTCTGGGGGTGGTGTATCTCCTGTGGTTTGGGAGTTGGCGCGTTTCCGAGCATTGGAGACGACCAAAGAATCCAAAGGGAGTTGTCCCTTGATGTAGTTAGGGTCTTCAGGAGCAGGACTATATTTCTTTTCGATTCGTGGGTTGAAAAACCTGGCACGAACGGGGTCTTTAAAGACTTCGGAGGTGTGTTTTATGACTCCTTTAATCATGGGCAGGATTTGTACAGACTTTTGAGACTGTTCGAAAGTGTCTAATAAGAAGTCTTCCTCTGGTGCGTCTGAGTGCATTGTGATGCCGTGGTATATTGCTGCTCTATTTAATAATTGTCCAAACCCCAGGTGATCGTCAGGAGGCGATGGTTTTGAGGGATATGGCTGAGGGTCAGGCATGTCTGGTAAGGGGAATGCCCAATCATCCAATGGTGTGGTGGCTGGATCCGTAAACGGATCATTAGGATCACCCCCACCCCCTAGGTCATCATAATGATCCTGTGGTGGTGGTGTATGAGATGGAGAGGGTATATGTAATGGTGGTGTAGGCAGAGGGGGTGGGATAGGAGGCAGTATAGGAGAGGAATGAGGGATAGGGGAAGTAGAAGAGTCTTTCCTATTTACAGGAACTGGGGCGGGTGGTGTGTCCAGCTTCCGTTTTTTGCATGGCACCGCGGTGACATGTCCAGTCTTGGGGTTGATATAGATCTTTTTCTGCCTTGGGTCTGGGTGAAAAAGTTCTTGTTCTTCAGGAACAGTCTATCGAGGTTTTGGTTGATCGGTAGCGTGTTTGGCTTTAGGAGGCGTATGAGAGTCCTTAGCCGGTGGTTTCGGTACCGACGATGGTTTCGGTGCCGATGTGGTCTTCGGAGCCGAAGGTGTATCTGTGGGCTTGGGAACCTTCGGTGCCGGTGTGTCTATTGGCCTTGGTGTTTTCAGTGCCGAGGGCGTCGGAGCCGATTTCGGTGCCAAGTGGTCTTTTGTCTTCGGTGCCGATGGTGCCGGTTGGACAATTACATGCAGTTTGCTCGGTCCCGAGCTACCGGAAGGCTTATGTTTCTTCGGAGCCAAGCCCGGAGGCGGGGCTTCTGAAGGATGTTTTCGTTCTCGACTGGGGCCAGCAGGCGAAGTCTTGACCAATGCCTTTGGTTTTGGTGGGGTTGGGGCAGGGGCAGTGGTACTCACACATTGCCCAGGAGTGATGGGGTCGTCTGAGTCGTCTGCTTCGGAAATTATTTGCAGATCCTCAGAATCTTCTTCCGGGACATCGGGCCTTCATCAAAGATGTCCTCTGGTTCCAGAGCTGGTCTCTGTGCCATGATGTGGCGTCGAACCCTTCGATCCCGAATGGTCTTTTTGGATCGAAAGGATGCGCAGGCTGGACAGCTGGACTCGTCGTGTTCCTGTGATAGGCACAGGGTGCAGACTTTGTGGTGGTCACTGTGCATAAATTTTGCTCCACATTGGGGTCATTTTTTGAATGGCGTCCTTTCCATGAGCCGTAGGCCTAACGGCGTGGATAGGCCCAGCGGCCCGCGTCGACGTCCGGAATCGAGCCGATGTAATCGATGTCGAGGATGAAGGTGTTTCGATGTTTGTTGTGAAGTTTTTCGCTTCGAGAAGCTTGGAATTGATATTTCCAAACGGAGCGGAAAAGTTGCATCCGAACCCAATGGCGGAAAAAAACAGTCTGACGATGGAGTTGATGCCCATGCGCACTGTCGTCCAAGGGAGGAGTCACCTATCTCGTGACCAAAGACTTCTTCCGAAGACAACAACAACCTGCAAGCATCCGAGCCCAACACCAGATGGCGATCTACTATCCTAAGTGTGTGATCTGCACCTCATATGCCTCGAACATATTGTTGATATTTTGACAAATGTTGGACCTCTATAGAACACCCAAAAAGAGCTAATTTAATAGTAGGAATAATATGGATTGTTAGAGCTAGAGATTGGTTGATCATTTGAAAAACATCGGACCAGAACTGATATAAGCCGGAGCAGTTAAAAACAATGTGGTTCCCTGCAAACCTCCATAAAAAATCTGGGGATGTGTTTGGACCAGAACTTAACTATGGAAACGCCAGCAAAAAAATTGGCGGGGACCTGTTTTGGCATCCTTCGGATGATTAGAAAAATTCCGAGTCTACTCCCAGAGAAATGAAGAAGGACAGTGGTACAAGCCTTGGTAGTATTGAGACTTGACTATGGCAACTCTTTATATCTCGGCTCCCCAAAATATGTCACAGATAGGTTAGAGGTGATGCAGAACGCGGCAGCTAGACTGCTTATCAAGATCCCCAGGCACCAGTCAGTAAGATCATCCTTGAGGGAGCTACACTGGCTACCAGTTCAGGCTAGGATTAAATTCAAGGCCCTCTGCCTGGCTCACAGAGCAATGCATGGGAGAGGCCCCATTATGTTGCGAACCTTGATTTCCCACTATTCCCCCCATAGATGCCTTAGGTCAGGAGCGAATTTTCTGATGAATACAACAAAAATCAGGAGATTAAGATGGGGTGGAAGATCTTTTTCACACCTGGTCCCCAAAATATGGAACAGCATGGATCCAGAACTACGACAAATCAAAAATGAGTAGTGTTTTAAAAACAAAACGTAAAACATGGCTGTTCCCTTAAATTTTGTGCATGATATCTGTCCTCCCAGTTCAGCGCTGGGATGCCTGCGGTTAGCCATGCGCTTTATAAATCCCTAAACCTAAACCCGCCCCTATCTTTGGGTCCCCACATCTAAAACAAAACTCAGTAGAGGCCGGAAATATATTATTCAGTCTTTTAGGCGTATAATAAGTTAGCCATCTTGATAGATAGGCCATTCTTTTATAGTTGACAGCTCTGAGTGCTTTATGGCCTGCTTCGCATAGAGACTGCCATTTTTTTACTAACACTTCAAGTGGTTTCTTTTAATAGTTTAGGAAAGAAGTTATCAAGCACTTTCTGTTGTCCCAGCTGCGTTAGGCAAGAATATCAATTACCAACTTCACTTAGGCCCTGAACATATAATTGGTTTAATGTGTTTGAAGCTGAATCATCAGTCACCACGTAATTTGTTTTTAAAAAGCTAGAAATTTGATTAAAGCTAAATGCCAAAGCTGAATACCTAGGACCCAGCTGCTGGGATAAGATCTGGTTGGTGTTCAAATTGGGTGTAATATAAAAATCTCCCAAGTATTCAAAACCCGCCTCCTTCTATAATTGCAAAGACCCCCGAGAAAGCTAGAAGCCAAAGGCCTGGCATTGACTAATTCTTGAATATAGATGATATCTAGGAATGTTGTGTTTTTCTAGAAATAATTGTATACGGCAAGATAAATCAGATATCGTCTTATATCTCGACTTTTTAGGAAATTTCGGGGAACGAAGAAAAACCGGTAATTGAATTGCACTCTCCTCCATCATAATATTTTTCAAAAACATTTTAAATTTGGATGCTGCCAGTGGGACTTGAACCAAAAAATTTGGTAATGCAGCCTGATAATAAAGCTCGAAATTAGGAATGGCGAGCCCACCCCAAAGATGTATCTAGTTGTAAAATTGCTAAAGAAGTTCTAGGCTATTTCTATCCCCATATAAAATTCCAGATTAATGTATGCAATTCGATAAAATATGCTTTAGGAATTTTAATCAGAAGATGAATAAACAAAAATACAAATAATGGTAAAATTGACATTTTGACCAATGATAGCCGACCAATGAAAGTTAAAGGGACAAGAGACCATCTATCTAAAAGCCTCTTTGCTTTTTCCAGGGTGTTTCCATAATTTAGCCTAAAAAGTTGATCCTAGAAGCTAGTTTCATATAAACCTAAGTATCTAATAGGTCTGGACATAATCTGTTGAGAAAGAAAAGGCAACAACACTGATGGGGAATTGAACCAGATCACCTCTGTCTCAGCTTGATTTACCCTATACCTACCTATTCGTTTGAACTGTTCGACTTCATCAAATGCATTTAGAATATTAGATGGGTCTGCAGAAAAATACAAAATAATATCATCTGCAAATAGTTTCATCTTTGGCATGGCTACTATTGGAGACACTATCTAGAGATTATTGAGAATTCTAACTGCCAGAGGCTCTATAAAGAGTAAAAATAAAAGAGGGGACAGTGGGCAACCCTGTCTAGTCCCACGCCAGATCTTAACTAAGCCTGGGTGCAGTTCGTGGAGTGTCGCTATGCGGAACTCCGAGAAGTGCACAAAAAAGTCTGCCACGCTACGTGGAGCTCCGAATCCGGAGGAGTGAGATACATAGATGCTGTTCGCAGTGATTTTCAGAGCCAGGTGCGATGTCTGCACTGTGCAATCATCGCGAACGGCACGATGCACAGCGTAAACGAGCGCTACTTCCTTTCTGCCGCTCGAGTAGATTTTTACTCGAGCGGCAGCTTTCTCAACGCGAACGGACGGTTTCTCAACACGAGCGTTCGCCAGCATAGGTGACAACTCGCATTGAGAAATCTGACCGCCCGCATTGAGAAATCTCGCCGGGTGGTTGATTTTCCACACTCGCGCTCGCCAGCTTGACGTTGATGAACGGGAGCTAGGGAAAAAACTTCTCTACACGGAACTCTGCATAACACGGAGTGTGGAAAACTCAGCAAACTCCGCAAGTGGAGCGGAGTTCACCGCCCAGACTTACTCTTAACTATACCTGGCAGTTCTCTGTTGAACAAGATTCTAGCCTCTGAGCCTGTATACAATTCTTTTATCATTTTATCCAAGCACTCAGGCAGGCCGAACTTAGCCAATATAAAAAATAAAGCCTGCCAGTCAACAAGGTGCTTTTTCTGCATCAAGCAATACAATTGCTGCCTTGACCTTGTTGACTGACAGGTAATCAATTGCTTGCATCAAAAAATATGTATCAGAAGCCATAGATCTATGACGAATAAAACCTGTCTGATCTTGATGGACCACCTGTTGTGCAACCGAAGTCAACCTTGCTGCCCAGATTTTCATAAAAATGTTATAATCTATGTTTAAAAGAGGGATACCGTCATTACCTGCGGCTTTTGCATTAGGTATAGATTTTAATACATTGCTGACTTCAGCTTATGAGATAGATTTATCAAGGAGTACCGAAGCGTCTTCGAGATAGCGGGCATTTCTAAAGATGCAAAATAATGTATAAGTGATGCTTGAGTAATTTCCTGCGTCTCCTCATAGATTGTTTTAAAATGCCATAGAAAACCCCGTGCAATTTCCTCTTTAGAATCTACAACTATATCCGCGACCAGATCTCTAATCTGAGTGACTATATTTTGACTATTTTGAATTTTTGTTGCCCAGGCCAAATAACGACCTATATGTTGACTCTCTTCATAAAGTTTTTGTTTATAGGCCTTCCTCCCCTTGATTTCCTGAGGATTAAAAAATTGCCTAAGATTATCTTTAGCTACTGCTAAGTCTTGCAGGAGACCAGCTTTTTGAGATTCAGACCAAGCCGTCCTTAAGTTAACACTCACTTTTTCTACCTCAGCCTGTAAAGAAAATATCATCTGAGAACGTCGTTTATTAGTCGCATTTGTGTATGCTCTTACATGTACTCTAAAGGCTACTTTAAAAGCTTACCACACAGAAAAGACAGGAGCGGAGTTCTCATTAATAAAAAATAAAAAAAAGTCTGGGTTGCAGCAATCCACTCCACATCTTCCAAAAGCGATTTATCAAAATACCACTGCTTGCTATTTCGATAACGAGTGGCTGCCTAGCGAGACAAGCAGATGGAGACTTCGGCAGGTAAACCTGCCTTTTCTTTTAGCTCTGGTCAGCCTCTCGAAGAGGAGAGCGGGGGGGGGGCAGCTGAAGGTTTACTTTCGCATAAGCTCAGTCTAGCAGCATCAGAAAAATCATGTACCTCCTTCTCACCTTCTAGGAGCTCAGAGAATTAACCCCATCTCCAGCCTCTGTTCCACTGAGGACGAACACGGTGGCTGATAAAAGTTTAGAGACCCTGCAAAAATCACAGAACTGGACTCAAAATTAGAATCAATGGAGAATCATGCAAGACGTTCTAATCTGCGATTTACGGGAATTACGAAAGGGAGTGAATCCCTGGGTCAAATACAATCAGTTCCTCGGCTCATTAATATGGTGACTAAGATCATACTTTACAATTCGCTTCTGAGGATTTGACAATTATGCGGGCACATAGAATTCCTTTTCATCAGACACCTGGGGCTAAGTATCCTCGAACTATTCTTGTCAACTTTTCCAATTTCCGGATCAAGGAACAGACCCTCACTAAAGTGATCCAGCAGAAAACGTTCTCAGTCTTGCAAAGTGCCTCTTTGAAGATTTTCTCCGATCTTTCCGTGACTTCAGCTGGGCGAAGAAAAGCGTTTCAACTCCTTGCTTCTGAATAGAGATCAATCGGGGCACAAGCCTCACTGGTTCAATCGACAAAACTGAAGGTGCCTCGGAAGGGACAATTTAAGATCTTTAATGTTGTTTCAGAAGCACAGGACTTCTTAAAATCAATTCAGTAATATAGATAGGGTGGCATTAATTCCTGTCTTGTTCCTTTCTCTCTTATTTTTCTGTTTCTCTTTGTTCTTCTCTTCTTTTTGATGGGGTGGGGTGGTGATGGTGGTGGTAGGGGACCCGATTCTGGCAGGTTAGGATGCAATTCCATGGCATCCTTCAGATAGGGTTTCCCCGTGGCGTGTTGTTAGGGGGACTTCCGCCACGTTGGTGTGTAGGGTGCGTAGGGTGGGGGTTGGGTTGGGGTAGCAGAGGAAAAATGAGTGGATCAAAGTTCTTGGTTTGCATATATCGGTGTGTTTCTACATATTTTTTCAATATTTGATATTATGCTTTTGGTGTGATGAAAGCAGTTATTCTTTTTACAAATGGATAGCATCAAAATAATTTCATGCAATGTGAATGGATTGCTGAATTCAAGAAAACCAAGTGCAATGCTAGCCTGGTTGCTTTCTTTTTCCCCACAAGTGCTATTCCTCCAGGAGATTCATTTTAGGTCTGATACACCTCAATTCCTTCCTAAGGGGTATAATCAAGCGTACCTTGCTTCTGTAAACTAGTCAGTTCGCAGGGTGGCTATTTTATTTTCTAATAACTACAATTGTCAAGTACTCAAAGTCAGACATGATGTTCAAGGCCGCTGGATTTATGTACAGATCAAACTTAGTGGTGTCGTGTTTGATCTCTTGAACTATTACGGCCCTATAATCGACGACATTTCGGCTGTACTTCAAATTTATGGCCTCTTGGCTGTTTCTG
Source organism: Triturus cristatus (assembly GCF_964204655.1). Lineage (NCBI taxonomy): Eukaryota > Metazoa > Chordata > Amphibia > Caudata > Salamandridae > Triturus > Triturus cristatus. The sequence goes on from NC_140583.1 coordinate 660,857,538, forward strand.
AGGGTTCTATAATATGGGGGGATTTTAGCCTTATCCAGGATATTCGTTTAGATACTTCTAATCCAGCTAAGAAGCAACTAAAACCCAAATCAACTAAGTTGATTAACATGATGAAATTAGATTTTGCCTTGCTCGATCCATGGCGTCAAAATCATTCAGGGCAGTCAGACTATACATGTTATTCCTCCAGGTATAAGGGCTCATCTAGAACAGATTTTTTTGGGATTGATAATTTGTTATCCAGAGGCGAGACTGAGATTATGCCCAACGCCTTTTCTGACCACTCATCTATTTCTGTTAGAATTCACATGAAGATAACACGTTTCTGTTTGTATTTTTCACCTGTTTTAAATTCTTTATTTTTCCTTTCGCCTCCATCCCACCTTTTGGAAAAAAACTTCCTTCTGCCTGCCCTTTCATATTTTTTCCAAATGTTGTTTCAAATATTTAACCAGAACTGCATAATGTTATTATCGTGTTGTCATTTTTGCTGGACATGACAAAACGCTGTAACCATAAATTTGGGGTTTTGCAACTTTTTTCATCTCTGGTTTTGCCCCAATTGCACTGATTCAGTTTCTTTATTGTTTCTTATTCTTTGGTCTGTGCTTTTACCCAAGCTAGTAGCCAGACTGCAATCTCTCTACTGTGGCCAGTACATTCCTCATTCATATGTATATGCGCCACATAGTACTTTGAAAAATGCTAAAAAGTGCATTTTTCAGAGAAATCGCAAATTACCACCAACTTGAAGTTGGTGGTAACTTGCGATTCCTTACAGCCAAATTGCACTTTTTCTGTGCTTCTTACATTGCATTTAAGGAATAGCAATATGTGATTCCTTAAATGCAATGGCAAAATAGGGAATAGCAAATTTTGCGATTCCTTATTTTGCGATGCAGTTTTTCTTTCACACATACCACTGAGCCCAATTGCGATCGCAAATGCCGAAATTCTGGGAATTTCGGCGTTTGTGATCGCAATTTGGAATGATACATATGGCACTATGCTTCTTATAAAAAGAGGATCAGAGAAGGGGCAAGCCGAGGGCTTTTAAAAGGGGCTTCTGATACTTAGGAACCAGTAATTTGGTGAGACTACAAATTAATGGGGAGAAGACAGTCCCTGTCAGAAAAATCACTTGTTGGAGTATGGTGATACAGAATTTATAGGCTTACCTCTTCATCTAGAGGCGAGCGCTTAAGGGACCGTCACTAATAATTGGCAGCTGTCCGTAACCAGTCTGTTTAGACCAGAGAGACACTTTTTTCTGGGTACCTCATCCACTGCGGGGTCATTGAGATTGTTGCTTGGTTCACCTCATCCCTCCAGAGTCCTACCACAATCCCTGACAGAAACAAGGGTGAAAGTGAACCTCTAATGGGACTGCAATAGAGAGGGATATTGGCTCTTCCAAAAGTGGTTTGCCTGTATTTACCTTTGTGTATTGTTGTCAGCTAAAACTCATAGTTGTTTTCTAAAACTAATACAAGTTTGAAAGCTCTGCAAAATCCCAAGCATACACTCAGCTACTCCCATAACAAGCATTCACAAAGCAAATAGCTCTGGTGTTGCCTCCCGCCTTCTAGCAATTATTGCTTTGTTTTGTCATAGTTTTTGCAAAACTGTATTGTTTGGGAATATGCCGGGCTCCCATCAATCTAAAAAAAAGAATTTGCCACTGGCAAAAAAGGTTTTTAAGGTCTAAAACAAAACTCATATTACTAAAGCACTCCCTGGAACTGAAGGGAACTACTTTTTGTTTGGATGTGTTCCTTGTGAAAAGCCAGCATGTAATAACTAGTAGTAAGTCAGCCAGTGGCTTGCCCCGTAAGGCATGCTGAAGTGGGTGGAAGAAAAATGTGAATGATACCAATCACAGACTAATGGATGAAGTCTGGTTGAAAACTCTATAAGTAACTATGTGATAGACATACATTTAGTAAAATCAAAAGGTCTTGGCTAACTCAGTCCTAACAAAGAAAGAAAGAAAGAAAGAGAGAAGGAAAGAAAGACAGGGAAGGAGAGAAGAAAAAAGAGAAACAGATAAGGAAACAAGGAAAGAAAGAGAGACGATAACAAGGAAAGGATGAGAAGGAATGAGGGAAAGAAAGAGGAAGAAAGAAAGAGAAGGAAACAGAAATAAAGAAAGAGAGAAGGAAGGAAGGAATGAAAAAAAGCAAAAAGAAGGAGAAAGATAGAAAAAGTAAACAGAAGGAAAGAAAGGCAAAGAGAAAGAAAGAAACATACAAACAAAGAAGAAAAGAGAAGGAAAGAGGGAAGGGGAGGGAAAGAAAGAAGGACAGAGAAAGAGAGAATTAATGAAAAGAAAGAAAGAGAAGGAAAGATGGAATTAAAGCAGGACAGAAAGACAGGGAGAAGGAAATAAAGAAGGTAAGAATGGAAGAAGGAGAAAGAAAGAAAGTAAGTAAGAGAAGGAAAGTGAAAGAAAGAAAGAAAGAAAGAAAGAAGGAAAGAGAAAGAAAATGAAAGGACTAGCGAAGGAAAGACAAGGAATGAAAGAAGGAAAGAATGAAGACAAAAGAAAGAAAGAAGACAAGCATGAAAGAAACAGAAGAAAAGAGAACAAGAAAAAAACAATGAGAGAAGGCAAGAAAGAAAGAAACAAAGAAAGAAATAAGGGAATAAAGGAAGGAGAGAAAGAGAAATCTTAAAAGGAGGCTACCGTCATGCAGAATGGTTTTACATGGACACAATCTGATCTGGTATGTTGTGAAATAGCAGCAGTCAGAAAAGCAAGACACTCCAAAAGGAATTTACAGCAGCCTAGGCAGGAGATGGGATCTGATGGAATGTGCATTAGAGGCGTCCTGCTATCACATCAGGGTCTAAACACAAAAGCAACACTAAAATAATTATAAAGTAAAAACAAAAACACTGGTACTTACTTTGTGTGCAGATGCAGTCACTTAAAGTGAAGTTAACTAGGAGCTTAAGTAGGCTGACCCATTTCCCCATGTCATGCACTTTAGTGGGCGGAAGCGAAATGTGAATGACACAACAAGGGACCAATGGATAAACTGAGGTAGCGGAAAGTCTTGATAAGAATGTTATAAATATAATTTTTACACCAGACCTAAAAATGTTTCCGCCTACCAGGTTAGCATTAACTACAGGACAGCAGAGGTATACCCAGGAGTCACAGAATATATAGCCTTGAGACTCAGACAGCCAAGTTACTCCATAGGTGCTTCAGATAGAATAAGTATTGATTTTATGGTTTAATTGTTTATATTGAAAGTTTGAGGTACTCAATTAGCTCACCAACATACCAAACTGGGCTTGTGAGGAGGACGTCAAGGAGTCTCTCCCTTATCTCCTCTTTTTGCAACCAACATAAAGTCCTTCAGCATCCCCTCTTCCTTCCCATTGACTCAAACCGAGACATCCCATCTGTGCTATCTTCTTGTGATGGCTCTAAATAGGGCCCACAAAGACCCACGATGAGAAGCTAGCGTTAAAGGTTCATTAGTGCTCTTTGATGGAAGAGACTGAGCTAGGATAAGTGAAAAGTCAGGGACTGGAAGAGCTCAAGGGGGTTAGATGAATGCACTGGCATAATGAAACTTAAGGGGGTCCCCCTTGCAAAGTACATGGAGGGGGCCCCCCTCCCTACTCACTCAGAAGCTCTTGGGCCAGAGTATATTTGGATGAGGGGGCCCACTGAAGCTCGGGCCCCCCCACGCACTGCAGGGGGTGCTGGGGCCTTTGTTACGTCATTGGTTTAATGTGTTCTTGCCATCCAGTGCACCTATGGTTTTTTGGGTTGAAAGTGGAGTTAGAGTTATTTGTTTCCTCCTCTTCAAGTATAATTGGAATGCATCGGCTACAGGAGCCCTCAGCAGGACAACTGCGGGGAGAGACATGGGTAGAGCAACACAGTAAATCTTGTCTATCATTTTCAGCACTATCTCCTAGAACTACCATAGTTATGGGCATCGCCAAAAAAGATGTATAAAAAGGTGCCCTGTATCCAGCACCCTCTCCGGCATTGGATTTCTACTTGTCCCAGGCTTGCATTTTCACTGGTGTACAGTACTGTCACAACGTCCGTTTCAGATTAAATCCTATTGTGGGAGATTGTGGACGTTCTATGTACCCTAAGAAAAAAAACATCCCATTGTTCATGCAAGAATCCCCTGCCTAGTTCTCTCTCCATTGCCTTTGGGAGTGGGTGAGGAATTGCATCTTTACAGTTACGCCTCATAATCAACCGTCTTCATAAGTGCTCCCTGGAATATGGTTGAGCCCACCCTGACCTTTAGGAGTCAGGATGAACACAAAGATGAAGCATGCCACTATTAAAGTGGGTTGTATAAAAAAAAGGTTTTTTTCCCTTTCCCACCCCAGTAGGAGTGGTACACAAGTGTGGTGAATTTTAGACCCCCCTTACTTCCTTATAGAGAGGGTACAAACTCCAGAAGGGATACTCTTTGGATAGCAGTATCATCCAGACATGCACAGGCTGCATTTGGCCGCAGATGCAGTCTTGAGGTATTCATCTTTTCTGCTCTGCTGCTGTTGTCATGGCTGCACCTTCACTCTTTCAGCAAGTATCAGTCTGCTCTGCCAAAGGTCACCGAGGCCCATGTTTCGCATGCAGGTGTGCAGGCATACCTCTCCTTTGTGACCCCTATTGCTCAAGGGATTAAGCTTGATTGAATAGCAATTGTTTTCCAACTGAGATACAAGGTATTTTTTTAATAATTATTCACATTACTTATACTACGCACAGGAGATACTTTCATGAAAATTTTAAGCATTTGATTCCCTAATGCGCAATGTTTCCCCCAATGTATTTCGCTTCCACTTAAATAAGTACCGTGGGAAAGACTGCTTGCGCAGCAGATGCTACAGCTGCAAAAGCCCATTGTCACAATCCCCACAAGAACTTTTCTGCTCGAACTGATCTAGCATGTGCGACAATTACATGAAAAAGCATAAGTGAGAGAAAACAACATGATGCAAGGATGCGAAATTCAATATTCAGACTTTACATATGATTGCAGTCCTGTAATAAAGATTTTGGCCATGCCTAGGCCCATGCCCATGCCCTCTGACTGCCACGGCTTGGGTGTGCTCGGAGACAATAAAGATCCACACACCTCAGCTCAGTTCTAGCAGGCCGTCGGCCATAGCACGCCCCCAGCACCAGAGCGATCTGTGTCAGGCTCACTACATGGATGATCCCAGTTAATGGTCTGCCTTAGAAAGCTCATGAAGTGATGTCTGTGTTTTCAGCTCAGAAGGTGCCACACTGCAAACCTAAATTGGTGATTGCAACCCAGATCCATAGAAATTTCTTCTCTGGAGCCTGGCACAGATGGTGAAAAACTCTCTAGGTAACAACAGGTCCCCAAAGAAGCAGTAGATAATAGCCCACCATTCCCCAAAACTTTAGGGTGCCGATCGGTCTCTCAGGGTGCTGAAATCCCTGGCCTGGCCCGGAGCACAGCCAACAGATCACACATCTCACTCCATGCCCTAACAGGACATGTCCTCCGGACATTGGCTTTAAAGGACAGGGCAATCCCCACAGTTGCACAGATAATTAGATGAGCTACACATATCGCAGGTTCCACGAATCTCACAGGCTCATGCCCCAGACAGCAGAGCTGCAGTGTATCTGAAGTAACACAGGGCTATATCTCAGGTAACACAGATCTTGCAGGTTCGAGCTTTGGTTACAGAAGCGGTATACCGGAAGTGAGCAGGTTATCCCTCAGGTGATATCCAACCTAGAAGCTCAGGTTACAGACAGGATAGCTATCTCCCAAGTTAATGCATCAGACAGCAAAGAAATATCTAAGGCTACAAAGACATGACAGTTTGAAGCCTTAAATTAGCGCTCTGCTTTGAATAACTTCCTAAATATAACTCATATCAACTATGTCAGTTGTCCAGAATCATACTGAGACAGATTTACAAGCCCCTTGCGTCACCGGTGCATCACTTTTTGTGACGTATCGGTGGCGCATTTTACTGCTCCATATTTACAAGGACAGGAAAAGCCACCCTGCGTGACTTTTACTGTCCTTGTGAATATGACCCCTTTACATGCAGCACTTTGCTTGAAATGGGCGTTCCATGGGTGTTCTGAGGGTGTTCCCAGGCAACACCCATGGAACCTGACACATTTCCAGATTTACGAGGAATCGTAAACCTGGAAATGCGTTAGAATGCGTGGCGAGGCGCAACGAGGAGAAATGTGTTCATTTCTCCTCATTTTTTCCTCTTTCAATGCATGCTGCATTATACAGCACGCATTGAAAGAGGAAAAAGCCTGTAGTGACGCAGGCATCCTTGCACCATGGTGCAAAGGTGTTTGCGCCAGTGCATGGCAGCTGTTTGTGCACCAGCGCAGGGGTCAGCACAGGAATGCGATATATTATTGTAAATATGTCACATTACTGTGCTTTGAAAGTGATGCAGCGTGACGCAGCCACAGGGCTTGCAGTGCCGCGCTGGGGTCAATTTCTTGTAGATCTGCCCCACTGAGTGTACAAGGAGCATGGAACTCCTCACGTCCCATCAAGCCTCTCAGTTGTCTATATGCTGTACAGCTCCCCTGTCCATCTCCGCCACAGATGTTGCATCAGAAGGATCATTCTTGAGCTTATGCTCATGTTGATCACTTGTATTATTTTAGTTATATATTGTATATGTATCTTGCACAATGGATTCATGCCTACTTCTTTGAGTGTTCTCTCTTCCTCTCTCTCTTATTCTCATCTACCTCTCACACTTACTCTCCTAGTTTCCCTCTCACATCCTCTGTCATTCTTTGGCTTATTAATCCTAACACAACACCTTTAACCTGAATAAGGGGGATGCAGAAGATGACTGCTCCCAGGGGGTCCACCCACAACAGAACACAGTATGTCCCAAAATCCGTGCTCAGTGACTTAAGCCTGCTGATTAAATATTCTTAAAACTCACGCCACATTTTCAACAACGTGAGTCCACATCCACAATCGATAAAAAAAAGGTTGTTAATAATGGTAATCGGGAAGGAAATACCTACAGTGTACAAACAATGGAAAAAACTAGTAAATTGTCGCCTAATTGAGGTGACAAGGACGTTCACATCCTATACTATGCTGATAATGATAGCCCGCAATTGGATCACAGCGTTTTTTAAAGACCCTGCAGGATTGTGTAATTTAGAATTCCTTGTTGGTAACCTCTGCCAATCCCAAATTATAATTTTTGAAAGCCAAAATGTGTGCTATAAAACGTTTTGGCATTCGGAGTGCCACACAACTGAAGACAGAAATATAAGTATGTCAGGCCATTATTGAAAGTAGACTCCGTTAGAAACCTTAATTTGCCCATAAGAAGCCTCAGTCACAAATGTCATGGATGGTCTTAGCAAACTTATAAAAATTAGTGGCCATCTTTCTCTAGTGGCTCGCAGAAAAAGATTAGCAAAAGTCATAGTTGTTCGATACTTGTCTAGGGGTCACCTGTTAGCCATTGGTCTATACTGAAGTGAGGCAGCACTGCACCCTGAACCTTAGTAATGGCACTTAGGGCGATCTGGGGCTGCCCATTGGCAGATAAAGTGATATGTATCGCGCTAAGTAGGATACCTTATAAGATCTACTGAGAACTGATCATCTGCATAATTTGCTTCCTCTCTATGGAACTATACATAAAGTACTATATGGCTACATGGGATATTTAACACAGGGCATCATCTCTATAAAACTACATATGACCCACAGTATGGCTATATGGAACAACTTCGGGCCCTTGGTGGAGGCCTCTGGTTGTGCTACTGGTTGGTTACACATTCTGCAATTGGATGATGTCTTCCAGTGCACTGTGGCCAAAATACAAGAGAATTGCTGAAAAAATGCAAGCAGTTGGCATGCCGGCCTTATCTGAAAAACACATCTGTAGACTCCATGTAAATTGGCTGTTAAGAGATTTACAAGCAATTTCCAATCTCAGAATTGTTCGCAAAACAGGACACAGCTATGTTAGTAAGATTTGGACAGGGAGAGAATCCCAGTCCTTGATAACATTAGCTCACTGTTGCGCATATATTGTTTCATTATGCTGCTTTAAGACATTCGTAAAATGTGTTTCCTTCCTACAATGAATAGGTTGACACACTGTGATGAACTAAGTGCAATTGCTAACTTGAATGCAAGTTAAAAGTACCGGTGATGTTATTGAAAGTGCTAAAAACATGCTTGTTTCCATTCATCTGAGCAACATAGTGCCACAGCGCTCTACTCACCAAGTCCATGGGCCAAGAAAACACTGTTGATAAGACTGGACTGCCGATGAGCTGCAGGTATGCAGTGAACTCACACTGACTCAGCTCCACATACTGCTTGCTGTCGTCCACATCTGAAGCGCATGTTTGATCCTCACCCATGTCACCTACCAACACACAATGGAATGCTCAGCTCCCAGTCATCACTGGAAACAATCAGGGCCTCATTTATGAGGTTTTACCGTAGGGCAGGCCGCAGGCCTCCCTGCTGCGCTGCCCTACGGTAAAAGAAAAGGGGCAGAAATGCACTGTATCTATGATATATACTGCACATATCTGTCCTTTTCCCCTGTGTCGGCGCACAATGGGCTGCCGTGTGCCAACACAGGCACCTTTGCACCATGGTGCAAGGGTGCCTATGTTGAGGTGATGATTGTTTTTGTGCAGGAAGAGAAACCTTCCTGTACAAAAACAACCACAAGAGGCTTGTTTTCCTTCTTGTATGTTTGCTGCAAAATGCAGCACACATAGAAAAAGGAAAAACGAGGAGAAATAAAGATATTTCTCCTCGTTGTGCCTCCCGTACGCCTCCCCTGGGAGGTGTAAGTTTTTGGCGCTGCCTCAGATTTACGAAACCTCCAGCAACACCCCTTGCACGCCCTTTTAACACAGAAAACTGTGTTAAAGAGGACAATATTTACGAGGCAGCATTAAGCCAATAAAAGTGGCTTAGTGCTGCCTCGTAAATATGGGGCAGTCTCCTGCGCCCCTGAACGTCACAAAAAGTGACGTTCCGATGGCGCAAGGGACCTCATAAATGAGGCCCTCAATGTTTTTCTTGCTACTATAGCAATAATTTGCCAGGGACGTGCGGAGGCTCTCTACACCTTCTCCCACACACTGCCTGGAATGCAAGTGGAACCAGGGCCGGACTGGCCGTAGCGGGCACAGAGCATTCCCCCGGTAGGACGCAAGGGTGGGGGGCGGTTTTTGGGGCCCTGGGGGGCCATTTTTGTTACAGGAGCCGTTTTTGCAGCTTAGCTGCAAAATCGGCCCTGTAACAAAATCAGCCGAAACTGACCCTGGCAAACAGTTTGGTCGCAACCCCCAACCCCCGGGGGGCCAGCCGAGCACATTGCCAGGGCTGGTTTTGAGTCCCAGTCCAGCCCTGAGTGGAACATACTGCAGATGATTTGATGACGTGCCACACGTAGGTCTCACCAACCCTCACCCTCGTGTCCACACATGCATGCATCTGTGGGATTTTCCAAGAAGAGGTTGCAAGTACCCAAGGGCCACACCTCTGGCAACGAGAGTTGTATAAAACCCTTGCCAACAGTGTAAAAATGCAGAATCAATTTAGATGTATATAGAAAATTACTCTGTATTATTTGTAAATGCACTTATTATGATAGTGTCATAATAATATATGACCCATGCTTTAGAAAGAGTAATATTACAGTTAATATTTCTGACGAAGGCATAGGACTCTTCAAAAAAGCAATCCTGGAGCAGGACATAAAGGCCTCTTCTCTACATTATTCTATGCAGTTTGTAACTCAGCAGCAGACAGCTTGTGAAAAGGGGCACATAACAAATGAACAAAGACCTAAGGGTTCAAAACTCCAAATGTAATTTTAGATTTCCCTCCAGCGGGGGAGCAATTTCATATATCATTCATAAACCTCACTTGGAGGTATTTATATCTCAAAGATAACATGAAAATATTCAGGGTAATTGGCCATTGGCAAACACACTATAGTCGATCTGCAAGAAGAACTATATAATAGAAGATCCTTCATAATGTTCAACCCTCTTCAAATTCAGCAGAACCCCATTACCTCAATGAAAAAAGGGGTCAGAACAGTTCCATCCTCCCCAGATGATTATACTGATGATTATACTTTTGTACTTTTGTATGGAGAAGTGTGGCTGTGGAGAAGGGTGGCTCAATGGTTAGAGCGGCAGACCCTGATGCAGAGGTCTGGCCCGGACCAGGGTTCAATTCCCACCTCGGCGGGTCTTGGGCTCAATTTCCCCGGACCCGATAATTCTCGCCTTGGTGCATATTCTAATCATGGGTCCCACTCTGCAACTCTGGGCAATAGCTTGCTTAATCTCCACAATGGCCCCAAAAGCGCTAGGATGCCTGGCTTCACCTTGGGGGTGCCCTGGAGTGGGCACTTCACAGGGAAAGGCCAGGAAGGGTTCCACAGTGGTATGTGCACAGCGCCTGAGAGACCCTTTCGGGGGTGTGCGGAGCGCTATATAAATGCACTACATTTACATTCATACCGAGGTGGTGGTAAAGGCTGTCTTCAGACTGGGCTTCAAGCCACAAGTCTGTAAAGATACCAATGCACCCATAAACTCATGAATTACAAACACGCATCTGGGCTCAACGGCCTTGCACATCAATTTGCAACTGATAGCAAAATATGAGTCAAAGGAGAGTGGATTACCCAGAAGGGCGGGGGAGGGGTCAAGACTCTAGCCCAAATCACAATCAAGTTAAACCAAGGCTGACCTAATTTCTATGATGGTGAACGCCCATACACATAGGGAGATGCCTCTGCAAACTATGGTCTTTTGAGAGACTTCATGATTCAAATGGAAAAAAACAGCAGGTTTTGGAGTTAAAGGCTATGATGTATACTCAATCAGATCGCCTAAAGAGCCTGCTGAAAAAGTGGCGACCATTTGAGCCTCTAAGATGAGAAAGAGGGATTGGGCAACACATCACACATATTTCTTATCAAATAATTTGATACCCATGAAAGAGCTGCTGGAGGCAGGGTGTATAATTCCTGGAGCTATACTGCTCATTTCATAATTCATGGTACTTCTAGCTTGGTGGTTATAAAATGAAATTAAAACAATCTAATTGAGTATTTATAAGTCTCAAAAACTAAATATAGAAACCATAAAAATAATTTAACAACTGCCTAAGCATTCTACTTAAAGAAAAAATGGTATATATCAATAAAGCAAAGCAAATTCACTCTTTTCAAGAGTCACTTATTGTTCGTCCACCAGAATATCAGTAGTTTAACCTTGGAGAGATACTGGCCACTGGGAACATTGATTGTATAAATCCGAACGAGAGTCATTGTATATTTTGACGAAACCCTTCTAGAATTTGGATTTTGAAAGTTTATCAATGCAGCAGTAGCTATGGAGGAATGGATTGCTACGCCTCTGTGAAATGTATATATTTAAGGCTGCAGTGATTATTAAAAGGACAAACATCTAGGCATAGTTTGAGGAGTTCTTGGAGTTCTTACGTTTTGTTTATTTTCGGAAACGTGGTTAGCAATTGGAGTTTGATGGAGGACACTAGATGGGACAAATACACTTACAGGCGATGCTTAAACAGCAATGCCACCTAAGACAAGCATAAGAAGGCAAAATGGACCAATAGAATGTGCTGCAAAAAAAACATAAAATGTGATACTTCTTATATTAATGCGCAGCATGGGCAATACTTGCTCATTCTAGTCGAGGAATGTCATTTAGATGGTTCAGGTGAGGTCAGTATTGGCATCAGACAAGTCGGGATCCAAGGCTTATTTCACAATAAACATTTTGGAAATCATCCTGATTTGATTAGGAGCCCTTTACTTGTGAGGCCAATGGCTTCCCGCCCGTTAATGAAAAGGCAGCCAGTGATGGTGTATAAAAGGAAGAGCTGGCTCCATCAACACCCTTTACCCAGGTAGCGAGGTGGGCTCTCAAGGCACATCAATAACCCAAATCAGGAACAAGCATCCATATCCCCACACACTAATATGCATTAATGACCCCTTGCACTTAAAAAACATTAGTTGTGTGAATCTATTGCAATCTTCTTCCACACATGTAACTCTGTTAAGGAGATGCTCATTGGGTCACATTTAACAATGCTTCAACGAATTTTGGAAAACACATTTACTATACCAAAATGAAATTTAAAAAATTTAGTTATAAGAAAAAAAAAACATCAGTTGCCCAGACAGTAATAAGCATCATTTCACTCAGTCACCCACACGAAGGCATGCATACCCCATACAGGTTACACCCACAGCACATCCCTTTCTGGTGCAGTGGTAAGCCAGTCTCTCTGTTCCACAGAGGCTCCATGGTTTTCAGCCCGAATCACCCACTACACCAGCTAACGCTTTCTCCTGCCTTCCACGGGCCACAATACCACCAGCCCAAGCGGCAACCAGGAAAACACAGGTGCACTTCATCCACCTCCATCAATGTTCCCGTGGGCATCAGGGGAGAAACAGTGCTCTGGTCCTGGCCTACTACTGTCAATGCAAAGTTCAAACACAATGTATGACAGGACAGTAAGTACTTGATGAGTGGCTGTTGCTGGTGGAAAGTGAGGAGTGATGCAGGTGGAGAGGCAAAGGCAGAGATTTAACCCCATGCTCTTGGACAAGACTGGGGTACCTGTGAGGTGTGTGTGGGAGGAAGGCTGTATCCCACAGCATTGCTTGCTAACCTCCGATCCAGGCCAGTGGTCTTACAAAGGGTGTGGGAGCACATCCACACAGATTCAGATTCCAACCCCCGGGTGATTCCGGGGAGTTTGAGTGGTGTGTGGAAGTGGAAAAGGTGGTGGCCTCCGCTGCGCTCTCAGCCTACGCTGAAGCAGCTGCACTGGTGGCTCCACCTTTGGCAAAAGCACAGCGAAATGTAGAGTGGACGCCTTACTATTGTCACCATTATCAGTATTTCTGTTTGTTACACACAAACCTCTAAAGTGGTAGTTTGTTTTATGTAAAGCAAACATCAGCAGCCCTGAAAAGCAAACAATTCTTTCCTTGAGCGCTGAGTCCAGCAACTGAAATCCCTGCACCACCACGCCTCACTCGGAAGTAGGTAACGTAGCACAGGGCAAGTTGCCCTAACTAGGCAACTAAGCCACCGGCTCAAGGGTTTACTCCAGTGGAACCAGCTGAGGCTCCGCAGGTGAAACCCCTGTACTTTGCCCATCGAGTTGGCGAACTATGAGTATGGCATGGTAGAACCATGCAGATCTACAGCAGGGCTTCCTCTCTGTGAACCCATATATGACCCACTATATGACTACATGGGATAGTCCCAACCCGTAAAGAGTAAAGCATCCTAGCACCTGATACCAACTCGAGGATTTTAGTTGAGTACATTTTAGGTTAGTGAAGTTACATTTATCCGGTTGTTCCTTCTCTGTTATAGTGTTTTGCAGTTTACTATTCACAGTAATAAATGCAGAATTTCGGGAGGCCAAATTCACAGACTGAACCAACACTGGATATTTCTGCATTGCACCAGAATTGTTTTTCAACTGCTTGCAATAAATTGTCACTCAAAATGTCAGGCATGTAATTGTTACACTTAGGCAGAATGCAGCGAAAATATTATACATATGTATATTGAAAACCGTGCAGTTATGACAGCTGTCCCATGCTGCCTCAGTGATTGCTGACAGGTACGCCCAGCGTGGCCCACCACGCAAATGCATTCATCATTTAAAAAAAAGCAAAGGGTCTGGAGCGCATACAAAACAAGTGTGGGCTGTGGGGAGGTGGGGTTCTGATAACAAAACCGCTATTCAGCATAAAGGTGACATCACAGAAATTGTATCACTTGCCCAGACCCTTGAAGATTACATCAGAGAAAATCGCATATCATAACTTGACACAGAGCAGAAGACATGGCTGTGAAGATTTGGCCCAGAAGACAACTGAGGAACATATGACAGAAAATGAGAGGTATTTGTGCACTGATGCCAGATTCATCGCTATCTTGGATTATCTGATATGAGATAAGGTGCTTTCACGGGATCGGGGGTGGTGTTATCCTCACAAATAGATGCGGTAAAGGATCCCTAACAGAAGTCAGAATCTGGCCGATTAACTCAAGCTACATTTCAATGAAATAAGCCTTCCTGAGAGGGTAAAAGTGAAACAAATGAAGGTTTATCACAGAAGGCATACATGAAGGTACTCAGTCAATACAGGGAATTATAGCAAGGATCAATCAAATGCAGGAGCATAACCCGGGCGAAATATTCCAAGTCCTAAGCCTAAGGCGGACTGGAAGAGGTGTGCTCGCTTTAGAGGGGCTAGAAAGTGTGCCTGTGTTCCAGAATAGGCATCTTTTATAACAACATGCACAGTGAAAAGCGCATTGTCAGCATAAGGTGATGAAACTGATACAGGGGTTGACCACATCAGTCTACAGAATGTAATGCAGCACCATCTATCCCATCCTAACACCATCCCCTAAATGAATATTCAATGAGCACCCCCTTGATCTAATGTCATAGGATGTGACAGTACAAACCTACTTCCACACAAACAACAAAAGACTCATCATATGAATAGGGCTTCAGTAATACAGAAAGGAAGAACCTTGAACTGTTGCAGTTGCAAGACAGCTTCCTTCGAGGCTCACCTGGACCAGTGTCATCACAAAGCATCAGTGCACACTGGCTGTGTGCGGCGTCGGCATGAGAGATGGACACAGGGCTGCGTTTCAATCCAAGATGGGGTCCTGGTTTGGCCAATGCCAGGAAAACATAGTTTTGTAAGCAAAATATTTCCAACAACTTCCTGATCCTTACTAACACAACTCATCATAAAAATATATTAGTGCAGTGTTGTCAGAACCTCCAGCAGCAACTGATAGTCCTGCATTTAAGGACAGTGCATGGCTTTTAGAGGGTAGGTGGTCATTCCGGATCTGGCTTTACTTTTTCAACGGGTTCAAGACAACTTCTCTAAAAGGGGTAGGATGAGTCAATTACATCTGTTGCCCGTTGTGCTGCTCAAAATGCAGTATCTAACATCCTAAACTAGTATCAGTTTGGTTTGTCAAGTATGAGGTGGTAAGGCCATTAACTTAATGCCAGTAATACCGACAGCCCATTTGCAATAAAGGCTGGGAAGGGAAGCACGCTTGATGCTGACAGTGACCTCTAGCACCAGCCAGGGTTACTGTACTGTTTTTCTGTTCACTGATGTAACATATGCCATTATTAGAGGCTTAGAGGCCCTGTGGAGTCAGAGACAGTGGCGCAGCCCTGGGAGCCTGGGCCCTGGTGCAAGCAATGAAACTAGGCACTCGAGCCGAAATTAATATAGTGCTATAAATGAGGTGCTGCACTTTTATTAAAAAAGAAAGGTGTCTTTTGGGGGAACTGTAAACATTACCTTTCTACACTGATTAACGCTTTTTTTTAAAAAAATGGCGTGGCTTGTACCCATCTCCCACGGCGAATGCCGAAGCTCATTTGCACTTAGCGCTGGGATTTGCAAATAGGTGTGGGATGTGGCTTAAGGTCACTACCTACACTCTGCCTAAACCAGGCAATGTGCTATGCGGCCATAGGATAAGGTGTTGGGCCATAAAGGAGATTTCATGGGACAGGTAGTTTGCCACAATTCATGCACTGTGTCAGGAGTCCGCTCCGCGTGCCTGAAGGCCATAAACAGTAGCGTGTATGCCATGACCTACACGCAGAGCCAGCAATGCACAATCAAATGTCATGTGTGGTAGGGTCTACTAGCAAAGAGAATACCCAAAGGCCACCCATGCTGCCCAGAACCCACTGTGCATTTCACACATAATAATTTACAGGGCATGGAGGAAGGCCATCGCCTGCTCTTAGGGCACACTAAAGGCTGTTTGCAGTGTTGTTATTTTGCCCGAAGGACTAAAATAAATTACAACGTATTTTTTTTTAAAAATAACAATGAAAAAAATGTTAAAGGAAACATATGGTTCCTTACACAAATGAGAACATAAAGATTGTTAACAAAAAGAAAGCCCCTTAAAGAACGACTATTGAATGGAAGTTATAGTTATAAACCAAAAGTTAAAGGCATCTTAAATGAAGGCGGTTATGGTGAGCATGGCAACCATAATAGTCCCAAAATGAACTACTCATGACCTCACACATGCACAGATATCAATGGCATCACTGATAAGATTATGAATCATATCACCACTGAAATTATCTATAACATCTCCAAAGCCAGACACGAGATTACAGTTTTCTGGATGAAGGTTTTCACTGTACACAGCATCTCTGGGTGGAGGGGGTGGCCAAAGGCGAGACCTTTCACTAAAGGGAAAATAGGCTGCTGAGGGCAGAGGCTGCTCTGGGGATGGTCTTAGTAGGCTGTAGGGGACATAATGTAGTTTTTGGTCTGTCTCAGTTATACACAGATGCTGAGGCCAAAGCCTCCTTTGGTCATGCTCAGAGGACTCTGCACGCATTATCTGGATACAGCTCCTGTAGCACAGTGGGCCTAGGCTTCAACCATGTATAAAGAGCTCTGACACCTGGAGGCATTACCCCTACTCCTAGGCCCACTGATAAACTTCAGTCAAATTCAGTGAATTCTAGGCGCATGGCCAAGCCTCAGCCTAAGCTCTGCACCAAAGACCCATGCACTAAGAACTCATTGGGCACAGCCTCAGGCTGTCCTCAGCGAGATCAAATGCCGGTCCTCTTCCTTCGAGACTCCTGGACATGATCTTCAAAAGTCATCAGTCCTCTCTGGGTGCAACCCATGGCGTAAGATCCAAAATTGTTGCTGAGGTGTTCTGGTTGTTAGACCTTTAGACCTGTCATTTAACAAGTCTCTAAGCACAGCACCCCTTCCCACAGATCCAACAGGGTTCATCCTTTGCCCTTATCCACGAGCCTCTGATCGCAGAGTCTGCTTTTCGACCAGGTCATGCACTCAGAGGCCCAACAGAAGCTGAAGTGGCATAACAACTAGCAGGAAGATTCAGCTAGTGAAGTGCTCCGTGCTGCTAAATGCAATGCTCTGAATGTCACAAGTCTGAATCACAGAAAGGGCTGAGAATTCTCCCATCATTCTGAAAACTCTAAATTGAATGCCATTAAATTGAGCTATTGTGAGATAGCACCATTTATTTATAGCACTTAGGAATGGCAACATTTTGGTTTGTAAGGATACACTTTCTTCTCCTGAGGCTTTCTGGATCATTTGCATACACCTTTCATTTCAGTTCATTATTGAATTCAAACAAGGTTTTAGAATTGACTGTTGCTGTTCACCGAGCGTCACTTCTCATTTCCCAGGTAGAAGGGTGTGATGTACATGTGTTCAGAAAGGTTCCCGCGGTGGAGAACTAGAATAATGAGCAAGCAACATTCCCTTCTCTGCCATCGGATCTTCATTGATATTCACGAGCACTGAATATGATAGCAAGATAATACCCACCTGCAAAAGCAGGAAGAGTAATATTTGAGAAAAGATGGACTGATAAAGGATGCAGGTTCCTAATCAAACAGGTTTTACAGACACGCTTTATCCATCTGGGCATCCATCCTACAGTCAGAACCTAGGCACTAGTGCTTCGTAAATGTGGGAGCTAATAGCCAGGTATCTGCTCTGAACCTTCCAACTGCAGGGATGTTTGTAGGCAGGCCTGCTGTATCTGATCGTCACCGTGTAGAATGAACTCTTATGGCCCTATTACAGATTCACAGAAAAATCACAGTTAACGCTGTTTTCTCTACTAAAATCAGGCAAAATGTCCGGATAAAAAGAGGCCCAGAAATGTGGGAAACATGCGTGAATAGGGGCTAACTTTTTAAGGCTCGTTTTTTAGCCATCCTGAAAGTATTACTACCTGTAGTATTTGTACTTCATGTGTGTATAGACCAATGCAAAAATCCTGCATCAGTTGTAATTAGGACTTCAGCCCGTCTGGAAGAGATTGTTTATTTGTTGGTACAATGCAGGATATGGTTTAACTTGGTTGAAGACTGTTTAGATATCACCATCTTATTATGGAGAGGAGCATAGTTGAGTAGACTGCCTTAAGTCTTTAGTTTTGACTAGGCACTATCCAAGAACTCTGCTTCATGGGTGTGAAATTCATCTGGCAAGGAAATACATGGAAAGAGCTTTTAGGGGACAACATAATCTGATTGGCACAAAATTAGAAATAACTTTGAGGAGGAAGGTAGGGGTCATGTTTATCATTGCCTTGTTTTTGTGAAATATGATATATGGCTTAATGAAACATAGGGGCTGCATCACACTAATTATGTGCTGAAGTAGTAGCAACTCAGCACAAACGGTGAACTGCAGCTATATGCATGGGCTTTGAGATGGAAGGCATTCGTTTAAATAGCTCATTGTTAAGATCCCTGGGAGAACCCAACATATTTGGAGAGAAAACCTTTGTACAAACTTCCATAAAATCCTTACTACTGGGAGAGTGAAGAAAGAAGTATGGGAAGAACTTTGTCTATATGCAGCAATAGTTGCAAAGAGAGCTAAAAGTTGAACTTAATGAAATACAAAACATGGCCTAGTACTGTCTCTTTTGGGCCCTTTAGTGAATCAACTGAGCTCTTGGCAAACTTGATGCACAGCTTCTTCTATTTGCATGTGGAAGATGGCCAGATGCTCTTGGGATTTAAACGTCGACTATTATGTCTCAACCACTTTTCATTAATGAAGGAACTGTTTAAGTCTACAGTTCCTCTATTCTAAAATATTGTGCTGTTGTTAAGACTATCTTATGTGATGCACACTGTATACATCCTGTACTATTTTATCATTTACCTTCATTTTCACTGCACCGTCACATGTAGCTCCTTATCATTGATTGGAATTGTCACTCAATGGAGGTGATTTATCTCATCATTAAAATACCTGAACTATGTTCATACTCTTAATTGTATTAGCAGGATTCACTGAACTGCATTTCCCTGTCTACCTGCCTAATTTCCCCATAATGATTGACTTTGGAACATCTCTAATATTTATGGCTTCATACCCTAGTTCCATTGGAATGCAGTGCCCCTTTTCTTTATCTGAGTTAAACAAGATGTGACATACTTAGCAGAGTGACATTCTGAACATTTTTTGATAAGTGTATGATAATTTTATACCAGTAATTGCTATGCTGCAGATTATAGGACATGACCATTTGTGTGGCATCCCTTAAATGTTTTGCCTTCTGTGACAGAACCTGTTTTTGTTGGCCATAGGGCTCTGAACACTTAAACTCCTGCTAACCAATAGTAAAAGGCTTGTGCTCTCCCACTTAAACCTGGTAAAATTCCATACACCTATTTCGCACATTTAATTTACTAATAAGTACTTATTATATGGTGCTATTTGTACCTAGGACCTGTAAATTAAATGCTACAAGTGGGCTGCAGCACTCATTGTGTCTCCCTACTACGGAAACCATGTAAAGCATATCTCCAAGCCTGCCCCTACAGCTTGTGTGTGCAATTTTAAACTGCCATTCCGGCCTGGTAAGTGGGACTTTTTGCCAGGCCGAAGCTGTCCTTTTTAATATTTGTATGTAGCTCTAAGGTAGGTCCTAAATGCCCACAGGTCAGGGTCCATGGTAGTCCAAAAGTAAGGTCTATATATTTCATGTTTTACATGCCCTGACAGTGAAAAATCCCCTAAGTGCCTAACAAAAATGTATGTGTCCTCATGTAACGCAACTGGTGCTATGTAAAACGCTCTGATACCTTCGGGTCAATTTGCGCTATAAAAAAGTCATTTATCAGTTTAACAAGGCTAGTGCTCCCATATGAACACACTGGTTTACATTACAACAACATATAATGAATAACTTCAGTTTAGTCTCGAAGCAGCTAAAACCATAATTCAAGGACTTCTTTTAGTATTAATGTAAAATGCAACATAATGGTCAAATCGGACTATATATTACTCTTTTAGAAATGGCACTTTTAAAAAGTTGTCATTTCTTGTCTAAACCAAAGGGGCTTTTCTGCTAGTGTCCCATGACTGTGAATGGCTCACCTGGGGTGAGATATGTCCTCCCAGACAGTGGACAAAGGGCCTTGGGCGTGGGGAGGGGTGTTCCTCTCCCACTCATGATGGCCTGGGGGGGCCGTACCCAGCCTTGCATGAGCTTGATAGGGTAGCCTGGGGCTGTATCCAGCCCCTTTCTGACTTCAAAGGGTGCCTACCTTATCACTGGTAGATGCAGATCACACTTAGTCATGCCTCTCCTTTGCGCCTCTAAGCAATGGCCTGTGGGTACTGTACCCCGTTGTTGGAAAGTGGGTTATTGGTAGGGGCAAATGTAGGTCTGCCACTGGCAATAAGGCCACTAACACATGATAGGACCCAGCAGAGGTCTTAGAAAATTATTCCTATGCTCAACTCTTGGTAACGTGGCTGCGAGCAGAGAGGCTTAACTTCAAAGACAGGTATGTAAAGCATTTAAAAACACCATTTCAGTAAATAATTAAGACACAACACAAAATAAAAATCCAACACCAATTTATCAAAATAGGTAATATTTTTATTCTTTAAATGACACCAAAATGAAAAAAAAACACTGCAGGGAACCAGAGATATGAATTTTTAAAGATTAGTCACTTTCTAGGGCTTAGAAACCAGCAGTGCCCCTTTTAGTCATGTTGTTTTCCCTGACATGGACACAACTTTAGAAACTGTTCTGGAGAATATCTCACCACTGTGTTGTGCCGCCTTCTCCAGCAGGCGTGTCCAGTTAGAACTCCTTCCTGAGGTTCTGCGTGTGGGTCCCAAAGTATCCAACACACAGTCCAAGGTTCTGGAATCTCCAAGAGGGTCCTTGAAAGTGTGAAACTTCAATACCGCAATCCACTTGAACAAAACCCTTAAAAATCCACTGGTACTCCAGGCTGGGAATTCTTTATGAGGCTGTCCAGGTGAGCTCTGTTAACCTGTAGCTTGCAGGGAATTCCACTCTTCAGTCCTTTGGCAGCACGGTAATCCACAGGCTGCAGTTTCACTTGGTGCAGTCTTCAGAGGTCAGGCCTTAGAGTTCCTTGCACAGCAAAATCTTTTCAGCAGGGCACTTCTTGCTTCATTCAGTTTCAAGCAGCAGATCTGGAGGGCTCTGCTCCTCTCAGATACTTATTCAAAATTCTCAGGGTCAAGCACCAGGTCCCTTCTGACCAATGAGAGCCGGGCAACTCCTCATAGTTATGACCACATCCTGTAGAGTGGGCATTATTTTGTCCCAGAGTGCATCATTCTTCCAAATCCATAATGGCTGATTTTCCAGCAAGAAGGTAAGAGCTGGCTAAACACACCCCCTGGGATGGCTTATTTCCATGGACTCTCCCCCTACCATCTGCACATACCTTCCTTAAGCCTATCCTGACTCTGGGTGAAGAGTGTCAGAGTGAAACTAAAACCCAGGCCTCCCCTCTGCCTTTGAAGAGCATAGTTTACGACTCCACCTCATGGCCTGGCATACCTATAGACCAGCACACTGCCTTCCCAGCAGAGTGGTTCTTTATCACCTCTTCAAAGCAGCCTGGCTAATCCACTTAACTCTGACCAATCAGGGCAGACCACTGGAAGGCTGAATTTGGACTTACAAACAAGAAAGTCTCATAACTTCTTGTATGTACACTTTAGAATAAATTCAACAATATAATATTGTTGGATTTACTACTACCATTCTGGGAAGTCTTTGAATGGTCCGGCTAGTCCTCTCCTATCAATATTTATTAATCAATAACTTCCTACCATGTTAACCTATGGGCCATGGGGTTTGCAATGGGGAAAATGACTTGGGCCAGTTTTCTAGCACCAGGGCTTATAAAAAAATATTTTATAAGTATTTCCATTATCTCTACAGGCCCCCCACCCCCTGTGCAACTAAGGGAGACTTTAGGGGTTCTGAATCTGCAGAAATATTGCAGATCCTCCTTACCCAGTTCTTCTAGCATCAAAGTCGAATTTTAGCAGCTCTTTAACACAATGTGGGGAGTGAAATGTCAAATTTCACTTTACCCAGGCATATAAAAACTCATTTTATAAGGGTGTACCTTATAGATAACTGACCTCCCCCACCCCAGGGATACCGAGGGGTGACCCTGTGGGTCCCTAATCTGCAAAAACATTGTAGGCTTTTCATTTTTAAGTGCCCCTACCCACAAAGTCGAGTTTGGGCACAATTTAAGGTTTAAAAGCAGTCCTGGCAACCAGTGCTGCTTTTAAACTGACCTCAGGCTTCAGCACTGCATACATGCTGGTGCAGAAAATCTGCTCGCCTCTAAACTGCCATGCCCCAGGACACTGGGGACTTCTAGGTAGTTTCAATCCCCTGCCCTATTATATACTAGAGGCTTATGGGGTAGGTCATGCCAATTACAGGGGTACCCCACCATACCATAGTGTACCCTAGTGTATGTTGGGTGTCTCAACTGTATTCTAATGTGTTCCTTTTAGCTTGGCACTGGCCCTGGGCCTGGTTAAACAGAGCCCAGGATCAGTCAGAGTCAGTTACCACCAGATCCAGTCAGCAAAATGTTGGGGGGTGCCCAGGGCACAGGATGACTTTGCAACACCAGTCCTGCATGAGCTTGAAAGGGTAGCCTGGGGCTGTATCCAGCCCCTTTCTGACTTCAAAGGGTGCCTACCTTAACACTGGTAGATGCAGATCACACCTAGGCCTGCCTCTCCTTTGCGCCTCTAAGCAGGCTGGCACCAATCATGGTTGCTGTATCTGGCCTGCGCTCCCTCCCAGTCAGCGCCAAATTTTGTCTAGGTCCTGTTTTACGATGACCTTTGACCATTACTGGCACTTTGAGCTTCCTGGCGCTATTTTTACTAAAACCTTTAAAATTTATAACTCTGGCTCCTCTTATTTTTATTTTTGTAATTTTGTTTCATTTTGTTTCTTGAATTTTACTCAATGTAATATGTTTTGGGATTTTTATTTTGACTTTATTACTGTTTTAGTACTGCATAATAGTTTCAACATTGCCTCTAAGTTAGGTCTGACTGTTTAGTGTCAAGTTACCTGAGGGTTAAGAACAGGTTCATTTAGCGACTTTTGTGGTTCCCCCATTGCACTTGGGGCTCACCCCCTCAGCTGATAGTCCCACGTCTTACACATTTTTTAAATTCATTTTATCAAACAAAAGAGATATGAACGAGTGACCAATCAATCAATCAGATTTATCATTATTCGACTTCCACCAGCCAGAAAAGTAAAGCGAATCAAATGCAAAATAGCAATAAATATACATATAACGTCACATAAAAGATAGCCGATAAAATACATAAAATCGTGCATAATACATCAAACTGCTGATGCAGCAAATAAATTAGTCTAAGAGCATCGATCTCCTAGACTGGACTGCTGCTTGGAGAAATTGGATCATATAGCAACATGTTTCATCATCTGACAAGGCTAATATGCAGTGATACGCTTGTAGACAAAACCGCAAATTCCTAGTGACCATTTCACAAAGGGTAGATAGAGATGAGGAGTAGCCAGGGCAGTGCCTGAGACAAAGGTGAGTTTTCAAATGCATGAAATGGTAGTGCAATGGGATGACAGGGTGGGCTTGGAGGTTTACATTGTCACTGGCAGGATTCTTTATCATTTGAATGCATGCTGAAAACCTGTTCTTATACACCGATGCATTGTTTGCTATGGCTCTCTCGAGCCTACAATATTTTCTGTATGTATCTATATTTACCACATCTCAATGTGCTGTGAAAGTTGATGAAATGTGAGTGTTGCTATTTGCACAGGGTATTCCAGCCCAGCATGGAGCTGAGCTAACTGTGCCAAGCAGGAGGCAAAAGAAGGGATTGAGAGGGAGGGGGGCAAGCCAGCACGAGACCAATTTTTTGTGTGTGTAAAAGGCTGCTTTATTGAAACAGGTGCATATCACAATTTATTAACCCTGGCAACTGCCTTCCAAAACTAAAACCTCACTATACATAAATTACCTGACCCCTTGTTCCCCCCCCACCCCTATGATCTCCACATCAAATCCCCCACCCTGCCAAATACAAAATAACATTACAGAACAATAATATTACACAATCTTACACAATATAGCATTTACATGTCCTAACCTCCATGTACAGCTTTAGGAGACCCCCATATCGTGAAGATGGTCTGTAATTGGTTTAAAGTCTCAGCGTCCTTGTAGCATGAGTGTGGAGAGGTTCTGGTATAGAGCAAGTATGTGGCCTCTGAACCATTCTTTGAGTTGGAAATCATGCACACATGTGAGAATATCTGGCTGGGTGAGACCCCTCGAACCAGGACAGTCTACCCGTGTGCTCTGCCTAGCTGTACTGGAGTCTTGTGCCTCAGCCCAGGATCTGGCTGAAGGTGGGTTTGCACGTAGGCCACTATGTCTGCCCCTTTGCACCCATTGGCACCATATGGATACATATGCTATTCCTGGGCAACCGATTCTCTAGGTCTTTAAGTGGGCCTGAATCACTATTTGCTGTTCTTGGAGGTGTAAGATGTCCTACTGCAGGTGTTCAGATTCTCTCCCCTCGCGGTCTCATTGCCTTCCAGTGTCGAGACCCTGTCGCCGATCGCCTCCACATCTAGATAGACGTTGCGCTTCATCTAGTGGAGATCTGCTCTGGGATAGTCGAATAACAACTCCATGAATGCTCTAATCAGGGGAGCTGCGGCTTCACCCCTGTCCTCCTGGAGGGCACTCTGCTGGGAGGGTTGCCCATCATGCTGTCGCATGCTTAGGGGTCAAGTGAGCATGTCCTTAAAATTCCATTCCGTCTTACCCTCGTGGCTGCCATTTCGGGTAGAGTGCAGGGGAACTGGCGCGGGTGGAGGAGTCTGCTCATCCCCGTCCACTATGCTTGATATGTGCACAAGTCTGTTCCCCCAGTCCATCTTCACCAAGCATGCCGGCCTCGGCCCCATCCACTGTACACCCATGCTTGGCCTCTCACCGCCCGTGAGGGGCATTCACTAAGTTACCCCACACCGCAGGCTGGCCTAGGCACTGTGTCTCCCCGAGCACTACCGCCTGCTTGTACTGTGTGTGATAGAGGGGCAAAGCACATGTCCGCTATTTGACAGGGGGCAGTCTCAGGGGATGAGCCTCCCCTTTGTCTGGGCCTCACTCTTCCTGTCCTTTCGATCAACCCAAGGGGTGGGCCCTCTCATTGGCTACGCTGTTGCAGGCCGCTGTGTGCAGGTGTACTCCGGGCCCCGGCTCACCTCCACTTGGATTTAGTGCATTCCAATCACTCATGTCCTGCTTTGGCAGTTGTGAAAATGCCCCATGATCTGTTGGGCTACCAGGCTCCTCCCAGCTCAACTCGGGGATCGTTGGTGGTGGCCATCTTGAGTGCCGCTGGGCATGATCTGCTCCTGTGTTGGCACACACCGCACTGCCTCTGCATCCTCCCCAACTGGCATGGTGGCTGTCACCTCTAAGGATGGGGGGAGTGGGGAGAGTCAGGCCGCTATACTCTCAGTGTTGCTACTCCCAAAGCTCCCCCGGCCCCTGACAATACATTGTTTTGGTGGCGGGCGGGTGGAGGGACAGAGAAACACATATCACTGTGCTCCCATCTTGGCCACGCCCCCGAGATCGAGCTTTGGACGTGGAGTGGGATTTGGAGCGGTCCTGGCGCTGCGGCATCTTGTGCATGAAGACAAAGTTTCACCTCACCCTCCCTGGTGGCCTTCTGGTTCATTGACACACAGTCGCTGTAGGTCTTGGAGTTGCGGCTCGACCCCAGAAACTTCAGGCAAACCTGGTGGGGATCTGTCAAAGACATCTGTTTGCAACCGTTCTTACAGGGTTTAAAACCTTTTGTCTTAGGAGATGACATCTTGCACACTGTTGAGAAATTTGGAGAAAAATTGCAAATAAGCTGTCTCTGAGAAATGAGAGAAGCTCCGGATCCACATCTAGAGGCACAAAAAGAAGGGAACTCATATCAGTGGGCAGGGTAGCGCTTATATAGGCCCCGCATGTCACTTTTGGAGTGGGAACAGCATCCATGTGGAGGTGTACAGTACCACCTCTCGGTGCTCAGAGATACTATAGAAAGGTTTCCAGATCCAGTCTGACGCCTGGGAAATATTCAAATGGTGAGGTATCTGTGGCTAGAAGTCTCCATCAGAATCCTGGTTTTCTTCTATCCTCAAGGTCTTCAGCAAGGAATTTTTTTTATGCCTTTGGCTTTTTCCTCCCGATGGTGATATCTACTTGAGGACACCTGCCTATCACATATTTTAGTGTGTAGTGACATCCTGGCTTCAGTTGCCCTTAAGTCTGGCAGCGGAAGACCCGATTTCAGGAAAGCATTTCAACCTGAACACATAACGGCCGCCCACAGTGACAATTTCAGGCATGTCCACAATAAGTGCAGTAGGGTGCCTGTGACCCGTACCCCTGCCAGTAAGTGAGTGTCACTATGAGCCGGATTCCATCTGTGTATTGTAGCCGGGGTGAGGTACTAATAATTAAGTATCTAAGTGGTTGTTTCCACACTGTCTGCATTACATGTCGTGTGTCACTCTCTGTACTATATATCCGCCCTGTCCTTTGGTGTCAAGAGTCACATGATTTTATGTTCCCATGGTCTCTGTCCTGGGCTCTGTCCTGGGGTTTTCTCTCCAGACGTGGGCTCCATAAGGAGAGCATATGGTTCTGTCATAATGCGCTTGTCTCCCTCTTTTAGAAGGAGACACTTCTCAATTGGGGTGAGCAATCGCTGTATGCCTGGTCTCACAGATGAATGCTTAATCCAGTGTCAGACCTAAAGACAATAGACGTGTTCTGTTTCCGGGAGCCCAAAGTCTGCCTTAGCATTGTCAAAGGAGATTATCCCTTCAGTGTTGTATAGTTGGCCAGTGCTTGTGAGCCCTATTTGCTGTCGGTGCTTGTAGGCCATCGAGTGTAGCCCTGGTGTGAAGTCAGGATGCTCAGGAAAGGCGTCAACAGAGATTGGAGGGAGGCCAATCTCCTGTGACCCACTTCATTTCCTTTCCAAGCTCCTGGATGTCCAGCCTTGAGACTTGCCACAAAGAAGCAAGGGGAAGGAACAAATCGTAGCTAATAAAAGAGGATATGTGGATGCAGCTCCCATCTCTGCACAGGCAAGGGAGCATTCCTGCTAAAATAAAGGACTTCTTTGATAAGCTTTTTATTTAAATTTCAACAGCTTAGCACTTACCAAAGCTTGAAGACTTTTTTATGAAATGGCTAAAGTAACAAGAATTCAGGTTTCACAACTTGGCATGCACAGGCCAGCTTTATGCTGAAAAAGAATAATCATACATTCTGTTACTCGAGTGTCTCGCAAAAACTGTTGTGTTCCATGAAATTATCCTAATTTTAATTGCATGGGATGCATCGGGTATGAGCCCCACCTATAGCTTTGGAGGTCTCACATACACTGTTGTCAAAATAATTATTTTGGACCACACCAAAAACTTACTGTGGTTTTGGGCAAGTCCACTGTTTACCAGTGGCTGGCTTTCTTTTCACTTTCATTTACTTGCTTCCTATTCGAGGACTTTCCTTCCTCTCCTTGTGTTTGTCCCTCCCCTGCAGCATAGCATCTTTACCATTCTTTTGATTGAATGGCTTGTATCCTGCCACTGCTTACATTTAAGGAGCTAGTGTTTTCTTTTCATTTCATCATGCCATGCGAAAGCATGTTGTTTTTTCTGCTTCCTTCTTAATTTGCTTCTTCCTCTCAAATTCAAAACACCCCCCACTTGCTTTCTATGTTGCTCCCATCCTACCAGCCCATTTACTACTTTCCCACTCCTGCTGGTCCTACTATCATTTTTTGAATTGCCTAACCCCAACATTCTCATTGCTCTCCAGCTCCCTGTTGCTCCCCTGTGTAACTGTTCCTCTCCTCCTCATGCACCACACATGCCCTTTCAGCTATAGTCTCTCCGTGAAATTTACTTTTTAACCGCTACCCCACCAGCCCACCCATCCATTCCAATGTTGTTTCCCCACACTTCCCCTCCTGACTCCCACCCCTACACATTTTATTCTTTACATTTTACTTCTTTCAAGGAGGGCCCAGCAGCTGCAATCTGCTGCCGGTCATTCCTTTTTAGGTCAAGCCTGGGCAGCGCATGTGCTGCTCTGCTGTTAAATGGTAGCGGCAGTCGTAGTTGGTAACCTTTCAAGTATTGCCCGGCGGTAATCGCCTCTTATACCATTCGATGGTAAATCAACAGAGAGGCAGGCGCCGGAGACTGGAAGGCAGGAAACAAAGTTTTATTCTCTCCGGAGGAGAACACATCAGGTCAGACAGCAAGGTATCGTCACGAGGTGCTCTAACTGCATCTCAGAGACCTAGTCTCTTATACACACGTTTATGACTTTATTGCAGGTTTATCATACATGGCACATTCTTGAGATCACTTTGATGCATGAAAGAACATCCTCAGAATCCCCACTTTAAGCTCGTTCCCACACATATCTACAGTGGAAGTCCCCACCCCTCACACAGTAGGAGATGGCTATCACACAGCTGGACATTCCGCCAATTCCCGGGGGTGTGTGCGACTGGTCGGGTCTCAGGGGGTGGGGGCCTTGATCTGCTGTAATCCCTTTGATGTGGGGTGTTTCCCTTACAGTAGGGGCAATAAACTGCATCCGCAGGGCTAGGTGATGGCCTGGGATCGGTTCGGACAATCGGGCGCGGAGGAAGGGGGGGTTATCAGAAAGGATGTATGACCATGTATGGGATGAAAAGAGGTGTTGGTCAGGCACGGGGTGCAATTCCATGGCAGGGTCGCGCAGAAGGAGAGGTTTTACGGCCCATGTATGAGAGAGCGGGGGTGGCCAGCGCGCGGGGGATGTTCGCAGCGCCTGAGGGGCGCGCTGGTGATCGGCAATGAGCGGGGAGAGAGAGAGTGGGGCGCCTAAAATGGCGGCCATGCGTTCGCTGCGCGTGGCGCTGGGGAGAGGCAAGATGGCGCAGATAATGTTCAGTTACAAGCTAAATTTCCACAGTCCTCCCTTTTAACATATCTCGCCAGCTTGTCTGGCCGACATTCACCTTCGTTAACCTTTTAGCCATAATATCGTAAATGTTTTCATGCGTTCCTTAAAAGTACAGAGTCTTAGGACAGACGGGAGCAATCTGACACAATTGTACATAGTTACATGTGGTTGACATGACAGTCGAGGAGGTAGCGTATACAGAATTTCATTAGCTGCATCAGATATCAGACACGGAGATAGGTGGAGGGAAACTTGCTTGAACACAAACTCGATACTTGAAAAAAGGTTCGGTAAAACAAGGGATAATTACGCTCATTTACTTAAGGCCTAGACTTCGCGTGGATCAAGCTAAACAGCATAGTCATGTGTACGGTTGATGCTATACAATTGTCATTTATAAAAAGCTAATGTTTCCTCATTTATTTAGTGTGTAGCTGGAAGCGACCGATAAAAGATCTTGGAAACTTGATTGGGAGGTAGTCAAATCAAAAAGTGGTTGGGAGAGGAATACAACTCAACATGGGTTACAGTCAGGGGGGGGGGTTTCTGCTTTCCAGTGTCTTATTGCAGTGAGACATCACTGGTAAGCTCTCTCTTCTTCTTTCGTTGGCACTGTTGAGCACCGGCGGTGGAGCTAAGGTCCAGCTCAAATCCAGATTTTTTTTCGCGTTGCAGGGTGTGATCATCCTTTGCTCTTGGATCACAGTCCTGTTCTGTCCTGTCCCTTGACTGATCTTATCGTAGGTACCTTGAGACGGGGTACCCGCTTCTCATTTTTCTTTTGTAAGGTCAATGTCAAAAAAAATAGGGGTGCTTTTGGGAGGCCGAGGGAAGAGGGGGTGGAGTGGGATCGGATCAAAGGCGGACCAAGGAGAGCAGAATCTTTCAGCATTGGGCCCATCAATCGGGCCCGACGGGTTGGGACTTCAGGCACGAGCTGATCAGCGAGCAGGGGGCTTCGGGATAGCCTTTCGTTCTATTGCTTTCCATGCTGTGAATGGTGCCTCGTCCCGCATCCCTTTGCTTCGTGGCTCCCCCTTGGTCGATGCCATAGATGTTCCATGGTCCGTAGCCAGGCTGTGCGTCACGTCCGACCCCTCTCTTCCGATGGCCGCAGGTTATCTTTGAATGAGTACAAGAAACAAAATCTTAGAGAGTTGGCAGGGAAGACATTTACACACTTCATCCTCTCCCCCAACCACCGAGTAGTTGGGGAAATGCTTTTATCGGTCGCTGTATGATTGATGTCTATTAACTCTTATGTCGGTGTGTGTTACTAATTTATTAATCATTGCTGTGGTGCAGGTTTCTGTGGGTGTTCCTGTAAATTTCCATCGTCTGGCCTGCTAGGTGTCGATTCCTGTGCCCTATAATCGTGGCAGGAAGCCTGACATCTGTCAACTTTCTGGTCTATCAAAAATTCGAACCGGCTTCTCCGGTAGAGACTCGTTCTTCTTAACACAAGTTCTGTTAATACACATTTTCCTCCGAGGACTGCTAAGTTTATGAAAAAGTGTGAGGTGCTACTGTCATGGATTCACAGATATCTATTTCGGGGAGGGACACAAGCTAAACATTTTTCTTGCTGGAGACAATAGGTAACCCTAATCAGCTTAGGCGATGTACCTTTAGAAAATAAAGTCATCAGCTGTTTTGTTCGGAATACTCTGGGACGGCTAGTACAGAGCTGGGGTGATTCTGGGAGGACGGGGTGCTTAGACATTCTAGTTCGGAGCAATTGGGCGGGGGCAATTCTGGGCAGTGGAGATGGTGTCGTAAGAGCTCTAAAAACGAAAACCACTGACAAATAGTCCCTGTGATGAGGGCCAGATTGGGAGACATCAGTCGTCTTACCTGTCCTTTCTTTCTCAGCCAATTAAGTTCAACATTTTGCAGAAAGGAGAGGTAGTAACGTGGTAAAGTACGGTCGTTTTTGTTTCTGTCAATTTGTTCGAACACCGCCGTGTTTTAGGCCAATTATATATCTACTGGGGTGGTACAGTGTCGTCATTTATTTAAAAAGAGGGCAAGGGAGCCTTCAGCGAGGGAGAGAGAGAGAGAGAGAGAGAGAGAGAGAGAGAGAGAGTGAGAGTGAGAGAGAGAGAGTGCGTGCGCATCAAGTAGGCTATTTGATAAACGTGCGACATAAAGAGAGAGAGAGAGAGAGAGAGCGATAAATGTGTATGATTATAGGCTACTTGGTGTGCACACAACGCAGAGCAGCACGGGTCAGTTTTACGTAAAGAAACATAGGCTGGAAAAACATAAACTCATCGTTCACGTACACACAAATACCGGATAGGACATGACAGTACACACACCAAGCGCAGAAACTGAAGACGAAGACACAGAGCTAATTAGGGAAAAGGGGGCCTTTCTTTTCCTGTCCCTTTTTTCTACGTGTGCTGTGTATTTTTCAGTATTTTCCGTAATTCATTTTGGGGGGGGTGTCGGACTTTTTACTCCCCTCCCTTTGGTCGATAGACAAGCGTCTCAGTCCATACGACGACGTTCTCTCCAGCGATCCAGGCATATACAATACGTACACATTCATACCGTACAATCAGGGCGCATACGCACAGTTATACCATACAGTTTTTCACGTTCCCAGTGGTGGTCTGTGCTTCACTCACCATCCCACAACGTTTGTCTATGTTTTTCCCTACATTGAGCACGGTGCGGTCCATGTTCATTCCATTCTCCAGTCGGAATTCCGATGTGGCCTATAGGGAAGAGAAGAAGGGGGGGGGGGGGGCGCAGCATTCAAAGTACATTAGCGCGCGTAGACACGAAAAAAGTTCTACTTACCACGTACCAGGCTAGCCGCAGGAGTGGGTAATACCACAGACCTATTATTCTTTCTTTCGATTATACAAAGATGCTCTATTTCATTCATCTCCTAAATTCGGTTTCCCTAGTCGTACATTTATTTCTCAATCGGTCGTATATTATGGTGCAAGATACCGTACCTTGCATTCGGCATATACCTTAAGCTACAGTCGACCATTTTCTGACAACTCTTGAAAAAAGACAGGTGTGACAGGTACAAATTCCGTCAATCAAAAAAAATTCAGGCAAATAGGGTCTGCATTATCTGCTTTCTATTGCTTGGGAGTAACAATCATTTATTCAAAACCTTTACCAACCTAGATGATTTGTCATGACGCTGATTCCGTAATTCCTTTAAGAAGCCCTTTATTTAAAACAATGTCAGTATACAAATACGGGCCTACAACCGCTACAGGCCGGCCACGGTGTGAGAGGCGTCGAGTATCATGAGCAACACTACTTTAGCATAAATTCAGTACCCTCCCCGTCCCTCCGACCATCATGTGTGGAAACATCGCATACATATCTTTTTTTTACATAAATGTCAAGTAACCGGGACGCCATAAGGAGTTGCAGGCCCCTCCTACATTGGCGCTATTTTGGGGCGAGGTCGGGTGGGTCCAGTGCACAGTCTAAGTCTTCCCACTAACTAGCTGCCGGACCAGAATCCCTTTCGGTAGTTCGAGAACTTTCGTTAGCGTCAGCTTGCGTCAGCATGGCGTCACCGCGGTCTTGTAGCAATGCCGTGGTCCGTCCTTGGGGCGGGACAGCAGGCGGGTTCTTCCGCCGACGCCTTGAATCAGTCTTTCTTTTATGGCACCAAACGGAGGCAAGATGGCTGCCGCCCGGGGCAAAGACAGGTTAATGTGGAATAAGCAAGCAAATAGCGGCGGTTGTCCCCACCGGAAGTCCACGGGAGTCGAATGTCAATGACTCCCGCAGAATCTGCAAAGTTGAGAGGGTGTTTTTCAAGGGTGGGGCCCACGCCCGAGCAGACAAGCTTCCGAGTCCAGAGCCGTCTTTCGGTGGGCCAGGCCTGAATCTGAAGAACCGACCGCCAGAGTCCAGAGGCAGCAGCAGCAGCAGCTCTTCGTTACAGCCACCGGGGTGGGTCCCCCGATCACTCGGCTGCGGGGGCCTACTTCTCGAGTCAAACGCTAATGGCAATCTTAGTGGACCCGCACCTGAGTGGTTGCCCGGCAGGCAAGACGTGAATGGCTGTCCTGCTGCAGCTGGCCGGTGAGTGCAGGGGCGCCTACTCATCTGGACGGCGAGCGAAACGGCTGGGTGCAACTCAGCTGGCCGGCGAATGAAACGGCAGGGGTGCC
This sequence comes from Triturus cristatus, assembly GCF_964204655.1. Taxonomy (NCBI): domain Eukaryota; kingdom Metazoa; phylum Chordata; class Amphibia; order Caudata; family Salamandridae; genus Triturus; species Triturus cristatus. Next base: position 660,890,725 of record NC_140583.1, read on the forward strand.
TTCTCTGCTGGCGAGCCTCCACCTGGGGAGGCGGGGGAGGCCCGTCCGCATCGCTTCCCCCCTGCCAGGGCACCCTTCGCTGCCGGTCGAAGCAGAGAATGGGAAGACCAGTACAACGTGGTGGACTCCACCTTGGCGCTGCCAGGGCCTCGGCGCTGCGTGGCTACCTCGACCGTGGGCTTGGCTCCTCCTCCTAGTTTCAAATTCCTCGTAAAGGGCTATTTCCTAGCGTTTCTTGTGTTTGTAGGGTCAAAAAGGATCCCGTCAGCGGTCTACTGGTCTCACTAGATTATTTTTGTTTCTTTATAGCGATTTTTATGCCCTAGCTTGCTGTAAGCTACAGCGACTAATCCATATTTAGTAAATATGTCCTTATTAGGGGTGTCTTCCAGTGGAGCTGGATGGTTCACCTCTAATAAGCGGTCCGGGCAGAACCAACTACCAATCAGTGGGGAGAAGATAGGCATGACGGGTTACAACGGGGACAAAAGTCTGCACTACCTATCTTTTCACTGCTTGCAAAGACTAGACAGAATATCTCTATTCCACGTTATTTGCAAGCAGAGAATACCTCCAAAGAACCAATATCGAACAACTAGTGTTCGGACAATCAATCAATCAATGGTGAGAAAGAGATAGGCACGACGGGTTACAATGGGGACAAATGTCTGCGTTACCTACCCTTCACTATTTGCAAAGACTAGACAGAATATTCCTATTCTACGTTATTTGCAAACAGAGAATATCTCAAAGAGCACTATCCTTCAAAACAATCAATGTTCGGACAATCAATCAGTGGGGAGATAAAAATAGGCACGACGGGTTACAATGGGGACAAAAGTCTGCGTTACCTACCCTTCACTATCTGCAAAGGAAGAGAGAGTATTTCTACTCTTCCCCGTTTGTAGACAGCGAATATCTCAAGGAGAACAATCAATAAGTAATACTAGTATTTTCAATCAATCAATCAATCGTGTCGCAATTTGTCGTGTTTCACGACCTTACCCGGACCGCATGGACAGTTTCTCGTCTTCCGCCTCCAGCGCCCGATCGTCCTCTACTCTCCGTTATTGCCGCGGCACTCCTGATGGTTCCCAGTCAGGACCGTAGATCACTCGAGAGAGGTCTGTTCGGAACCAGTGAAGTTCGGATGATCGGCTGCCAGACGAGGGTCTATCGGGCAGGAGCTCTCCCGATCGTTGCAGTTGTTCACTCTGTCGTCGGGACCTCTCCCACTGGATCCACGTGTCGCTGATGGGCCCCACGTTTGGGACGCCAATTGTTAAATGGTAGCGGCAGTCGTAGTTGGTAACCTTTCAAGTATTGCCCGGCGGTAATCGCCTCTTATACCATTCGATGATAAATCAACAGAGAGGCAGGCGCCGGAGACTGGAAGGCAGGAAACAAAGTTTTATTCTCTCCGGAGGAGAACACATCAGGTCAGACAGCAAGGTATCGTCACGAGGTGCTCTAACTGCATCTCAGAGACCTGGTCTCTTATACACACGTTTATGACTTTATTGCAGGTTTATCATACATGGCACATTCTTGAGATCACTTTGATGCATGAAACATCCTCAGAATCCCCACTTTAAGCTCGTTCCCACACATATCTACAGTGGAAGTCCCCACCCCTCACACAGTAGGAGATGGCTATCACACAGCTGGACATTCCGCCAATTCCCGGGGGTGTGTGCGACTGGTCGGGTCTCAGGGGGTGGGGGCCTTGATCTGCTGTAATCCCTTTGATGTGGGGTGTTTCCCTTACAGTAGGGGCAATAAACTGCATCTGCAGGGCTAGGTGATGGCCTGGGATCGGTTCGGACAATCGGGCGCGGAGGAAGGGGGGGTTATCAGAAAGGATGTATGACCATGTATGGGATGAAAGGAGGTGTTGGTCAGGCACGGGGTGCAATTCCATGGCAGGGTCGCGCAGAAGGAGAGGTTTTACGGCCCATGTATGAGAGAGCGGGGGTGGCCAGCGCGCGGGGGATGTTCGCAGCGCCTGAGGGGCGCGCTGGTGATCGGCAATGAGCGGGGAGAGAGAGAGTGGGGCGCCTAAAATGGCGGCCGTGCATTCGCTGCGCGTGGCGCTGGGGAGAGGCAAGATGGCGCAGATAATGTTCAGTTACAAGCTAAATTTCCACACTGCGAGGCATGCTGTATTCAGGTAGGGACCTGAAGCTCCCTCCACTCTCCGCCCATACTTTTTATTCGCTTGTGTCATTGTTCACTGTAAACTGTGGCTGTTCAGTGGTCAATAGGCTTAGTAGTCCCTCCTTAGTACATCCTTGTCTTATTTTGTAACCTCCCATGGCTACACCCCGTTACTTGTGTTGTAACTCAGTAGGCTTTAATTACAGCCTCTAAGCACTATTTTCTGAAATAGCTTTCTCCTGCCTGCAGTTGCAGGCTGGACACGCTCTCTCTCACTAGGGACCTCTAAGAGCAGCTTGCAGTACTGCACCTGGACAAGCAATGATGGTGCCTTGCTCACTAGGAACCTCTAGTAGCAGCTTGCGGTACTGCACCTGGACAAGCCGTGATGGTGCCTTGCTCACTAGGGACCTCTAAGAACAGCTTGCGGTACTGAACCTAGACAAGCAGTGCAGGTGCCTTGCTCACTAGGGACCTCTAGGACCAGCTTGCGGTACTGCACTGAGCAAGCATTTGCAATGCACTAGGTCTAGGTCTCGGGTTACTGAAAGTATGAGCTATTGGCGTTACACTATTATTTGCAATGCCAATACCTCAAACTATCTGTAATGCGATACCTTTTGCATTGAAAATGTTTGTTTATTCCTACTGCAAGATTGGTGTCTTCAGTGTTTTTTTATTTTTTTGCCGATTCAGTCCATTGGGAAAAAGCAATTATATTTTCTTTTTGCTGATGCTGAACAGCATCGGCTAAAACCATTGTCAAAGGCAATAGGTCCGCGTTAGCAGCAAAGAAATCGAGAGCTATTGGTTTGCCAGTGCTTATTTCAGAGTACCAGCAAGTCATGACTAGTTAGTCACCTCCGTAAAGAGTACTCTTTCATTGTGATTACATTTAAGTCTCTCTCTCACTGGCGACGTCTTCTATAGCATACCTCCCATTTATGTTATGGATACCCCTAAAACATATTCTCCTTCTGAAAACTTTAGAAAGCTAAGATGTGCATCCAATCTCCTGTTGAAAATTCCTCCTTTTCAACAAACTAAACTGGATGGACCTTCTTTTGGGTTTCAAGCAACCCTTCTGCAGAGCTGTTTAGCATTCAGCACTGCATCACCTCCAACCGTTTGCAGTTATATAGGGTCTGAAAGATCTGGCTTTATGGTCAGCAGTTTATCTCTTGAATTTTGATTGCACTTAGTTCTATATGGCTACGATGACTTCCAAGTATAAATCAGTGCTTTATGAGCAGAACTAACGCAACACACGAGTTCTGTGTAGGAGTGGTATTTATTTATTTAATTATTTTGAAAGTTTTATGAACCTTCAGGTTAGGTACATAAACGCAGTACTCCCACTATATGTAGGTACGGTAATTGTTGCAGTGTAATATCACAGTATGTAATTATAGTCCGTGATTTGCTGTGCTGTACTCTTATTAAAGGTAGACATGGTTATTTCTAAGGGATAATCTCCTTGTTACTTATACAGCACACTCTCAGAGTAGGTATGCATAATCTGGGATGCAAAGTACTCTTAGTAAAAGTAGGTTTGGCTACTGATTCACTGTACTTTTATCGTATGGAGGAATCATCTTGGTGAAAGTAGGCCTTCTAAGTGATGCAGTGTTCTCTTGATGTACAGGGAGATTCAATGATGTATTGGGAATTCTCAATGATGTAATGCGATTGTGGTCATCAGATACTAACTGCATGTCTTCTTCTATGTCGCAGACGGACAGACAGTATGAGATGCGGCAGTCCCACAGAGCATCTAAGCCGTCCAAGCCTTCCAAGGACTCCTTCCTGGTAGAACAAGTCTTCAGCCCTCACCCCTATCCTACCTCCCTCAAGTCACATATGAAGAGTAACCCGCTCTACACGGACATGCGCCTCACTGAGATGTCGGAGGTGAAGAGACCCCAACCCTCGTGGACCATCGAGGAATACACAAGGCATTCTGGAGAGAAGTGCAAGCTGGCCGCGCTGGACCTGCATGTGAGTATAATCCTAGTCTGAACTGTCTGCTTTTTTTTTATACGGCTGCTCTGCCGAATTGCACTAAATTACGGGAAGAAAATTTTTTATGTGGGCACTATGCCAGTCTGCCCCTGACCCTGCATTAGATGTGTGACGTCAGTAGCAAGGAAGCTGACCCCTATATCGGTTTTAGATATTATGGGATTGTCCACCATGCCAGCCCTGCCCCTTAAATCACTATGAGACGTGAGCACTCAGACATAACAATCTTTCCCGAATAAAGATTTACTATTCTGCTCAATGTGGGCACCATGTCAACTGCCCTTTAAAACAGGGTACTACTGTGTGACGTAAACACAAAATGTGTCTGACTGTGAATCAGAGTAGGAGATCCCCCAGTCATCTTGCCCCATTAAGTCAGAATAAGATATTAAATGATAGGATCACCCTCCCTGCATGACCTTTTTAGTCTTGCAGTACAAGAAGGCCACTAAATCAGGGTTAGACATTCTGTGATGCAAGGACTATTCCGTATTGCACATTAATCTGTTTCACGTGTCCTGTATAACACAAGCACCTTGCCAGGCTCCCTTCTGAAGAAGGGAAGTACTTGATGTATGATGTGATTAGTTTTGCTGGAGCTTATATACCAGAATATGGGTAACCAATACATAAATATTGTGAACTAAATATTGGTAACACAAATATGGCTCCATCGGGGATAGATTTTCTATTATTTACTCCAATGGGGTGATATTTATAATGATATTTACGACACAATGTTTTTGACAGAAGATATTCAGGCCATCGGGTTCTTGTACTATACTTCATCCATATGTCTGCCTTATACCTTTTTCCTGAATGATTCAACATTTGATTCTAGACAGCTTATTTGCAAGGGTCAAAGGGGTCGAACCTTTGTAATGCTGTCGTTCTTTAAGTCCCTGCATCTCTGTTGCTCCTGTTGTGGCTGAAAAGGATTATGATATTACAACGCGGGTTTTTACCATGCGTGCAGTTACATCGCATGCGTTACAACGCATGCGATGTTACAACGCTATGCCATTAGAACGCAAGTCTTTACATCGACTTGCGCTAGATGGCGTGCTGACATTAAAAAAGTGTAATTTACTATTCCAACTCCCGTCTACTTAACAGTAGGGAAGGTGTTGGGATAGTAAACTACACTATTTCTAATGTTAGCACGCCATCTAGCGCAAGTCGATGTACAGACTTGCTTTCTAATGGCATAGCGTTGTAACATCGCATGCGTTGTAACGCATGCGATGTAACTGCACAGCGTGGTAATAACCGCGTTGTAATCGCTGTTCCCCGGCTGAAAATGAGGCAGGGTCTTGTCTCATGCTTTGGTTCCTAAAGTCATGTGGCTTGGTTCTGTCTCAGATGTTCATGTCTTGCATGCCTCTACCAAATCTTGATGTAATTCCCATGACTATGTGTAGACTCTATCCCCGTCATACTTCACCATTTCAGGTCACTGTAAAGCATCTGAGTCAGAAGATAAATTAAAGCATGGAGCACCCTTTCCCAAGGCTCTGCCCCTGTTGGTGAAATAGAAACAGATGTGAGGGGGTAAAATTCAAACCCATGTAAGACTTGATCTGTGAGAACACGCTTCTCTCCATCCTAGAGAATAAAAAAACATACAGTGATCTGTAATGATATTCTGGACAAACAGAAGCATGGTGCGAGTGGGAAAATGAATACAAAACAGGAACCTGCGAAGAGTAACACAACAGCATTGCATACCTTACTGTAGCCCCTCGCTCAAACTCGATGCTAAACCTACTCACCCTTCCTCCCACTCTTTCAATTTCAGGGTCAAGAATCGTTAAACCCCAACAACCTGGAATACTGGATGGAAGACATCTACACGCCCGGCTATGACTCACTGCTGAAGCGCAAAGAGGCAGAGTTCCGACGGGCCAAGGTGTGCAAAATTGCGGCCCTCATTGCCGCCGCAGCTTGCACCGTCATTCTGGTCATCGTGGTTCCAATATGCACAATGAAGTCGTGAGTTCACCAGGAGGCAGGCGGCCAGCTCCCTTCCTAGCACCCTCGCCTGGCTGCCACGGTCTAACCACTCAACCTTGAGAAGAATCTAGAAATAAACGCCAAGGGGCATGGGCGTGATTTCTTGGCTGTCGGCACTTGTGCTCATCCTGTAAGAGCCGGCCGATGTGCTGGGCCGGCGTGACCAGCAGTCGTTATGTAGTATTCTTCATATGCAATATTTTCATTTATGCCAGCGACGAGGGACTGAGGGGCGCGAGGACCAGAGAGAGGGAAGAGGGGCGGCCATGTTGGAAAGGGCATCGCGGCATTGTGCCAGGAGCAGGCGGCAGGGCCAGGCTGTGAAGATAGGCGCCAGCTCATCTGAATAGGGCAATAACCTCCCTCGGTGCTGCCGGGGAAGAGCCTAGAGAACTTGGCAGCTGCTCATAAAACCACAGAGCCTTTTGGAAGCAGCGGCTGCACCTGCTTGCGTTCATGGACAGGAGATCTGCTCTCTGTTAGTGCAGCTCTTTTGAGACTTGTTCATTATCAAAGAGCTATGAGGAGAAGAGGGCTGTGTGTGTTGAGCCAAAAACATGTCACGTATTAGCGACGTCGGCGCTTCCCCTCCGGAGGGCTCGAGAACCTGCAACTCCTTGGCCTGGTCTGCTGAGAGAGACAAGCAGCAGCTGCCTGCCAAGGAGCAAAAGAGACGTAGGGCGTTGAGTGGGGAATCAGGGAGAGGTAGGCTAGGAGAATGCTAGGATGCGTGAATGAACCGATACCTGAGCTACATTTTGCAATAAGACGAGAAAGAGTCCAAACTTTTTATGGAATGTGTAAAGAAAGAATTTGTGAATGATGACGTTCTTCCATATATTGCCCTCAGTGTCGTGCTTCGTCATTTTTCCTGTTCCTTTCATGTCTTTTTCCTGTTACTCATTGAGTTATACTATGTGCCACCCTATGTATACTCTTTGTACTGCTCCTTTATTAGTGTTACCCTTCATGTTGTTATGAGTTGTCTACATTTACATTTTGTGGTGTCCTTCATTTACTTCTGTGTTGCAATGTGTATTCTCTGTTGCCTTTCCTGTTACTTTGTGTTTCACATCATATTATTATGTGTTGCCTTTTGTTTACTCTTTGGTTCGCCCTTTGTTTAGGCTTTGTGTTGCTCTTTGCTTCGCTGTTTTCTAATCTTTGTGTTGCCCTTCACTTACTCTATGTGATGCTTTTGTGGCACTTTTGTGTTGCTCTTCATTTACTCTTTGTGTTGCTCCTCTTGTTACTCTTTGTGTGTTGCCATTTGTTTGGTCTTTGTGTTGATCTGCGTTTGGTCTCTGTGTTGCCTTTCATTTACTCTTTGTGATGCCTTTGGTGTTATTATTTTTTTTCCCTTGGTGGCATCCCAGGAGATAGCTGCAGAAGATTAGACTGACGAGCCTGAGTAAATGACAGTGTGCGAGGAACAGTCGTGTATATTTGGCTGCGGATAAAATTTGTTCCGTGCCATCGGAGTGCACTATTCACCAGATATGCAAAAGTTGTTAACACAGGTCAGCTGAAAAGTTCAGGCTGATGTTTAGCTCTGAGAGCATACAAAGTCTCGGAGATGTGTGCGAGGGTAGACGTGTGCCATAGACTATATGGGGAGTGAAAGAATGTGTGCCAGTACCAGTACCCACTATGTCTACACCTAACAAGCATGCTATAGCGCTCTGAATCCTTGTGTATTTGGAGATATTTTTACACAGGTACCTATTTATGGTTCTAAAATTCACTTTGAATTGAGTGAGTAGGACTGTGCCATTGCAAGAGAAAGGTAAAAGGCATGTACAGCAATTAAGAAAAAGAATTACAAGTTTACATCTTTAGCCCCTCTGCTCAACAGACTATATAAATTCACAGCCAGACCTTTAGAGGTCATCATTACATGATCAAGAGTTATAATGGGCCCAAATGATAGTGGGAGCGAAATAAACATGGCTTTTACCAGTTCTCGTCCTTTTATCAGACCATAGCTAAAAAACCTACTGCCATGACTATTCAAAATGATCAAGACACAATCAAATGTGCTGCTACCACAATAGCTGGATTAAATGACTGCAAGAGTATATAAATGATTGACAGGCTTCCAAGAATACAGAAATAAACAGCCAGACCTGTAATGGTCTTTCGCAATATGAACAGAACTCTTTGTCGCTCATTTGGCTCCATGGAACTCCCAATCAATGAATGCCTTGCCTATTTTTAGGACTCACGTGTATGGAATTCTGAAATTCATAGGCACTCTTCCGTATTCTGTATTTTAGGGGACTTTGGCCCAGCTGTCCCTGCCACTTTCCCACCAGATCCTTCAGACATTCGCTTGAGACATTGTCAATCATATTTTGGATCAGCCCACAGGAGTATTTAAACTTTAGATGTTTGGGTGCATCCTTATTCTTCCACTCAAACTCATATGTACTATTTACATCTAAAATCAGAGGGGAAGCAGACCATTACTACTGACGAATGAGAGCTGACAAAGACATCTGAGAAATTGCTGCTAAGGCAAAAAGGTTGCTTTATTTTCAGTGGCATCCATTTTCAAATGTTTCTGTCTGCAATTTAGTATAATATGGATAGCATTTTAAGGCGTGTGCATACACAATCCAAACACCACACAAACCTCAGATCTTTCGGCTCTGCAAATGCTTGTTGGTGCTGGTCATTGGTCATCAGCACCATTATTGGAGAAGGATTAATCAGATAGATTTCATCTTAAAATCTCTGTTCTCCTGCCCAGTACTTGGTAGTTGTGCTGCACTGAAAAAGAATCCCTCCTAGTGTAGACAGGATCTGGAAAACTCTTTCAAATGCCATTTACAAATTTGAAGATCTTCTCAAACACAGAAAAAAACTCAAACTTAGTATTTTTCCTTAACAATCATTTGCTTCCAATAGTTGATGGCCACTGGTCTTGACCATGATATTACCCACATAACTGTATACCTTATTACACAATAGAGCATGCAGTTATATGGCTCACTTGGTAGATAAACATGCATCAATAGGCTAAAATCATAGGGGCTTCTGTGTATGTGGATCAATCTGAGAAACTGGTTAAATCTCTGCCCAGGATGACTTTACATCAATTGTTGTACTGCAATGAATGTCTACTGCTCCAAGAAAGACTGAAGGAATAGCAAAAGGGAGTCATGATCGTATTCCCTTGCAAAGCAAAACAAACTCTGGAGAGCATCCATATGCGGCCCAGTAGGCATGGAAAAGAAATCAGAAAGAAAGTCTTAATCACTTTTCTGAAGGCTAAAAAAACGGCCTAATTCTGCTTATGGAATCTGGAAAAACAGTCCCATTACTTAGCGGTTAGGAAGAAGAAAAGTTTCTGACATTGGCTTTGGCTAAACTAGCCAGATCTTATTCCCTCAGTTCAAACAATCTGTTTGAGGCATGCATTTTAAATCTATGTCTTTGATTGGTCGGAGTACTGCTGTGATAGGCCTTATAGGGCAACCAATCGGCCTTAAATTGTGTACATGCATAAACTTGCAGCCACCAAAGTCGCCTCAGAATGCGTAAATATTCTCCCTCTTTTAAATATTAATCGGGGTTTGAGCAATTGTAATCTGGATCACTTTTACCTTGTGAATTTACAATTTTATAAGTATCTTACAGCATAGGGTTATAGTAGCTGTTTTTGGCTTCCACAATTGCTCTAGAAATTGGATTCTTGTGCATTTTTACCTGGAATGGATCATTATAACTAACTAATTATGGTAATGAAACTAGAAAATTATAGTATTAATGTGTCTGCACTTGTTATTTAGGATCTTGTGTCACTCCCAAGACCTTTACGTCTACAGACAGTGGAAGATGTCACTCATATAGTCAGGTTTATGACATTTATTTACTCATATGTGGATTTGGAAGCAATAATAAGGGTCCCATTTTGCCTTGAGCCAGTTAGCCCACTTGGATGGAACAGAACACTTGATTAATGCACCACATACCTCTATCTGGAACGCCATATTTGCATCATCAATAGAATTGAAAATAAAACTCACTTCCATGAATACAACCAGTCGATGAAACAGAGATAAAGCACAACACCATGAGGGTAACTGCAGATAACTAAAGACAATGGCGACAGTATCACCCCAACAATTACTTTTGACTGTCTCTCAATCTTAAAAGAGTGGAGCCACTATTCTGCAAGAGACCCGAACACTACTCTTGAGCAGGAGTATTGGGTGACCCACAATGTCAAAGGCAACCAACAATTCCTGTAACATAAACAAGGAGTGGTTCTCTTTTACTGATAACATGATAGCTTGAGAATTATTCATCAAGAAGTGCCATGTCCACATCTCTGCTGAAGTCTAACACCAACTACAATTCACCCCAAAAATTTTAATCTCCTGAAGGGCTTGAAATTTAGCAGTGGTAGTCTTTTTCCATATCCTTATCAATAATAAAATGTTAGCTACCAACTACCAGTTCTTGCTTTTTGAAGGATCAGCATCTTTTTTTCAATAAAATGGTGATACACATATATGGGGGAAGAATGCAAAATGGTATTTACCTAGCAATGGAACACAGAGGACTGCAAATGCAGAAGGTGAAAAAGGCAGGGTGTATGTCTGTGTGGACAGAGCAGGTGTGGGTATCAAAAGAAAGAGCTTGTGCAAGAATGTGGGAAGAAAGAAAGGATGAGTTTTGAAAAATTAATGTGTGAAAGCGATAGGGAGTGGACATTTAACACATAATACAAAGAGACATACACAGGTGGAGAAAGTAAGATATGCAGTTCGAAGCAAACAGATTTGGACGAGTAATGAAATGGTGAAGAAGAAGGGAGTACAGTGTAAAAATGAAAGAAGAAAAAAGAGGAGGAAAGAGTGAACCCCTCTAAGCGTCAATAGAGACCAACACCGTTTATTATCAGAATTTTGTGCCTTGTAGATGTAGTTACAAAGCAATCTAAATGTTTATTCTATACTTAGATTTATGAAATATTTTTTGCATAATATATAACTGATGATTGTTCTAGATATGTATTTGTTTATTTATGTTAGTTTTCCATTGTCTATGTTTTTTCAAGCTCTTGAAGAATGGTGGGGAGAAGGAGGCAATGACATCTGGAAATGTAATTGCTTCTCCTGTGAGGATTGATGCCCCATACTTGAGCATGTCTCATGGTAACCTATGCTTTTGGAGTGTACGGACTGACATCCTATTAAACTGCTATTTCCATTCAGAAGGTTCTGACAGGCCCCTTGTCTTTGCATTCATAGTGTCTCTAGTGTTACGCCGAAGCTATTGAGCCCCACCAAAAGCATCGTGGTCAATGTCTGGCTTTGTCATCCAGAGGGATTTCATAAGCACCAGAAATGAGTAGCTGTTCTTTTTTTCCAATTGATAAAGGGCTTACAGTCCAGTTTCCTCAAGATGTGTTCAAAGTTCATCTGTTCCTTTTATTGCCAGATATAAATTTGATTTTTTGGGGCATCATCGTATCAAACAGACATTTGTCATGGACCTGGCAGACTATACATCCAGCCCCCATTCCTTACCCTAAGGTGGGCTCAGAGGCATTCATGCCTGGAAAGGAGATGACCTCGTGTAAACAAGACCCCAAAAACCTCTTCTTGATATTGAATGTTTTCCGAAAAGCCCTTAAAGAGGAAACTGGGTTTAGGGGTGGGGGAGAGATATTGTCTCTTTGTTCACAGGAACAGGGGGCTTCTATCTAGAGTGGGATGGTGCAGTAGGGAATGTTCTTAACTAATGTTATGTAATTCCATGTAGAAATCTGCATGCCTGATATGGAATTATTTACTTATGTACAAGTGCTGCAGAAGAGTCGATCGCCTGGGAGCCAAAAGGCGTACTGAATCCGATACTCACGGACTGTTTGCGAATGTCGTCTAATGCCAAGCTCACATTAACGTTTACATTGGTATTGACACTTTGGCATACTTGGAGCCGAGCAATTCTATAGATGACGGCTTTGACCAGGCTCGTGGATTCACGAGGACCATCTATATACCGACGGCCATGTTCTCGCCACAAGAATGTTTTGGCTGGGTCTGTGACGACACAGCAGAAGCTTCAGAATTCTTAAGTTTTATACACAAAAGATAGCGATAAAGTGACCATTTATTCCTAGCTGTGTTTAGAAGAATGTGCCCGAGGGGGCCTTATTACTCAATAAACATATTTACCTCTTCTCCTTCCTGTCTTTTTGAATGTGGAGCAATGTGAGTTCGGGAACAGTAGAGAGAGATCACAGAGTCTCTCTTCTCAATGACGAGTCCTTTCTGTAAGAGCATGCAGATGCACGTCAGTCACACTTTAACACATGCCATCTCCATCACAGTAAAAGCAATTGCATTCACTATGCCACTCTTGATCAGAGAAGACAGAATGCCTCTCGGCTCTAAAATTCATCATCTGGTTCACCGCTGGAATATACATATCTCCCCTGCACTCTGCAGCCACCATCTCACTCAGTGTCACACCAGAAGGACCTCTACAGACCCACACGAATCATATCGCTCACTCAGAGGAGACGAAGCTCACGCGAACACTGCCACTCACTATCCGCCACTCCTGGCCAGAGCAAACAGCAGATCCCACCCGAGCACTCACCTTCACAGCAGAGGGTTTGCACTCCAGCACCAACATTCGCCGTGGCACTGACTGCCAGAGGAGAATCACTCGCCAACATATGCACCATCCTACCTGGCCACAGACGTTTCTAATAACACACAACGGTGTGGTTCACTGTGAGTGACATTATTAAATTCCTTTTTTGTCACATTAACACTAACCAAAGGCCCTCTCCACCTCCACAACTTCAGGGTAGAGATGTAAAAAATCGTGTAGGAGTTGGTTTCGTCATTTTTCAGCAGATGGTGTCTTAGTGCTTTTGAGACCGGAGAGGGATTATATTCAGAATGTGTGAACTGTGAGTACTTAAAGAGACAGTGGGAAGTTGGTTCCTCCCAGGACACGACACTCAGAGGCCTTATTTAAAGAGGTCTCCCAAGGAGGAGTGAGGACACACGAGCAGAAATATGCTGGTATCCCTACAGAGACAATTGGAATATCTGGGAGATACAGTGGAGTCTCTTTGCAATAACACTCTACCCTCTGTGTAAAAAAAACTATCTATAGCAAACTCTCCTGAAAACGAAAATTCCAATGACATAACATTTATGCAACAACCACTTAATTTTAGGCTAATGCCAGAAGGAAGCTGCCTGGTGTTACCCTCAAACAAGAAACCCACAAGTTGGATAGAATGGTATATTGGGGGCGGAGGAAGTAAAGTGTGCTTACAGCACATGGGCAGAAGCGGCTGTCAAATCGCTGGTGACTCAAGCTGGCATTGTGTCCAGTGTCCAAGTGCACCACCTGAAGTAAAGATATCACAGGCAGTCTGGTATTGGTGCTCAAATGTATTACCATTAGCAAAACGCCCACACTAAACATATTACTGGAGCACATCTCAAGAAGGCCCAGGTTCGGGTTAGAAATAAAACAATGACATAGAAAGCTAAAACGCCTGATTAAACTGTTGAGTCTTAACGCAGACCTGGAACACATCTCAAACTTTTTTGTTTTGTAAAGAGCCAGCTGCTTCTCCATTGTAGGCAATATTCTAATACAATCTTGTGTTTCATTTCTTTCACCAGTTGCAGTAAAACGTCTAAACTTAATACTCACAATATGAAGCATAATTTACTCCAAACAAATGGGGCACAGTGTCCCAAATGGCGATTTCTCTGATCTTAGTTTCAGGCCCAAACGATCCCTTTGCAGTGTAAAGCCATTTTATAGGACTCCTTAGCATACATAACAGATAGCAGAATGTTCAAATCATTCTCCATCCGCGTGCAAACAGTGCACTTGAGAAGTGCAATACATATGGAATGGTCCTTTTTGGCATAGAATATGTCATGTGGAGACAAGTCTAATTATCCATCGTCAATGTGCATGATGGGTATCAAAAAGGCAGAAACGAAGCCTGTCAGTCTTCCGCTGGTTGAAATGGGCGTATCTGCTACTGATAAGATGCATGTAGGGCCCAGCCTTCTTATGTACGTTCTCACAAAATCACTTTTGGTGTGCTCCAGCGTGCCTTTTTAATCGGACCATTATGACACAGACTCTTGTGAACACGTCAATCTTTTTAAGGATACACTCCAGAGCAACCTCGCTAAAACGAAGTGAACTGCCACCCTTGACCAAAGAGAGGGGGCGGGTGTGTAGTAGCGATAAGATAAGGTACACTGAAATTCTCGATACGTCTTTATTCCTCAACACAAACAAGTCTCAACAGGAAGAGCCTCATCACATTAAATGCTGTTAAAACCGTTCCCCCCACCTGATCCCTTCACAATGTTATGTCCAACCATGCTTTCCCATTGTTATATCCAACCGTCCCATTTTAACATTCCATGGGGGATAGCCAATGGACAACTTCAAATGAACTGGGGTGGGTAAACAGGGACCTGGAGAATATGACACATCTTCCTTTAAAAAAAAAGAAAATTAAAACAGAAAAAGAAAACTCTTCTTTCAGAATTTTCTATGAAAGAGTTCTACTTCTAGTAGATAATTTTCCACACTGTGCAATGGAATCATCAGTTGAATTGTCCACAACATCAAAATGATTTTTTGGGTTGGAAGTGGCAGAGGCAATATCATCACACACCTGAACATAATCAGTGTCAATGTCTCTACTCAGCTCATTCTAGAAAGTCTCTTTATTGCATGCACAGGGTGCCAACCTTCTCATGCTCCAACGTTAACCATCTTGGGTAACCACGCTACCTCTATTCACTTTCACAATCTTCATAGGTTTGGTATACTTAAAACAACCTTTTTCGACATGACCATTTATCTTCACTTTCACCAAACTTCCAATCTTAAACTTAGTAGGCTTAACTTGGCATCTCTCATCAAAATATAATTTGGATTTTTCTTGATGGGATCGCACCCTATTTTGAATAATGCAAGAGTCCCTCATGTAGTTGTGTCTTTTATCTAAGGGGGTCCTTAACCACCAAGAACACAGATTGGAGACGGTAACTCACTCTTTGAGCAACCGGAGAAGGGCTCTCTCCTATCAGCTTTTCTCTAACTGGAGTGGTACCTTACTTCGATATAATTTTGTGAGAATAATTTTTCAAGTTTACCAATCCTTTATTGAAAACCTTAGGAAATAAATTGAAGATGTCTTTTTCACAATCTATCACATTGACCACAAGAACAAGATCAAGTAATGTATGATTCAATGTGATCTACAATAACCTTTGATCCTTCCAACCTAGTACACAGACTCCTCTATTGATTACATAGATCTTGATTAGGGCAGACTGTCCTTGAAAAGTGACAGCAGTATTTAAAAATCCAATAAAATCAATGAGTCTGCCCCCAAAAGTCACTGCCTTGATGTCTGGTTCGATTAATTTGTTGGCCTTATTGGAGAGCAGTCTTTCAAACTACTCTTTTTTAATTATGGTATATGGAGAACCGCAATCCACCAACACCTTCAATTATCTTCCCAAAAGTTCCAGCACACTTGTAGGAGGTTTGTCTAAATCTACATTTTTAGTATTAGCAGGGGCGTAACACTGGCCCCTGCAGCCTCCGCGGTGCGGGGGAGGGGGGGGGCCTGAGCTGCAGGTGTCCCCTCAGCACAGTATTCAGGACTGAGAGCTCCGGAGTAAATCCGGAGCAGGGGCCCCACCATTTACCTTGAAAGGGGGCCCCTTTAACTTTCGTTACGCCACTGAGTATCAGTCTCTTGTTGATGACAAGGACCATATTGTTGGTGATTGGTTCTGAATCATACTTTGTTTCCCATTGGAGTTGTTTTCTTCTGATACTTGTGCTACTCTGGAGTTCACATTGGGTTCACTTTCTCTGTAGAGCTTTGAGAAATTTAGGGCAGGACATTCCTTAAAGGGCGCTAGTTGAAAATTGCTGCCATAACGATAACAATTATTTTTAGTTGCAAACTTTTTATTTTTTCTGCATCTAATTATTGTGTTTAATTATGCTACACACTTCACCATTCCTTTAGTCACTTCTGTCTCCATTCACCTCTTTCACCCATGAAACTGATTTTGCTGTGGCTTTGGCTGATGTAATGACTCCCTGTAGATCTGGGTTTCCAATAACCCATAATTTATATTGTTTCATTTTAATATTAGTATTGACCATAAACTGATCCCTCAACATTTCGTTGGTAGCAGTACCAAACTCACAAGTTGCAGAAAAACTGCTAAGTGCTGTAAAATATGAATCCAAAGATTTGCCACCTTTCTCTCTGCGAGTGTAAAAATGATACCTTTCAAAAGTAATACGGATTGTAGGTTTGAGATAGCCTTCAAGACACATTAGTGCTTCTTCATAGTCATCATCATCTTCCGAAGGTGTTTCAACTTTAAGAGGAGTTCGGTAAGTCTCTTTGCCTTGTAATACCAAGCAATGTGGGAGAATGCTTTCACTGGCTCCACAGACATTATATTAGCATTAATGGCAACAATATAGTTTAAAAACTGCACTTTCCATTTCTTTCAGGGAATGGGAGGTTCTCCCTTGTTTTGCAAAAAGGCTTGTGGCGGATCAAATTGCGTAATGGCTAAAAGAAGAAGTTTGCAGCATATACTTTTGTGGGAAGATGAGATAATATGAATTAGAATAAGAAATCACAAGATGTTGGGTCAACAGTACACAAATTAGATGGGGTGTTGCCAACGGCAGAGCAACAAGGCAGCTCAAAGTGCAGCTCTGACAACTAAGAGCCCAACCCTCCATAAATCTGCATAATTCTTGAGCTTTGGGCGGGACAGGAAGGTACAGGAGAAGCAAGCTGAGGGGATCTCTAAACTAAGCTGGTTCTCCCGCTACTACTGCAATGAGTGTTTGCTTGGAAATGCATCTATTGGAAGTTGGCAGGCATACCGAAGGACAGTCTCCTTTAGCTGCAATGACATCTCGCTGAAAATTCAATGGACCATGGTTTATTAAAGGCAAAGCCCACTGGATCTAGTTAGGTCGAGTCCGCCAGATAGTTATCCACCACCAAATATGATGGATTGTAAGCAGAAGCAACCTACTCCGGCACACTTAAAGCAGACTGAAGACACACCTGGATGCGACCTTGTGCTTTCACACAATTCTCTCATTTCCAATTTACCATTTTAGGTCCTAGGAGTTTTAGTCCATGGTTAGATGAACTAATCAAATAAACAACAGAAGAGGAACAAACAAATTGGAACCCTTAAGAAATCATCAACAAAGTCAAAGGTCTTTTTTTTTATATATATATTTTTTTTGCGTGGAGGCAATATAATCGCACACTTAAACACTACAGGATATCTTGTCTACATTTTCAAGCATATAGTGTAGCATAAGAAAGTAAAACATATGTCAATAACTTATGCCATGTTTCACATAGTCATTTTTGGCTAGTTTTGCATTGTAAGGGGGGCAGTCTTGTTACACATGCTGAGTCTACTGCCCTACGGAGGTTAGCAGATTGTACTTCTGATCTTTCATCACAGGTGTGTCAGTATAGTATAATGTTTGCTGAGGGGTGACTAGGCCTCAGCATCTGTATCAGGGTAAATATGTATGAGTGGCAGTGTGTACCGATGTCATTATCTACGCTGTTTCCTGGTTTGTGGATATTCTGTGGAGGCTTCCTTGATGTATGCGGTCTGTCCTCATTTTTAAGGTTCCACCTACATAGCACACATGTGCTATAGGCAAAAGCTATTGTTATACATTTTGTTTATCTCAACGTGCCTATCTTTGTTTCTCAGAGAGCTCTAAGGCACTCAATCAGGGTAGACCTGTATGTGACAATGGCTGCAGGACTATCACTCAACAGCAGATGCTCACCCCGTCTCATGCTGCTGGACTCAGCACCGTACCCCATTACACCACTTCCCTTTTCAGGGGCTCTTGGGAGAGAAGTTCTTTTCTATGGAGAGAAGTTCTTTTCTATGGACCTCTGGTGGTAAGTTTCCTTTTTCCCAGGGACTGAACCCTCATATGCAAATAATGTTTATGTCTTTGGTCCACCCCTGTTGCACACAAAAGAGAGAATAAGGCAAGGGACTGAGTGTTGCCAGGGTCCTAATTACCACTGGTCTGGCTCTCTGCCTTCCCACCCTACCTCTGCCCCTCTGTTCCCTGGCTCCTGGGGATAGCCAAAAAATGGAGACTTTGAATTGGAGCTGGCGCTAGTGCAGCCCATCAGCCCCAGCTTCTCCCAGCTCAACGCCAACCGGCAGAAAGATCCCCTTTGGTAGGGATCCCTTGTCTGTCTTAGGGCAAGATTTTTCTTCATTTTCTGCCAAGTGTAAACTGTAGACCAATTTTCAATTCAAAGGTCATGGGCCACGCATATTGTTAACCTGTTGCCTTTTAAAAAACTTTTTTTAATGCAAAACACAATAGAAAAGATAAAGAGCCTTTGCACGAAACCAATTGGTTTCGCCTATGCGAGATCTATGGGCTCTGTCAATGTTTTTAGACATGTCGCTAATAATTTATTTACTTTAAGCCAGGTTGCACAGCAGCAAGTGCTGCTGTGCAACTTTTTTTTTTTTTTAACATACTTTATTGCGGACCTTGACATCACATCCAATGCAAAGATTAATACAGAAGGTCATTTGTTCTTTATACAGTTTCAACAGTAATATTGCAAGAATCCACTGTCCAGTATTGGAATATCACGACAGGAAATGAACTTCATGTACTACCGAATAATAGCTATGATTTTTGATGATCGTGAAGTAGTGTCACATAAACATCATTAACTTAAAGCATATATATATTTTCAATTAACCAAACAAACCTATCTATGCCCCCACGTTCCCCATCCCACCCAACCCGTACTCCTGGTCTGAGTAGGCTAATTCTAATAGTAGCCTATGGGGGCTAGTAGGGTATTGCTAGGGGACCTACATTACCCTTGTATTGTAGTATGTGGCTCAGGGTTTGGGAGATTTGAGGCAGGTGGTCTCAAAGCCGTATTGCGATTCACGGTGTAGGGTTACACAGTGGGGGTATTAAATCAAGTAGTTCGAAATCATGTAACATAATATCCCATTCCATTGAAATGGAGTGTTTTCATAATCCTTTCTCTTCCTCCCTTCGAAGGGCTGTGTCTTCAGCCTTCCCCCATTGTATCATGTCGTCTTGCCAGCTGGATAATGTCGGGCACCTGGGGGATTTCCACCTCATGGTAATGTCTCGTATTGCCAGTATGAGGGCCGAATCTCAGTTGCACTTTCTGTGTACTTGTACGTTTACGAAGGCCCATGAGGCAATCCATGGCGCTATCTGTGACAGATAGGTTTGTGACCTCACCTAGGGATTGACGAGCACCGCTTCAGTAGTCCCGGAGGCGGGGGCAGGACCATAACAAATGAAGGAAGTCTGCCTCGTCCCCTTTACAACGGGGGCAGCAGCGGTGTGCCTCAGGGAACATGCGGTGGATTATCTGTGGGTTGAGATATGACCTATGAAGAACCATTGTCTGTATAAATTTTAGTTTGGCATTACGGGATACTCTTTTAGGGTGTTCAAGGATGCACTTCCAAGCTTTATCTGTGATTTTGGTATTAGTATCCTCGGACCATTTTGTTCTAAGGGATGTAAGTGTGATTGCTGCGTGTGCACGTATACCCGTATATATCCATCTAACTAGGTGTCCCCCATTCCCCATATAATATAAGAGGTGAACCAAGTTATGCTGTGGAGGCTCTCTACGTTGTGGGGGCCAGGTATTCCGAATGTAATGGGAGACTGTAGAGTGTAATAGATATAAACATGGTGGTGCCCCTGTAGCCTGTAAAAAGGATTTGTGATCAAGTAGATTGCCATCTCCAAAGAAAGCCCCGACATCTTCTACTCCCGTCTCTACCCAGGCACGGATCCTGGTCTTCGTAAGCCTGCCTTGCTGTGTGGGGATACCCAGCAGGGGGATGTTCTTCGAATATGGGGTCACTGTAGAAGTATATAATAACGCCTTCTTCCAGCACTGCAGTGCCGTCCTTAGCAGAGGACATTAGGCAGAAGCAGGAAGTGCAGTGTGCCTCGGTCTAGGTCTCTAGGTGCGTAGCCAATTTCTTGCAAATTTCTCCCAGCCGTCCAATAAGACAGCCATTGGAGCTGACTAGCGTAGTAATATGCTCTGAAGTCGGGGACTCCCAAGCCTCCACCACGATGCTCCAATCGGAGTTTCTGCAGGCTCACTCTTCGCCGGCCTGTCCCCCAAATGAGTTCCACTAATATAGCATTCAGGTTATTAAAAATAGACTGTGGGACTACAATAGGTACGTTCACAAAATAATACAATAGGCGAGGGAGCATCACCATTTTCGAGATGGCGATACGTCCCATCACCGATAGAGGCAGGGAGGTCCAGAAAGCCACACTAGCTCTAAGGACCGTTATGGCCTTCACTAAGTTGCTGTTGAGTTGATGCAACTGCGTTCTATATACTTGGATGCCTAAGTATTTGAAAGTGGTGGGGGCTACTGGCAAGGTGTAAGTGCCAAATCGTAGATCGTCAGGGTATGGCATTTCCTGGAAAAAATAGGCCGGAGATTTTCTCGGGTTTATAGCAAGGCCCGATACCTGTTCAAAGATGGCAAAAATAGCGGGAAGGGGCGCATTATTAGCAGCCAGATCACGTAGATATAAGAGGATGTCATCCGCATAAATCGAAATAAGGTGGGTCGTGCCATCTATGGGAATTCCCAGGCGTTCTGCTGACCGCCTTAGTGCCACCGCCAGAAGCTCTAGTGCGAGAACGAAAAATAGGGGAGACAGCGGACATCCCTGCCGCGTACCTCTATGAATTGTATACTGGTTTGAGATGTAGCATCCCGTACGGGCTCGGGCAGTGGGGGAAGTATATAGTAAGCGTACCCACTTAAGGTATGTGTCCGGGAGCCCGAATCGTTGGAGTGCCGCAAACATGTAATCCCAAGATAGGGAGTCAAAGGCCTGTTGAAGGTGTAATGCAAAGCATCCCGCAGTCTGGTAAGCGCACGAGGTGGCCTGCATGACGTAATGTAATCGTCTCGTGTTAAGAGACGTGCTGCGATTCGGCAGAAACCCGCATTGGTCACTATGTATGAGAGTAGTGAGGTAGGGTTGTATGCAGTTAGCAAGAGCCTTACTCAGAATTTTATATGCGGTCGCCAACAGGGAGAGGGGCCTATAATTGGACAGATCAAGGCTATCTCGTCCCGGATTTGGCAACGTGGTGACCAACGCTTGCATGGTTGATTGTGGTAGATGGCCAGCGTCCAAGGCAGCCCTATATACCGCCTCTAGTGTGGGGAGCAGAGCATCTGAATAAGTATGATAGAATTCGATAGGTAGCCCGTCGAGCCCAGGCGCCTTATTACGATTCAGGCCTTCAATTGCAGCTCAAATTTCCTGTTAGGTGATGGGGCCATCAACTTCCTTTTGTATTGCATCTGAGAGTACAGGAATTGTAAGATCCTGCAAAAAGTCCACGATGGAAGAGTTCATATTTAGTGTGGGTGCAGCATAGAGAGTGCTAAGATGTGTATAAAAGGCTTCGTTTATCTCACGTTGGGTATGGGCCATATTCCCATCCGGTGCACGGATTTGGGTTATGAGCGGTGCATCAGGCTTGTCTCGCACCAGGCGGGCAAGCAGTGTCCCAGTTCTATCAGCCTCAGAGTGTTTTTGCTGCATGTAGGCCCTATGATCAATCGTCTGTAGGGTTTCTAGTGATTCAGCGTGGCTAATACGGGCATTCTGTAATGCCTCCCGTTTGTCTGGGTCCGTCACTGCTTCCTGTTCTAGTGTAGTCATTTGTTGTTCAATTCTGAGCAAGCTTTGATGTGTCTCCTGTCGGGCTCCCACTATCTGTCCTATTGATGCCTCCCTTACCACTACCTTTACCTTGTCCCACTCTATAAGGTTAGAGGAGGCTGTGTTCCAATTTTTGGCTAGATAATTAGTAATGGCGTTGGAGAGCCCTACTCGAAAGGGAGCATCCTCTAGTAATTGTGGATGTAATTTCCAGGTGGGTACTGGGGTTGGCACATTACCCCAGGTAAGTGTGATCTCTAGGGGGTTGTGGTCAGAGAGGGTTTTCACTGGATATATGGAATTGCAGTCCTGAGTGACAACAGAATTGGAGCAGAGAAATCTATCAATCCTGGTATGGAGGCTATGTATGGGAGAATAAAATGAATATTCTTTATGAGTAGGGTGCAGACATCTCCATACACCTGAAAGCACCCAACCAGCCGACCAGTTATGAAATATTTCGGCTAGCTGACGGGCATTTGTACTGTGTAGTGGAGGATGGGACCTAACCATATTCGTGTCCAAGACTGCATTCCAATCCCCCCGCCAACACCCAGGGAATACCATCCCACTCAGCTAGTGCTATGGAGAAAGTGGTCCTGATCAAAGTTATGGGCGTAAATACTGCCCAGAATCACCAATGAGCCATCAAGCGTGCCCTTCAGTAGGATGTATCTCCCTTGATCATCTACGCGACGCTCTAGTTCGACAAATGGGACCCCGTGGCGTAACCATATGGTCGTCCCTCTAGCAAAAGCAGAGTAATTAGTAGAGTAGACCTGTCCCGCAACTTCTTGTGTCTTTTTTGTGCTTCTGACTCATTTAAGTGGGACTCGTGTAGGAAAACTATATGTGCTTTTCGCCTAAGGAGATAGGCGTGGATACGGTGCCTCTTCTGTGTCGCCCCCATCCCTCGTACATTCCACGTTAGTAGGTTGTAGGACCCTAATGTGGCAACGGTTCTAGGCATGACATATTAGACTACATGGAGCTCCAATATATATGGAGCTGATAAGCTGACATCGACCAGGAGTTCCCTTTCCCTTTAACAGTAACAAAACATGGCTCCGCACCCGAACTACGCGGGGCCCAACAACTAGCTGCAACAATCATATAACAAATAACGGTGCTTACGCTCTGAGGGGGGTCGCTGCCACCAGCCACAAGCATGTCCATACTGAGGTTACCGTACTGGTGGCTCTACGGAACCCAGAGGGGGGGAGTATAACTATTCATGTCAGAGACAGTGGTTCCGCCTAATTATTCCTGAGTAATCTACAGCCGGGAACCCAGCAAAACAGTGAGAATTTGCAGAGTCACAAGAGCAGTCCGCCACCACATCCTTTACAGACAATCTAAACTCGAGGCAGAATCATACAGGTTAAAACTTAGTGATGGCATTTGTAGACGATATGCGAAAAAGGATATAATGGTTGCTGGAAGTCAGGGATCACAGCCTCTGCACAAGAGTTCAATTCGCAGCCGGTCCTGTGCTGTGTCATGCTCGTTGTGTGTCAAAAGCCTGCTTCAATTGTCGATTAGATCATCCACTGTTCGGGGTGTGATCGTGCAGAACAGAGTAATACTATGATCAGAGTCTGAGTTGAGGGTGCTGTCCTCTGAGTCTGTGTGGATCTTGGTGGAGTCCTCTCGAAAAGTCCCGGCAACAGCAAGGGCCCTCTCCTGATCAAGTCGCTGCTGGTCACGTGATGGTCCAGCGCCGCCCTTAGTCTGAGTGGTCTTCTGTGTCCGGCGGTGACTCATTCTCTGCGGTTTGCCGGATCCCTGTGAGGATAAGACTGAATGACTGCCCTAGCTTGCACCAATGCACATGACCTCAAGCCATTCCTCGGCGTCCACCGGGCTTTCGAAGAAGTGTTTTTTTTATCATAGATGAGTTTCATTCTAGCCGGGTACAGAAGGGCGTATTTAAGCTGTGCTTTTTGCAGTTTCTTCTTCACGGCTTGATAGGACGATCTCTGTCTTTGGACCATGATTGTATAGTCGGGTATAGAGAGAGGCAATGGTTTTTGTATTGGATTAGCGCTTTTTCTCTTGCTTTTTGTAGAAGGAGATCTCGGTCCCTATAATTCAGAATTCTTACTATCAGAGGTCGAGGTGGTGCGCCCGGTTTGGGTGCTCCGGTTGGTATTCGGTGGGCTCGTTCAACACAGAAGTAAGGAGAAAGATCCTCTTGTGCTATATGGTCCCTGAACAAGGCTTCCATAAATTCTGCTGCCTTTCTGCCTTCGCTGCGTTCCGGCAGGCCAATAACACGGATGTTATTGCATCTATTCCTGCCCTCCGCATCTTCCACCCGATCTAGCAGGCGCGTCACCTGCTGCTGCAGATGTTGTAGGGTTGCGGTGTTTGCTGTCACTCGGGGATCCATGTCTTTGAGGGCTTGGTCGTGCTCCTTAACGGTATCGGCCAGTTTCCTGTGGTCCGCCCTGAGTAATATAAGGCCCGTGGTGAGCGTGCCGATCTGCAGTTCAAGGGCCGCCCTGGAGTCCCGGATTTCTTTCAGTATTAAATCCAACTTGTCAGGCGCACTCACGATAAGCTTAGAAGACACATTCCCTGGAGAAGGAGGCCGACTGGAGCTTTCTGGTGTGGTGGAGGGGGCACCTGCACCTTGATGGCCATCCATTGTTTTCCCTCGAACTCTGCCCATGCTGCGTTCGGACCGTGGTGGAAAGTAGTGTTCTCCAGTCGCCTGGGGTAGTTGAATAGAAGAATGGGGGGAGGACGAGCCTACTCCTTCTCGCACAATCCAGGCCCCTCAGGGAATCCACTATAGATAGGTGTCCGTGCAGGCTAATGAGATACGATTTAGGGGCTACACGCGTGAGCTCAACTGTTTGTCACCCCTAGAGACTGGGACAGTGTGCCAAGGCCGGGCCTACACCGCCGGAGCAGGACCAGGTGGCAGAGGAGGCCTCACGGAGAAACTAGTAGAAGCGCCTTCTAGCTGATTATCCAATATGGGGTCCTGCACGGGGGACCTCACTTTGTGGGAAAAAGCACGGCAGGCCAGTGCAGGCCTCAGGGAACTCGTGATCCAGATATTGCCCTCGGTACCCCGGAGGAGGAAGTATGTGTTTCATGCCGTCCGGTGCCAGCCAGCCATGCACCCCAGAGCAAGCGAGCTGCACCTTACTGTATGTTGTAGCCCACCCGGGCCGCTCCCGCTGATGGTGAGGCACAGCGTCTGTAGTGCGGAGTCTGGGCCGCTGTGTTGTAGGTGTGGAGGCCAATGCGAGTCAATCTGGTCGTAGGAGTGTCCGGAGAAATTCCTGTACTGTAGCGTTGTCCTTGAGGGTGGGGAGAGGCCCGCAGCAGCAGGGGGACAAGAGCGCCAAAGAATCCCACCCGCGCCTCTCTGCCAGTGGTGCCCTGTTCATAACACTTGAGCTGTACAAGATCCCAGGGCGACAGGGCTTGTAATCGCGCTCGAGTCTGGAAGCCAGGGGGAGGGTGAAGTGCCAATTCAATTGCGGACCTTTCAGCACATCGCACGGCCGCAGTGCTCACCTTGTCTCACCTCGGCGGGATCCTGCAGGCACTCCACAAGCACCCTGTGCCGCCGCCGTGCACCCAAGGGCGGTGCGAGCCCAGCGCCGCACGGCAGCCTCTGGGCACCCCACGGGTGGCGCCGCACAGCGCGCCAGCCCTCCCACGCCGCACCAGAGCTTTGGAGGCTAAGGCGGTCTCTTCAGCGGGCGGATCCATTCCACGTACATCGAAACAGCTACGAGGGTCCGGCTCGATACCACACCGCTCCCGAGGCTCCCGTGCATGTAATGGATGCCGCCTCGTAGCACGCTGGGCCGCTTGCGTCTTACTTGAGCGCCAGGTCACGGCCCGATCACATCGGTGAACAGGCCCGTCCTCCGTACTTCACGGGACCGCGGTCCGGAGGGCCAGGTAAGATCTCAAAGTGTGCAGAGAACTTCAGCTGACAAATGCACGTATCCTCGGTTGTTGGTAAACCTTGAGTGGCGGTGCAGGAGAATTGAATCCCCCCGGAGCTCTACCAAAACACAGCCGCCATCTTAGGTGGCTAGCCACGCCCCCGTGCTGCTGTGCAACTTGTCTAAAAAAATGACAAACCCAAAAGATCTTGCGTAGGCGCAACCTTTTGACTTTGCTAATCTTGAGTAGTGCAGCCAGGCTCCTGACACAAGTTGTCGACCTGTTTTTGATTAACGAACATAGCTGTGTTCTCTCCTTCAGCCCATTTTAGTAATTCTTTCACCCGTGCATCTGTCTGAGGTGCTGTTGTGTTGACCTATATTTGTTTCACACAGATAGCTGTGATCTCCTTCAGCCCGTTTTAGTAATTCTTTCACCCATGCTTCTGTCTGAGGCGCTGTTGCGTCGACCGATGTTTGTTTCACGCAGATAGCTGTGATCTCCATCAGCCCGTTTTAGTAATTCTTTCACCCATGCTTCTGTCTGTGGCGCTATTCTCAACTTCCAGTGCAGGTCAATGGGGCATTTTAAAATTAGCACTGCCAAGCCTAAACATCTACGTTCATGTTTTGCCTTTCTGGTTCTCGCCATTACCATTATTCGCAGTAAGCAAGTTCCATGACTGTGCAGGTTAGACGGTACCGGAAGAGGAACAACTAGTTGTTCGGAATTTTCCCAAGTCAGCTTCTTATCTTATCCTCATACATAGCCTTTTGTTCGGGGGTGGAGATGTCAGAACTGTACAGATTGTTAGAGCAGTCTGGCTAAGTATCATTTATTTCTGTATGTGTTTATGCCCCAGAGCCACCTGGACTAGGTATTGCTGCATTAGGAGAGTGGGCTGCTTTGGATTCTACCAGCCAGAAAGCAGTTGCCCATCATTGTTGCCATCTCTATGCATGTTTGCTATGTACTCCCTGGAATCTAGCAGCCTGATTCTATTGCTTAGTTATTTATAGGCAGTCTTTGTCCATCTCAATTCTTCTCTCCTGTTGGGAAGTATCACCCCTGCTTTTTTCAGCTCTTTCATGGTATTCTCTAGTTCAATGGAGTTTGTGCCAGGAGCGGCCCGTGCAGGTACGAGCAGTGGGGCTGGGTGCGGGGTGGGGGCATGACAGACAACAATGAGGGAAAATGAAATATTTATCTAATTTTCCCTTCTCATCGTCTGTCGAATCCCTGCCCCACCGCTCTTACCTGCACGGGCTGCTCCTGGTTTGTGTCTGTACAGATTCATGTTATGTATAACTTGAATGCCTCTGACTCAACCAGGCCACTATTTGTTGCTGCATTATCAGTTATGAATTGTCATATTGAGGTACCCGTAGTCCTCTATAGAGAAACTATTTAAGGGCCATTGGTTATTAGCATCAAAAGGGTGTGCCCGTTAACCAGCTGCCCCACTGCACCATCCTCAGGAGGATATTATGGTTGAACAACGTTTTGGACAGGTACTCTTTAGTCAGTATTTGGCCCCACATGTGCAAGGTGTGTAGAAACATGTCTATTCGGGTGTGGCAAGTGTGCACGGCAGTGCCAGGATTCCCTGCCTGCTCTCCACAAAGCCCCACATCAAAGTGCCTTTAAATATCACTTGCATCACGCACCAAAGGTGCACCTAAAGCAAGCCCATCTGCATCATTGGCCGCCCTGCATCTTACCATCAGGCTTTAAAACTTTGTTCAGCGCTGCCTTACACTCAAAACCCACGGTAAACCCTTAACTCCAGCTACTGCAATTCCTAATCTACTTTCATTTAAGTATGCTCTTACCCCTTTGAAACCACGTCAATAAACAATGGCATCTTCTGTTCCTGCCAAAACCCTCAGGACTCGGGGATTAACATCCCCATTAACACGCTTAATGATGAATCATGTAATAAAGAGCCAAAAGCAGGAATATGTAATGCCTGCTCAGCCGTGAAGAACTGCTCCCTCATTACTATACTCACATTGCTAACTAAAAGTTAGACCTATTACTCATCACTGACTACCTCTAGATTGCACGCCTATGCTGGAGGACTTAATCTCATCTCATTTTAAAACTTTAAAATACAAACATTCAAAGTCTCTCTTGGACATATTCATAATGATCAAATCCAAATATTGAAGAACCAGGGTTTAACCCAGCGGCGTCAGGGGCACGCCTAAGATCTTCGAGTTCACCTGTCTTGGTATACAGAGACACGGAGTACTTCTGGATGGCATCAGAGACCAAGTTTATTAGCTACAGCTAGTAACAGTGATCCTAGAAATACATCACGGTGTAAATTCTCAGGAGACTGCTCATTTTACTAAGGCGAGACGTCTCCTTTTATACCCAATATTCACATTATAAATGTACACCCACTGCACAAAATTCTAGCCAATAAGGTACATTTTCAAACAAAGTGTCACATAACAAAAACTCAATTTACAGTATCCCAACCCAAAAGTTAATTATTAGGAATGTCCCAAATTCAATCTCCACAAGCCGGACAAACCTATAATTGAAAGCATAACCCATGTAATGAAGAAACATAAAAAAAGAAACGGTAACAGATGCTGAACAAGATAAGGCATGTGCAAGGAAACTAAAAGTTAACGATGTCCTGAACATTGATTGGCAATCTCAAACAAAGATCGATCAGGGAAATTGGCTTTGCGGGGTCAGTTTCAGGTGCAGAGGTCAGTTTCTTACAGTTCATTTCAGAGTCAAAAAGAAACCTAGTTAATGTATACATGAACTAAGAAGGCCAGGCCACTTTATTCGCCAGGCTACCTTCACAGGCCTACGTGAGGGCAACACAAAATGGTGGCACAGAACAAAATGGAGTCAGACTCGAGAATTACAGAACCTCAATATCCTTCCTCCAATGCAAATAATTTCAAAATACTGAAAAACTATTCTTAAAAGTTAAAATCTAACCAAAGTACCCCTTAAGATGCATCGTAGCATATTACCCCCTCCAAGCTTAATCAGAATACTTTAATTGGTTAAAGGAGCTAACGCATTAGACCCAATCAAACATCTTGAACTAAAACAAATTGGCAGAACATGCTTAGACCTCATCTTTGCAAATCTCAACGACATACTGTTTCTCAAAGCATTTGAATTGACCTGGTCTGATCACTTCTTTGAACCTTTTGAGATAAAAAATACTAAATTAGCTAACACCACACCCAAAACCAAATCCTTCACTAAATGGAACTGGAAATCCATCCTCATCAAAGAATTTCACAATATATCCCCAAAAAAATCTCTCACTCCAGCAAAGACCTGTTTCAGAAAATGTAGAGACTGTTTCCCCTCTTGTAGAGAAAACTCTTAAAATAACAACATTTACCAAATTCACCAACAATTTAATCAAAGAGGAAAAACTCTTAAAACAACGAAAAAGTTAATGGAGGAAAAAATTATGACAAGATAAGAAAAGCGGAATAAATGTATTACTACAACAAACTACTATTAGCAAATAAAAAAAACATGTTTCTGATTCAAAACAATTGATGACCTATATAGCCCATCCTGTAATAAAGCTCGCACAGGTCCTTCACAAGTCCTCGTGGACTCTTTGTCCAAATTCTTTGTAAACATAGTAAGCACAGTTAGAGATGAACCTAAGTTAATACCTAAAAAAACAGAAAAAGACTCCAATCAGTCGAACCTAATACTAATTCCACAAACCACACCAGTTTTCTGTGTCTTCACTCCCATTTTCCAGTCTCAACAGAAGAAAGTCTTGCTCTGGTAAAAATCCAGCAACCCTTCAGACTTCCCCTTTGACACCTGCCATGTAGCATTCCTTAAATTAGTAAACAATTGTATTGGTCCTATGATTACCGACGTTATAAATGTCTCACAAGGAATAGTCCCAACTAAAAGAAAGCTGTGGTTCGCCCAATCTTAAAGAAATCCCACCTCAATACATAGAACCCTGCAAACTACAGACCTATTTTCCTTTTGTGACCAAGCTCATGAAAAAAGTGGTAACTAAGCAACTAACGGCCTTTTCAGAAGCTAATCAACTACTCTTTTCTGGTGAAGCAACTTTTAGGCACGGCTTCTCTACAGATACAGTCATAACCACAGCATCTGACAAACTAAGAATGATCGCAGATGCAGGTGGTTGGTCAGGAGTGATCATACTCCTTGACCTGTCCGCAACCTTCGACACTATTGACGACAAGATTCTGCTAACTCATTTGGTGGCAGTACCTGACTACTAAGGAACAGTAAAAACATTTTGATGCTCCCCTCACCATGGGAAAATTCCCCCATGGCGAGGGAAGCATTATTTTTTTTCTTTACAAAAACAAAATCCCCTTTTGGGAATTTCTTTTTTGAAAAGAAATAAAGATTATTGTTTGTTACAGGGCCGCGTCCTTCCGATGCAGCCCTGTAACAAACAGTAAAATGCATTGTCAGGAATCGCCGTGACGGCAGTACCTGCCAATGTCTTTATAAATGACCGCCATATTTGCGGTCATTTATACTTCTGGTGGGCGTAGTATTCACAGCCTGTCGGACGAAAAGCCCTCCGCCAGGCCAAGGGTAAATACTCTGTCCAACTGCATATAAATCTGGCCCATAGGTGTTATAGTTGATTCCAACCTGAACATGGCAGCTCAAATAACCAAAGTCACGCAAACCTGCATTAGGAAATCAGGCTTTTTAGAAGGGTCACCCACTTCCTTCTTTCTTTAATAAAGTTAACCTGACCAATGCAATTATACAACTGAGATTAGATTATGATAACTCAGCATAAATCGGTCTCCCTGAAAAATCCATTGCTCGACTACAAACAATGCAGAACTCTTTAAATGAGAGTATTTTTCAACTAAAAGAAATTTGAATCACCGTCCATTACTTCCGTAAACTTCGCTGGTACCCACTACATGAACATACTATATTTAAATCCTACTGCCTAAAACAAAATATCCACCATGGTGTTGCCCAACATGTTTTGATGTAAATATTCAAGAAATATTCCCCACTCAGAACTATTTGCTCCAATTCTAAAGCACTCTATGTGATATCACCAAGTAACAGAGGAGTCATGCTTTTAGGGTACGAGCTGCCCTTCTCTGAAATAAAATTCCTCCCATCATCTATAATATCAAACACTTAATCCTTAGATGTTATCCTCTAGTTACATCACGTGCCAACGCCAGGAGTGCTCAGAATATCCTAAAAGAAAATAAATGTTCAAGTGAAATGAGTAATCTCTTTCCACTGGGTGTGTAGTCATCTGTAAGGACCCAACCACTGATTTAATTGTCGACAATTGCTGTAGCATGCTGGCTGCAGTGCCAAGTATGATTTGGTGGGCCCTGTCTAACTCAAAATCTAATAGTTAAAGTCCCTTCCTCATACTGTGGGAACATGCTGTCAGCATGCCAGTAATACTGTAATTTCTTCTAGAAAGTATTTGTGATGAGTTTGGGGCATACACAATGATCAGGTGTATGAGTTCTCCATTTAGGAGGCCTTTATCTACCAAGCATCTTCTAGATGGCTTTTTTATGATCACCCAGCACAAAGGAAGTTATTGGGCTAATCCATAGTGTGCCCCTTGCACAAGAGGAATAGATTGTGCAGTATACTTGTCCTCTCAATGGTTTCCTCAGTTTGTACAATTCCCCATTGCTTAGGTGAGTCTCTTGTAGGATAGAAAAGTCAGTCCCTCTTAGAGAAGTTATCCATCCCTCTCACATTCCATGTTATCAGTTTATATCTCTTCCATCTTGTCATTCGGATATACATGTTGGAGGAGTGGTTGGAATGGGTTGATCTGCTCTCTGATTAGTATGGTCCAATAGATCAAGCATCTTGCACCGCCAGTGGTTGATCAGCGTGTGAGCTCTGCAAGTTGGCATTAGTTCCCCGTCTCCCTTCCCTGTGTACATGATGTACAATGATGAAGCCACAACAGAACTTCCGATTGTCAGCTGCTACACTGGCCAGTAGTAGTTCATCTGGCCTTAGCTGAAATATAGAGAGAATTCCTACTCCTGTCTACCTCTCTCTCCCCGCCTCCTGTTCAATCCTGGATGGATCAGCTGAATTTACTCAACAGTAAACCCATCATTGTCGACTGCGCTAAATCCCTAGGTGTCATACTTGACAAAAGACTCAACCTAATCTCACACATCAACTCCATTGCCAAGAACGCACGTTATCAGCTGCGCCTTCTGTGGGGGATTCGTCGGTTCTTCCTGGAGAAAGACCTAAAAACTTTGGTCCAATTGCTAGTTCTCTCTAGACTGGATTATTGTAATTCTCTTCTGACTGGCCTTCCCAAATCTCACCTCTCCCCCCTTAAATCCGTCCTCCATTCAGCAGCTAGCTTCATTTCAGGGTCCAAACGAAGTGACCACATCACTCCTATCCTGTCTTCTCTCCGATGGCTTCCCACCGAGGCTAGAGCTATTTACAAAACGGCTTGCATCACCCACAAAGCCTTGCACTCTTCCTCCCCTCGCTATCTGGCGAATAAACTGAAATTGGCCAGAGGCTTGAGATCTTCTTGGAATGCGGAAAAGTTCCTGCTTGAGCCCCCTCCTTCAAAAGGGAAAGAGTGATAGCTCAATCGTTCTCAGGTAATGCAGTGAGAATCTGGAACTCGCTTCCTCCTTTGCTCCGTTTCTCCACCTCCATCCGGATCTTCAAAGCGGACCTCAAGTCTCTTCTATTCCAAAGACACTTTCAGTACTAATTCCTTCATTCTCAGACCCCGCCAGGAAGTTCGTTAGTCATTGTAAATTTGTTATATTTATTTATTTTTTGTACATCCCTTGCTTGCTGTGATTGATATTGTGTTCCTCTTGCCTGCTGTGTTTGATTCTGTGTCCTGCTACTTTTGTACGTTCTATTTTGTAAGATTTCTTTCATGTAACGTAACTGGTTCTATTGTACAGCGCTCTGACACCTTCGGGTAAAGTCCGCGCTTTATAAAAATTCATAAATAAATAAATAAGTCCTCGTCTTCCCCCAGGGTGTTTCTGACGCCCCAGGTGCTTACCAGCAGTCTTTTCTCTGCTTCTACAGTTTAGGCCTACTTTGATTTCAGGGAATGTCTGTGTTTTGGCCTTTTTCTGTTCTTTTTCAGCCATTTAGTTCATCGGACTGACACTTTTATCCCTTGCTCTTCTCCTCATTGTTCTGCATAGTCTCACGTCATCCAAGAATTAGTGAAGAAGCGTGATTTGGCTCCCTTCTATAATCTTCAAGTTGGCTAGGAACAACAACATATATCTGATTCCCAGTTGGCTCAGCTTTTGCTTCACCTCAAGAAATGTGCGCCTTTTAAATTGTTTTCCTGCAGTGTAATCAGGGGAAAACAATATTTTGTGGTTTTCTATTACCAGCAGATGTTTTTTCCTGACGCCCCGAAGCAACCAGTCATGGTTTTATAATGAAGCAGTATCACTACCACCAGACAGGGTGGTGATTCTGGTGTTGTTGGGGCAGCCAGCATTCTGTGGGCTTGTTCAACAGAGAGAAATTTAGAGAGGCGCTCGGGGGCCATAGGTGTCTCAAGCCACTCTTACAGGAAGGATACCATGTTTGTTTTAGCCCTCTAGTCTCTCCGGGTAGTTCAGCGAGTCTTATATTATTGCATCAAGACCTGCCTTCAGAGTTTTGGATCTAGTATTCAAGGACGCACACAGATTCTTGTAAGTCTGCGGTGAGTTGATAGCTTCGGACTGCTAAGTTCACTACTGCCAGTGCATTTTCTGTTTTTGAGATTTTTGTGGTCACTATCTGTTGATCTGCTCTATGTAGATTAAGATTAGGATCGAGGATGATTGTGTCGATCTTTTGCTCCAGGATGTTTGCTGTAGGTTGTCTGGCTTGTAATAATGGTTTCTTGTTTGTCGAGTGGAGCGCCAGGGTCCCTGGAGTCTGTAGGGACTAGTTGCATCAGTTCATCCTCAAAGGGATATTCCATCGGTTCTCGCTGGTTTGTTGAATCCCATGGTCAGAGTCAATCCAGTAGGTACAACGGGTACACTCGCGTGGCGGGCAACCAACACTTTTGTGTCTCCTCCATGCTATGTACCCTCCAGATTGAGCCTTAGGATTCCTTTTATCAGTAGGGCCCAACAAGCATAGGTGTCCCAGTCATGCCTCTCTCCCACTCCTCAGCCCCACTTCTATAGCTCACACTTCCAAGGCATGTTTTGCAGTCCTGCGAGGTGGAGGGGAATTCCAGTGAGTGTTGCCAGTTGGGCCATCCCTGCCCTGATCCTCCGAATATTGGTACATGTCTGCCTTAGGAAGAGTGTAATGCTCATATTCCATTGGTGTGCATCAGTGAGCACCAACGGATAGGGGAGGAGAATCTACACCTAGCCCTGACCACCATGAATGTCTCACAGGACCAACTACACCAACCTCACACTGATGGTTAATCGCGTCCCTTGTGTCTTTCTCATAATTGTTCTCTCTTCTCAGCCTGGCCTATGTGGACCCAACTGTACAGAAATTATGGTGTTTGTTGCTAGTAACTGACAGGGCGCAGGTGCAGAACCGTGTTTCCCCGCTACCAGTAGGGGGCCCAAAGTCTATAGACAAGTCCATTCTGAAGGGGGGCCCTGATAGCTTTCTTTTCTATTGGCCTAGGATTTTGCAGGACCCAGCGGCACTGAGAAAAAGGAGCCGCAGCATCAGCGGAGTGCATCTGAGCTACCTGGAGACCCCCCCAAATGCAGAAATGGTGTCTCCCAAAGGACCTCTACTAGTTTTCACCCAGGCTGAGGTATGCCACCTACAGCCGTCTGTTTCTTCTGTGTTCCGGCATGGGCTCCCCTCACACGCAGCTGGCATGCCTCAGTGTTTTTTTCTACTGCTTAGTGAAGGCGACCATCATCCTGACCCGAATCCTCTGTGGCAGGAAGATATCGGACTCTTCCCCTCTCCAAGTGGCTAAAATAGGGCGTGGTCTCTCCAGGCAGAGCAGAAGGTGCAGAAAGAACAATTGATGGACAGAATGCAGAACAATGTCATACATTCTCCACAGTGCAGAGATCTGGGCCTAAATCCATCGGTTTCCGCTCACCATGCCATTCCTGTTTGGACCCAGCCATATGCAAATCAGTCTTGACCCTGCACTGAATGCCCGAAACTGGTCCTAGGATGCTTGTTTCCAGTCCAGGGAGGACCTGGCGTGCAGGGCCGGACTGGCCGTAGCGGGCACCGGGCAATCCCCCGGTGCGCCGCACGGGTTGGGGCCGGTTTTGGGCCTCTGGGGGGCCGATTTTGTTACAGGGCCGAATCGGCCCTGTAACAAAATCGGCCAAAAACCGGCCCTGGCAAAGAGCTCGGCGGCACCCCCACTCCCCCGCGGGGGGCGAGCACTATGCCAGGGAGGGTTTTGGTTCCCAGTCCGGCCCTGCTGGCGTGGCAGTTCGGACTGGATTGTTCCCATTGGGCGCAGGGTCAAGACTGATTTGCATATGGCTGGGTCCAAACTGGAATGGCATGGTGAGCAAAATTTCAAAATGGTGCCACTACAATTAGTCATCACTCTACTAGCCTAGACGACTTTCTAACCATCCTGGACCTTCAAGATGCATACTTTCATACCTCTATGAATCTGTTTCAGCAGATGTACGGTTGTTTTTCTCTGAGGGAGGACAGCTATCAATTCACTATTTCCATATTAGTGCTATCCTATTAGTGGTACCAAGATTTTTCAAAAAGGTATTAACTCCATAGTTGCTTTTCTGCAATTGAAAGAAATACTTTCATACTTTGTAAACTGGCTATGTTTTGCTCTTTCTTTGTTAAAAGCACAAGATCAAACAACAATTATATGAACAAAGTTTCACAGATTGACCTTTCTTCTGACCTGGAAGAAACTGTATCTGTAGCCAGCTCAAGACCGACATTTCACAGGCACTCATTTCTGTTCCAATCCAAGGAGAGTATCCCTGCCAAGAGAATGTTTCTGTGTTCCAGCCAC
Source organism: Triturus cristatus (assembly GCF_964204655.1). NCBI lineage: Eukaryota > Metazoa > Chordata > Amphibia > Caudata > Salamandridae > Triturus > Triturus cristatus. The sequence goes on from NC_140583.1 coordinate 660,926,693, forward strand.
AGTTTCAGGTTCTGCTATAGGTAAACAATGGAAATGCAGAACACATCCTAAAAGTACTGGGTTGCATGTCAGCAACAAGTGTAATGCCTGGAACACAACTATATCTGAATCCTTCTGTTCAACATCTGATGTGGCATTGGGGCCCAGCCAGTCAGGACACTAGTCACCTAATTCCAATAACACTCTTAGATAGGACATCAGTATGTTAATGTTGGATTCCTATTTATTCAAGGGAATGTCTCTGCTGCAACTACTTCTGATAGTGATAATAACTGATACCTGTTGTATTGGTTGGAGAGGTACTTGGGGACCAACAAGATAAAAGGGACATTGTCCTCACTGGAAGCAACCCGATCACTGAACTAGAGACAAAAACGATTATTCTGGCATTGAAAGCACTTCCTCGATCCCTAAGAGAAAGGTATGTTAATCAGAACAGGTGGTGAAAACATATATAAATCACCAAAGATCTCTCTCCCTAGCTCAGGTTGTTAATGCCATAGGAGTATGGGTGGAGAAACATCCAGTATCTCTACCAGAGAAAAAATAAGTAATTGCAGCTCAATGAGTCAGACGTGCCCCTCCTCAAGAGACGACTTCCAACATCCCAAGGTATTCAAGCCATTGATGAGACTTCAAGGAAGTCCAGGATTGGATCTCTTTGTATCCAGGACAAATGCTTGAGAACTGAGTGAGCCTAAGCACGGGCAGTGGAGAATCTGTCAAACAGGAGGTCAATGTAGTTCCTATATTCATTTGCCCTCATACCCCTCACTCCCGGGGTACTCAGAGGAAAAAAGTGCATGACCCTTCTAGTGGCACCGTTTTGGCCCAGGAAACCATGTTTTCAGCAGTTACAGAAACTACCAGAAACGGTGTCATCAGACATTTTCTAACCCTCCCAAAGTAACTGGAGGTGCCCCATTAAGCTCCAAGTCATTTAAGACTAACAGCTTGGAAATTAAACAGGTACCTCTGCTAGAACTGGGTTATTGAGGCAATGTAGCATCTTTGTTGAAGAGAATAGATGTCCTACTACACGATCCTCTTAAACCAGATATTGGGGCATTTTATCAATATTGTGTCAACCTAAAGGGCTACACCTGGTCTTGTCTGACCCTTTTAAGGTCCTACATTTTCTAAGAGACGGCTTCATGAAAAAACATATCTACGTAAACAGGAAGGGGGGAGTCGGCAGTCATTAAGACTTTTGAAGACCATGGCAAACGTTTGACACATGCAGAAGAACTAGCTGGATGCTTGTTGTTCAGTTTTAAACTCAAGCATCTGGTGATCCAGTCACCATTACCAACACAGGGCCTTCCACCAGTTACCTGGCTATCAGTGAACTTTATTTACGCGTTTAGAGAACATGTTTATTTTCTGATGGCAAAATCAGGGGTCAGAGAGAAGAATGTCTAAATACCTAAGATGTGGGTCGAGCTTTAAGTACTTGTTTTGAAAGAACAAAGTCATTTTGCCCCTTTTGGGATCAGGAATGGGAAGAAGCTATGTATAGCTACTTCAAGAAGATGGGTCAAGTTTGCTAATATTTCTGCTTATGATTTTGTAGGGCAGTCTACACTATCAGGTGTTTAAGCACATTCCACAAGAAGAATGTCAGCTTCTTGTGCAGAATTTATAGGGGTTGCTGGAGAAATATGTAGATCTGCTTCATTGACGTCTCCTAACATGGTTGTAAAACGTTATAGACTGATGTAAATTCACAAAGACCTGGTATTTTTAATAATATTTCTTGAATTCTTTATCAGATTCTTCACAAATTTAGTTTACAAAATTTTAAGTTCAGCAATCAACTAATTTGGCTTAACTATGAATCAATATATGAAAAACAAATTAGGATAATGCTTGGTATATCCATATTCAGTCAGGACTGTGACAACAAGGATGGTACATAATGATCTGAGATGGTACATAATGATCTGAGATGGTACATAATGATCTGATTACTTACCAGCAATCCTCATGACTCCAGTTGCAAGTGTTCCTCATCTCAGTCCATCTTCCCTCTGCTCCTTCCCACTTAATGTGTTACCTGAAGCTTGGTTTTGCAGACCTTTGCCGGGTTTTAGCAATAGTATTATGGGAGGAATGAAGATTACCAATAAGTGGGGCGCTAGAGGGCGCACGGCGAAATGGCTGCCCTTTGAGTCAGCTCCGCCGGACGGGACGAACAAATGGCGCGAGAGGCATGATCGGCGGAGTGCTGAAGCCCGCAAACATCACAGAACAGGTCGGAAGGTGGGCTCCACAGATGGAACGAGTGGGAGACGGCGGAGCGTCCGACTAGCCCCAGAAAATCGAACTTCTCCACACGGCGTTGGGCGCGAACAACAGCTCACAAGATGGCGGCGCCCGGGAGATCTGAACCGAGCCGCTACTGATGGACGCCGCGACTGTCTGCCCGGTGGCTGGCCAGGTACACGCATGGGGCGCTGCGTGCCACTAAATGCGGAGACATGCCGTGGAAACACCGGTGATGTGGATAAAAAAGCAGCGACGCAGAACTGACCCTGACTGCCTCTGCGAGCCTTATGCTGTGACTGCTGCCAGTACTTAACGGAGTAACACATGTATACCTACCTGAGGAGGCGCTGAAAGCTGGCTGTCTGGATCCGGCACGACCGCATGGCTGGGGGCAGCCGGCGGTGGAGGCTGATCTGATGCACCGGGTCTATGGTGGAGGCTCGACTGGGGTCTTTGAATCGCGAGGATGCCACTACACGGGACCACCACTGCTGCCGTTGTCGTGCGCTGATGGCCGCCATTGGGGATGCCCGATGACATGCGGGCGGCCGGGTCCTTACGACGCCGCTGAAACGCAGACGGCCACTTGCAGTTACTCCGCAGATAACGTATGCCGGGTGTCAGTCGGAACCTGGTGGAGCTGGGTGGCACCGGCTGACAACGAATGGTGGAACACGACGAAAAACTGAAGTGCAGGAGAGGGGCGACGTGTTGATATCCGCGCACGCTGTTCTGCCAGGCCGATACACACCACGCCTGCGGAGCGGACAGAGCAGCCAAATACTACTGCGAGCGCAAACTTCGGTGGCCGGCGAAGGACCAGGACGCGATGGGGAAGCCGGACAAATCGCAAACTAAGCTGGCGTTTGAAACTAAGCGTCAACCCAAGGGCGCTACACCACCGCGCGATGAAGCAGAGGACGTGGGGGAGCTGTCGCCTTCGGGCATGGCGGAGGCGCTGAGGGCCATCCAGCAAAGCCTGCACGACATCCACGGTAAACTGGACACCATCACGCTACGGGTCGACAACATGGCGACCAAACTGGATGGGCACGGCGAGCGACTGACGGAGGCGGAGACCCGGCTTGGAGCGGTAGAGGACGCCTCACAAAACACGGCTCAAAGATGCACGGAGGCGGAAAGGCTGCTGGAGGCGCTAAAAAACAAGACGGAGGATTTGGAAGCGAGATCGAGGCGAAACAACGTTAGAATAACGGGTGTCCCGGAGTCCACCAACACTGGACGGATGGAATCTTATGTTGAGGGGCTGATTAAGGACGTTGTGGGCGCAGAACATCTGTCCCCGCTGTTCCTGGTTGAGCGCGCGCACAGGTCACTGGCCCCGAGGCCGAAGCCAGGGGCTCCCCCGCGCCCTATAGTCGCCAGAGTCCTCAACTACAGGGACCGCGATGCAATCCTCCGCATCGCGAGAGAGAAACAACAGGTCACGCACCAGGGTAATACACTGGCCTTCTACCCGGACTTCACGTTCGCAGTCCAACAGGCGAGGAAGGAATTTAATCCGGTCAAAAAGAAACTGCGTGACCTGGGGATTGATTATGCCATGCTCTATCCCGCCCGGCTGCGCATAACACATGGAGGGCGGGTGACGCTGTGCCACTCGCCTCGCGAGGCGCATGAACTCCTCAAGCAACTTGGAACCAAGCGCAAAGAGAAACAAAGGGTTGATAAGGGTGCAGACACAGACTGACGTGTTACAAGGTGAACCACAAGAAGACCGGTGAGGATGCTCCACACAACCTGGTGAAACTGCGACCATGTCGAGGTATGTGGGGTCTGGCAAGGACACAACTGAGACACTCGGACTGGTGGAGACGGTGAGTTCACCCACTGCGAGCGAGTATATTTGGGTTTATGCCAGAATGATGTCTGTCACCTTTACTGCTCTTGCAGCTCGGCGGAGCTGTACGCTGACTCCTGTAAGTGGGACTCCGGAGTGACAATGCCATACAGCAATAGAGCCCACATAATTGTGTACTTGACCACTGTGTGCTGTGTTGCCATACACATCGCGGGCCTAGGAGGGGCTCAGATAACTGGATAACGAGAACAATGGTCCCTGGCAGGCTGGGCTGGAGCAGGACCCCGAGGGTCAGGCATTTGAGGGGTAATAAGCGAAGGACTGTGTACTGCCCACTGAATAGCAAGATAATGCTGATGCGTAGTGGGGATGATGATTCGTAAGGGCTGTTGCACTGGGTAAGGGAAAAGATTGTTGAAATGCCTACATTAACATGGGAGCTGCTGAGCTCTGGACCATAATACAATCCCGTCCCCATCCATTAAGTTGGATGGAATGGTGCGCTCTAGGCGGTCCCCCCGAATAGGGTGATCCCCGAATTCAGTTAATTTGATGTTTGATGTTAAATTTGGGGTGTGTCTTTGGCATGATTGGGGTGCTAAAGTGGGTGGGGGGATACGGGTTGTGGTTGAACTGTTGAACTGTTGGTCACTGCGCATGAGATGCATCGCTGAAATCCAAGTACCATTGCTGGGGACTAATGGGGCCCCTACCCGCTGCGCCAGATGCTGGGAGCATTCACTAAAAGTGGGGGCGACTGGTGCACACAGGTTGATACGGCTTGATGGCTGAGAACAGGATAGGTGAAGGGTATCTTCGACTGCTAACATGGAATGTGAGGGGGCTAGGCAACCCCAAGAAAATAAGGCAAACGCTAGCTTACCTAGACAGGCAACGCATAGACATTGCACTAATACAAGAGACGCACTGCGCGCCGGCGCGCCGAATAAATGTGGGACGAAGATGGGCTGAATCGGTACACCATTCATCCTACTCCTCCTACGCACGGGGGGTGTTAGTGCTGATCAGAAAGGGGCTGAACTATATGATAGACAAGGTGGAGACGGATGTAATGGGGAGATTTGTCCTACTGACTGGGGTCCTGCGGGGTCAGAGACTAGCTGTAGTAAATGTATACGGGCCTAACGTGGATGATCCGCAGTTCTACCACTTACTGTGGGGTAAACTGCGTGAATTTCAGGCGCCTCACGTGATTTGGGGTGGGGACTTTAACCTTGCGCTCTCGGAGGATGTCGATAGATCTGGAACGACGACGGAGCCACATAGGCGAGCATTACATGTCCTACATGACATAATGGTTGACAGAGCACTCACTGACATCTGGAGAAGTAGACACCCGGGAGAGTTGGAGGCCACACACGTAGCTACATCACACGGCAGTTGGTCCCGCATAGATTACTGGCTGGTATCGGGGGACATAGCATTGTGGACACGGGAAGTTAGGCACTTACCCAGAACACTCTCAGATCACAACCCGGTGCTCCTTTCTCTGGAGCTCCCGAACTACACGCCGCCTCCTTTCAGTTGGAGATTTAATGCCAAAGCGCTGATGGATCCTGTCTATGCGGATACCATTGGGAGGGCGATACAGGATTTTTTTGACAACAATGCGACTCCTACGACCGACCCGGGAGTACTATGGGAGGCTTGCAAGGCCACCATACGAGGGGTCTGCATCAGCACTAACGCAGGTATTCTAAAGGACATCCGACAGCAGATACGAGCCCGGGAGGACAAGTTGAGACTCCTCGAACGGGAATATAAGAGCACGCAGAATGGTCAGCTACTAGGGGACATTAGGAAAACACTGTCCGAATTCCAGAGCTTAGCGGACGACGAAATTAAATACACCACCAAAAGACAAGTGGCGAGGGCATACGGGGAGGGCGGCAGACCGGGCAGGCGCCTAGCGACTGCCATCTGCGAGGGCCGGGCCCCACAAAACATACAGGTGATCCGTGGGCGCCATGGGGAGCAGCACTATGGTGAACAAGCAATACTGGGTGAATTTGTGGCCGCCTACGGTGAACTCTATGCATCCCGGCCAACGGCCAATGAGACCGAAATCGCGGACTACCTCGAAGACGTGGCGATAGCGTGGCTGTCAGACTCACACCGCGAATACCTTTCCCAGCCCATCACGGTCGAGGAGGTCACTGAGGTTATTAAATCGCTGCCGAATGGCAAGACGCCGGGCCCAGATGGATTCACCGGCGAATTTTATAAGGCGTTTGCTGACCAACTAGCCCCACATTTGGTGGAAATGTATGGCAATGCTCATGAGCAACAACATTTACCGCCAACCCTGCGAGAGGCGCTACTACTGGCGCTACCCAAGCCTCAAAAGGACCCGGAACTTTGCGACTCTTACAGGCCGCTGTCCCTTATAAATGTGGACAACAAGATATTGGCAAAACTGCTTGCGGCCAGGCTTAATCCGCTCATGCCCAGATTGGTCCTGCCTGACCAATCTGGATTCATACCAGAACGCTCCACGGCACACAACACGCGAACACTTTTTGCACTCGCGCACTATTTAACACCTGAGACAAAGGCGGCGGCGGTCTTTTTGGACGCGGCCAAAGCCTTTGACTCTCTGGAATGGACTTATATGAACAAGGTGCTGAGGAGGATGGGCTTCCCGCCCATGTTCCTCCAATGGATCAACTTATTATATGACGCACCTGTGGCTCGGGTTAAGGTGAATAAATATATCTCAAGCCCCATAGACATTCGGAGAGGGACGAGGCAGGGTTGCCCCCTGTCCCCCCTCCTGTTCGCGCTGGCGCTGGAGCCCCTTGCGTGCAAAATACGACAGGGGCACCATTACTCGGCCCTGCAGTTCCCGCAGCGGCCACTACACATATCACTGTACGCAGACGATATGCTACTCTTTGTGAGAGACCCGCAGGCCAATCTAAATCGCCTACTGAGGGAATATATCAAATTCGCGCGGCAATCCGGGGTCATTATAAACTGGGCCAAGTCCATGATCATTCCACTGACCGACAGCACGCAACCACACCCAATGGACTATCCCCTTGAATGGCAGATGGACCCGATAAAATATTTGGGTGTGTGGTACCATAGGGACCCGGAAGTCGTGATCCGGACTAACTACGGGACGGTGATTGACGCACTAGACGCGAAGGTGGGGAGGTGGATCCAGCTGCCACTGTCGTTGGCTGACCGAATCGCTATTGTTAAAATGGTGGTGCTGCCGAAACTACTCTACCTCTTCACTAACATCCCAATTCATCCTCCAGCGGAGGTGTTCCGACGGATCACCTCGCTGGTCCTCCGCCTTATCTGGGCGGGAAAGACGGCTAGGGTAGAGATGCGGACATTGACGCTGCCTTACAGTAGGGGGGGGTACGGGGTTCCTGACTTCTGTCTATACTATCTCTGCGCGCAAGCACAATATGCACATTTTTGGTATCACAAGGTCCCGTTTCTCACCCACACAGCAATTGAGGAGGGGGATGCTATGCCGGTTCCACTGGAGGCGATTATCACCCATCGCAGGCCCCCTTTGCACATAAACGACATAAACACTATCGATGCTACAAACAAGGCGTGGCATGAGATGGGCAGAAAAGCTAATAAAATGCCACTGTACGCCCCGGCACTCCGGCTTCAGTGGCACCCGGCTATATCGGTCACGCAAGAAAAAGTGGGACTGGAACTGCTGCGCCAAGTGGGCATTGACACTATGGGGGACTTGTACGAAGATGGGACCTTTAAAACGCTAGACAACCTGACATTTATTAGTAACATGACTGCATTATTTCGTTTTAATTTTCACAGACTGCAGAGGGCTATGAAGCAGCTATACCCAACGTACCCGCTGGAACCCCCGGGGCTAACCGCACTGCAGTGGCTGATCACCACACCTGCGAGAAAACATTTGGTGTCCACACTGTACACGAAGATGCAGGAGGACATAGCGGCAACCACGACTGCTTCCATGGAGAAGTGGAATGGCTGTCTGGACACTCCGCTAACGGAGGATGAATGGACTACCGCCTGTACTCTAACGGGCATGCTGACACCTAACGGCAATCTCCGCATTCTGCATTTCAAATACTTACACCAAACATACTACACACCAGCTAGGCTGCACCGCTATGGGCTGCGGGAGGACTCTAGATGCGAGCGCTGTGGGGCAGACGGGGCAGATTTCATACACCTAGCCTGGTCATGTGAGGCAGTTGGAGAATACTGGGTGCAGGTGACGCAGAAGATTGGGGCTATGGTAGGCGGGGAAGTGCGATGCGAGATCAAAACCTGTTTACTGGGGCTACTGCCTGACTTTCGAGCCCTGAAACGCAGATTCTGTATGATTGCGCTACTAATGGCTAGGAGGAGGGTCTCGATATGTTGGAATGGCAGGCGCAGCCCGAAGCCCACAGACTGGCTCACGGACTTAACATATTGTAGAGATACCCTGAAGACCTATGAAGAAGAACTTCCAGCTCGATCGCAACCCAGAGACTACTGGGTGTATCTAACCCAATATTTGCAACTGCAGCAACAGACTGAATAAGTGATACGCACATGTGTTAAATGGCGGTGGGTATGGGAGACTCCTGCTTAGGAATGTATAGACAAAATTGGATGAAGGATGCTGTTGTGACGTGACCGCAATGTTATGATTGTTTTTTTTTTTGTTTGTATACAATTACAAATGCCAATAAACAAAAAAAAAAAAAAAAGATTACCAATAAGTAATCAGATCATTGCCCTGGATCCCAGTTGGAGTCAGGGGATTTCCTAAGATAACAAACCCAGCTGGTCACACTAGTTCCACTGGGCCACTAGCACCTAATACTAGAGTTTGAGGGAGTTTTTGACTTACCCACTCTAAACAAATCTTAAAAACGAAAGTCAGGGCTGGGGAGCAGTCAGTGATACGTCTTTCAAAGGATGAAAGGCCTCAAAGTAG